>NC_089514.1:24544499-24851445 GCF_036850995.1 Saccopteryx leptura
TTACATGTTAAAAATGGGTACAGCAAAATTATCTTGTTTTATGATTTATCTAATGATGAATCCTAGTTTCAGAAATCCTGAAAAAACTATTCTGAGAAGGATTTTTCCTCATTTATTGAAAGAAAATTCGAAAGCCAAGGTAAAAAGTGCTAGTGATGGACAAAAACGCACAGGCTTGTTTGCTAGCCTTAATTAGTGATCTTATAATTGGGTATCAAGTCAGTCGTCATGTAGCTGGCAGCATTCACCGAGAACATGCCTAAATCCCTATTCTTTCCCTCCTTCTCAAACATTGTCATTTATTTGGGTGGCAATTCATGCATAATATAATAGCCCTGGGGTGCAATTAATTTTAGCAGTTGCACACCTTAAGTAAGGTAAAAAAAAAAAAATCAGTGGTTCATATGTGCCTTGAAGGTCAGATGATGCCACAATTTACACCTTTGTTGTGAGACATGAAAATTAGCGATTAACATAAATATATTGATTAATATATAGATAGGTTAGTCTGATGTACTAATGAAGCTAATCATTTTACCAGCTGTAGGCATCCTGTCTTCTATAATGAGATATATTAAAATTATTTGTGAAATGAGAGAACTGAGATAAACATTGAGTTAATAATAATTATTGTATATGAAATATATACCAAGAAAAAATAAGATGGGTCCTTGCACTAGAAAGTTAAAAATATAACTTGATTGGGTTCGATTGATTTGATAGCACCCATATTACTCCAGTAGTGTACTTGTATATTTGCTGTCTGTGTCATACATCTCTTATGTGTCTGTTCTTACACAGTGGCTGCCACTGCCTTGTCTGGGTCTTTAACATCTTTCCTTTTGGCTATTGCCGTACTCCTATGTCTGGACTTATTTTCAGTTTGTTGTTCAAATACTCCTGGGGGTGGGGGATCTTTCTGAGCCACACATTGGATTCCTGAACTTATGTTGAAACTTTAAACTACAAACCTAAAATCTGGCTCTATTTAAGGTAATACTAATAGTTAAATTGTTATAGACAGGTGATTTAATAAATTTCTCTTACTCATATCAGCTAGAAAGGTCTCCATGATGAGAAGATTGCATGAAGCTTTAAACCTATTAATAACTACCATCTATTGAGCACTCACTATATTGTTTAAAGAGATTTATGTATTTTATCTCATATTATCTCATTGAATCTTCTCTCAACAATTGTCTCAGGAGGTTACTATAAGTGCCATTTCTATTGTATAGGTGAGAATGGAAGGTACCAAGAGATGTAGTATTTTATCAAAGAATTAATTTTTATTAATAGAGAGGGGATTTGTACTTATAAACTGAATCAAAAGCTTATACATTTTTTTACTAAGTAGGAAGAAATGAAGGCAAGTGATGGAAAGATCTAGAAGTCTCTATTTTATGCTTATTTTCGGTAAACACATGTAATGCTGAACATTTGTGGACCAACTCTTGCTTTGGTGTTAGGATTATTTGGAAAATTTGAATTTTTCTTGCTTAACCAAAGTGTGTATAGTTTTCAGAGTTGGTTGAAAACTGAAGGGCGTTATCTGATATAAATCAACATCAATAAGTGTAGGCTTCTTTGCAGTCAGAGTGAGTGACAAATGTAATTTAAGGGCTAATGTTAGTCACTGTTGTATGATCCGACACAGAGATGCTACATGCATCATTTAACTTATCTAAGTAAATAGATCCTTTTGCTTGTTCTTTTCTTTTCAAGGTTGTCTATAAATACTGGCTTTGAACACTGAAATCTGAGGCTACAGTGCATAGATTTGGAAAGATTTGTTTTAAAAAATAGATTGTCAAATAGTATTTCATAGATAACCATTTATGTTAGCATTAGTTTTCCCATTGTTAACCTTGCTGATGGAGAGTCAAATATGGTGTCCCTTAGGCAATGAATTTGAATTGCATTTATTGTTGCTAGTTGATCTGTCCAGTGGTGATGACAAATAAAACATCTGGCTATTTAAAATAGAACTAATTGGAAATGATATGGTTTGGGGTGATGGGTAGACAACATAATCAACAGTTCAAATGCTATAGAAATGTTTAACTGAAAGATATATTCTCTTATTGATCAATGTCACTATGTTGAGGTTAATTTTCTAAATGATATTTAACAATAGTTGCACAACTTCTGCTGATGAGGCACAACTACCAGAGTTGTGCTATTTCAGGGGGTAAGACAATGTCCCATGTAGTAGCTTGTCTATTTTGTCACTGTTCTGCAAAGGGAGAAGAAGGGAGAGATTGAGAGAGGGCAGGGAAAAGAAAATACGCAATACTGGAATAGGATTGTTTGTAGGATTGTTTGTAAAGAGTAAAATGTGAAGTAGTCATGATACTGTCTTTAAAAAATTTTTATTTTTTGATTGATTTTAGAGTGACAGGGAAGGAGAAACATTGACTTGCTGCTCCACCCATTCATTTATTCATTGTTTAATTATTTTAATTTTTAAAAAATTATGTATTAATTTTAAAGAAAGAGGAAGGGAGAGAGGGAGCGAGACAGATCAGGAACAGTCATCTCTTCCTGTCTGTGCCCTGACCAGGGATTGAACCCAGAACCTCTGTACTTTGGGATGAAACCCTAACCAACTAAGCTATCTGGCCAGGGCTGATTGTTTTGTTTTGTTTTTTTCCAAATTCAGCATGCTTTACTTTATTTTTCATATTTAAATTAGTTTATTTAGGTGGCAGACCAAAACCTTTTTATGGGACTTCTTTTCCCATACTTGCATTTTACCAAGGCAAGTTTTACTTCCTGCTTTCTAGGTCCAGTCGGCATGATGTCATCCATGTAATGGATCAGTGTGAAGTCCTGTGGAACAGACAGGTGATTTAGAGCTATGTGAATCAGATGATGAGAAAGAACTGGAGTGTTGATGTAGTTGGAGCTTGGACAGTGTAAATGTATTGCTGGGTGTGTCAGGTGAAAAAAAACCTGTTTCTGATGATCTTACTTACAGAAGTAAAGAAAGAACATTTTCCAGACCAATAACTACATAGCAGGTAACAGAAGATGTGTTCATTTGTCTTAGAACTGTGGTTATCAATAGATCTGTAGTGGTGGGGGGTGCTACTCAGAAGGCATTGGCAATATCTGGAGATACTTTGACTGTCACCACTAGAGTGGGAGGTGCTTCTAGCATCTAGTGGGTAGGCCAGGGATGCTGCTAAATATCCTACAGTGTACTAAACAAGCCCTCACAACAAAGAATGATCTGATGCAAAATATCAACAGTGCCAAGTTTGAGAAACCATTACCTAGATTAAAATAGGAACAAGAACAGTGTTGCAGATGGCGTCTATGCTTTGTTAAATTTACAATAATCTACTGTCTTCTTCTAAAATCATTGGTTATTTCTTACAGGTGCCCTGACTAGAGGTTAAACCTGCAACCTTGGCATACTGGGATGATGCTCTAATCAACTGAGCTACTCAGCCAGGGCCAAAGACATGATGTTTTTGAGTGTCAGTCTTAAGGAGCTCTAGTTTAAATATGATAAAGCGTTTAGGTTTACAGCTAGAATTTGGGCTCAAACGGCGAAAGAGAAGTTTGAGTTCTTCACTATAATATCTCCTAATTTCCAAAATATGCGCTATGTGTTTAATATGTAGAATGCCATTTAATTTTTATTTATTTATTTATTTATTTATTTACTACAGAGATAAAGAGGAGAGAGAGAGAGAGGGAGAGAGGGTCAGAGAGAAGGGAGAGATAAAAAGCATCAACACATAGTTGCATTACCTTAGTTGTTAATTGACTGCTTTTTCGTATGTGTCTTGACCAGGGGAGGGGAGGGCTCCAGCTGAGCCAGTGACCTTAGGCTTCAAGACAGTGACCTTTGGGCTCAAGCCAGTGATTATGGGGATCAGGTCTGATTCCATGCTCAAGCAGGCGACCTCGGTTTCAAACCTGGGTTTTCAGCGTCCTGGGTCGATGCTGCATCCACTGTGCTTCCTCCTGGTCATTAATCTACTTACCCTTCAAGTTTATTGCCATTATATAGATGAGAATATTTAAAAATGTTCAAGTTCTGAGGGTTTAAAAAATTAGATAACATGCTCCTTGTGTTATAACTATGTATTTTCAAGGCCAAAAATCAGATCCCAAAGGTTTATCAAAGCCATGTGTTACACTATCACTAGGAAAAATGCTCTAAAGACTTTATTTTAGATAATCTATTCTGTGGAAGTCCTGACTCTATAGACCAGGTGCAGTACTCAACCCATCTAGTGTGTTCTAGTTAGTTCAGTTCTGGCAACTATCTTTGATTATTAAATCTTTTACCATCGACTATTGTCTGTTGAGCAAATACCCCTTATGCAGGCCTGAACTATTCATCAATCTTGATTTGGTCATTAAGTAGCAAACACAAATATTGAAAATAAAAAAATAATTTCTCTGTACTTTATTTTTTAATAGTAGGTTATTCTGTCGCCCAGTTATAATATTGAAACCTTTATTGTTGCTCTTTTGTTATTGTTTGGTTGATTTCATTGGAAAATACAGAATGATCATATTCATTCATTCATTCATTTAAACATGTTATAAGCAAAACATTTTATTTTCACGTTATAGAATCTATCAAAAAAAAATGACTACATATAGGACTATAGTTATTTGAATATGAACTGTCAACAAATCCCAGATGTGTTTTATATTATACATACAGCATTTGATGCTTCTGAAGCAATATGCACGTTTGAAGACACTTACATGTAATATATTTTTTCTCTAACTAGCTTCAGAAGTACTCAAACAATAAATGTTCCCCTATAAAGAACACTAAAGGTGGAATATTAACAGTGAAGATTGTAATTATGGAATCAAATACTTAAGCAAACACTGAGAGCTTTATGTACTCATTCAAGCAGTTGGGTAACGCCTTTCACAGTGGTCCCTGTGGTAGTTGCTTTACAGGGATGCTGGGGAAGCACAAACAGTGGAGTAATTGGAAAAAATACAACACTGGCTCTGAATCAAATGAGTTTCAACATCTCCTGCTAAAGTTAAAATTTTTGTTTTCACTCATTGTTTCTCTGCATGTGTACATTGTTTTCTGTTATTTTTTATAAATTATTTCAAAGATGAATATATTAGTCAACAAATATATTTGTTGTAGATTGTGTGAAAGAGAAACAATGTGTTTAATTACATGTGTTCTGGAATCAAAATGTCTGGTTTGAATCCTAGTACCAGCAAGTAATAAATACACAATGTTGAGCCATTTATTTTACTTCAGTGTCTCAATTTATGGCTCAGTCAGTAGAATGGGACAATAAGGGTAGTTATTTAATAGGGTTGTGGTGTGGATTGTATCAGTATCTGTAAAACATATGTAACTTGCTCAATAAATATGAGCCTTAATAATGATGATTCTATAGCAAGAAGAATGATGTTCTCCTTTTTTGAACATTATGAGACAAAGAATAAAAATTGGGCCAATTTGAAAATTCTATATTATAAAAATATCTTCAACTTCTTCTTTTTTTTTTTTCTGAAGCTGGAAACGGGGAGAGACAGTCAGACAGACTCCCGCATGCGCCCAACCGGGATCCACCTGGCACGCCCACCAGGGGGCGACGCTCTGCCCACCAGGGGGCGATGCTCTGCCCCTCCAGGGCATCGCTCTGCCGCGACCAGAGCCACTCTAGCGCCTGGGGCAGAGGCCAAGGAGCCATCCCCAGTGCCTGGGCCATCTTTGCTCCAATGGAGCCTTGGCTGCGGGAGGGGAAGAGAGAGACAGAGAGGAAGGAGGGGGGGGTGGAGAAGCAAATGGGCGCTTCTCCTATGTGCCCTGGCCGGGAATCGAACCCGGGTCCCCCGCACACCAGGCCAACACTCTACTGCTGAGCCAACCGGCCAGGGCCTATCTTCAATTTCTTAATGATACATTGTAGGAAACATTAAACATGATTTTAAATTATATGTAATTAGTATAATAAATACAATTTTGACAAATACCTGTTTATCATTGCAAACTTTTTCTTTTAATTGAGATGCAGGGAGGCAGACAGACAAGACTCCCACATGGACCCCTACTGGGATCCACCTGGCAAGCCCCCTACAGAGTGATTCTCTGCCCATCTGGGGCCACTGATCTGTTGCTTGGCAACTGAGTTCTTGGAGGCCATGGAGCCATCCTCGGTGCCCAGGGCTGACTTGCTTGGACCATTAGAGCCATGGCTGTGGGAGGGAGGGAGAGAGAGAGAGAGAGAGAGAGAGAGAGAGAGAGAGAGAGAGAGAGAGAAAGAGAGAGAAAAGTGGGAGCAGAGGCTTGGAGAAGCTAATCGTCATTAGTTCTGTGTGCCCTGACTGGGAATGAAACCTGGACTTCAACATGCCAGACCAATGCTCTACCACTGAGCCCACTGGCCAGGGTCACCATTGCAAACTTAAACAGACCAGAAAATAATAATTTAAAAAGAAGAAGGGGGGGAGGAATTCATCAATAATGGAGAATTGTATTCAAGTTACTCCTATTTTTAGATCATGAATGTTGTCAACCTGCATATTGGTCTGGGTGAGGGAGGGTTGTACTGATCCAGGGTGAGTGATAAGATTGTGCCTTTGACTAAGTGTCTTCTGGATCTACAGCAAAATTTAGCACTGTGTTAGGCACTGAAAGGTAAATGGTTAAACTTGCTCCAAAGAGGGGGTGGGTGACAGAAAGCAACCAGTCAGATTATGACCAGATGGACAGAATTTGAAACATGGATATCTTGAGCATTTTCAAAATGGCCTACAAGACACATTAAAAACAAAAGGAAAGATTTCTAGATCACTTGAAACTAGAGGATGGAGATTTAATATCTGCAATTGCTGTTATATTGTTTGGGCAGAAGTGAAAATGGTGTAAATGTTTTGTTTAAAACAAAACAAAATCAAAACCAAGTTAAATCAAGATTTATTTGAGACAGAAGGAGAATACACGTACTTTAAACCTAATGCTGTGTGTTACCAGTGTAGCAGTCTGCTTTTCTACTGGGGTGATATTATTGTGAAAATGAGATATAAACTGGAATACTATTGTCTCTCAGTTCTAGTAGTTTTCAAAGCTTCCTACCAAGACATCTTCATTACAGCCAACTGACATCCTTCTCTTCCTGTTTTCTTTATGGCTTCCACCATGAGAACAGCCTACCTCCCTCTTTTATCTTTGCATTGGGCAGAGGACAGGTAGGGGCTTGGGCTCTGATATTAGACATCCTAAGTTTGAATACTGACTCTCGACTTGCTACCTAAATAACCTTAGACATGTTACGTGACTTTCTGTAATGCAGTTTTCTCAACTTTAAATGGAGGTGATAGTATACTGTATCTTGCTTCATAGGGTAGCTGTCAGGATTCTATGAATAAATACACATAACATGTGGCCCTGGCCGGTTGGCTCAGTGGTAGAGTGTTGACCTGGCATGCAGGAGTCCCGGGTTCAATTCCCAGCCAGGGCACATAGGAGAAGCGCCCATCTGCTTCTCCACCCCTCCCCCTCTCCTTCCTCTCTGTCTCTCTCTTCCCTTCCAGCAGCCAAGGCTCCATTGGAGCAAAGTTGGCCCAGGCGTTGAGGATGGCTCTAGAGCCTCTGCCTCAGGCGCTAGAATGGCTCTGGTTGCAACAGAGCAACGCCCCAGATGGGCAGAACATCACCTCCCTGGTCGACATGCCGGGTGGATCCCGGTTGGGCGCATGTGGGAGTCTGTCTGACTGCCTTCCCGTTTCCAACTTTAGAAAAATACAAAAAAAAATACACATAATATGTATAAAAGTGTGCTGAGAACAGTTAAATGCTTAATTTTTCACTGAATTTTTTTTTTTTTTTTTTTTTTTTTGTCAAACACATCTTTCTGAGGCTCACCAAATGATTTTTTTTTCTGATCTAAAGTTTTTTTGTTTTTTTTTAATATATATATTTTTTGTATTTTTCTGAAGATGGAAACGGGGAGAGACAGTCAGACAGACTCCTGCATGCGCCCGACCGGGATCCACCCGGCACGCCCACCAGGGGCGACGCTCTGCCCACCAGGGGCGACGCTCTGCCCCTCCAGGGCGTTGCTCTGCCGAGACCAGAGCCACTCCAGCACCTGGGGCAGAGGCCAAGGAGCCATCCCCAGTGCCCGGGCCATCTTTGCTCCAATGGAGCCTTGGCTGCTGGAAGGGAAGAGAGAGACAGGGAGGAAGGAGGGGGGGGGGGTGGAGAAGCAAATGGGCGCTTCTCCTATGTGCCCTGGCCGGGAATCGAACCCGGGTCCCCCGCACACCAGGCCAACGCTCTACCGCTGAGCCAACCGGCCAAGGCTCTGATCTAAAGGTTTATATTGAGACTTAGAATTCACTGAATTGGGGAGTTTGAACTAACTGCTTTTGCAGGGCTATATGCTTCCACTTCTTTAGAGAAGGAATGAGTCACCCTGAAGATCTTGGCAAGGAGTCAGCCCGCAATAGCACTGTCAGTCATTAGTAACCATTGTTGTCACTCCAAGGGGAGGGACAGAAATTCTGGGAAAAATCTTCCTTTCTCTGCAAGACACTTTGCCTACATCTTCATGTGTGTGTGTCTGTCTGTACATCTGAATGATTGTTTTTCTAAACATCTCTTGTATGTGTCAGGAAAACTCCTATGATCATTGATAATGCTCTTCCTGGCCACACACGTATTCACTTTATGAATTTACTACTGTTTTCTTGACTTTTAGATTAGTAGGCTTCTGAGGAGAGAGTCAACTATTTTAGGGATTATTTTCCTTTTGCAGCACTTGAGAGAGGGTTGAGGGTATAATCGCAATTCCATAAACTACCTGAACAAACGTATATCAAAATGCATGCACGCAATGCTGAAATACAGTCTCCCTAATAATGTTAGAGATATTCTAATTGAAACAGAAAACTTTCTTTGTCATTTTGATGTTTAATTAATATTTTTTTTGTTTCTTCTTACAAATTATATTTGATTTCAGGACAGAATAGGTGGCCTTAAAATGAATAGTGATATTTTTTTATTAAATAATGTAAAAACTAACTTCATAGGCCAGTTAGTTTTTTGGTCTTTTGGTAACTGTATACAAACATTATATAGTTACTTTTTCTTCCATTACAATGTTCAGAATTATTAAACATAAATTATTGGGAAACACTGATGAAATCCTAATGAAATCTGAAGTTTAATTAATAGTAATGGTCCAATACTGTGTTCTTTATTTTAATGAGTACATCATGACAATGTAATATTATAACAGTAGGAGAAACTGAAGGCTGGGATCAGAGCTACATAGAAGCTTTTTGTATTATCACTGTAACTTTTCTATAAATCAAAAATTCTTCTCAAAAAAGTCTTTAAAAATGAGTAGTAAACATTATTTTTGCCTTGGCTGATTGGCTCAGCAGTAGAGCGTTGGCATGATGTGTGGAAGTCCCCAGTTCGATTCCCTGTCAGGGCACACAGGAGAAGTACCCATCTGCTTCTCCACCCTTCCCCCTCTCCTTTCTCTCTGTCTCTTTCTTCCCCTCCCACAGCCAAGGCTCCATTGGAGCAAAGTTGCCCCCAGCACTGAAGATGGCTCTGTGGCCTCTGCCTCAGGCACTATAATGGCCCGGTCCACAATGGAGCAATGCCCCAGATGGGCAGAGCATTGCCCCCTGGTGGACATGCCGAGTAGGTCTTGGTCGGGTGCATGTGGGAGTCTGTCTGACTGCCTCCCTGCTTCTAACTATGGAAAAATACAAAAAAAAGATTTTAAAATGTGTTAGTATTGTATATTAAAAAAGAATAATTAGAAATATTTAAAATACTTTAAAAATCATTACTTTTTAGTGGTATGTTTGCTTAATGAAATATAATACAATTGATAAAACGTTTATTGTTAAAAAATGAGCTAAATGCAAAATTCTTACCTATATGAAATAAAAAAGATATATAAATAACAGTATGTGTGCAGTGAGATATAATAATTCAAGCTAAGTACATAAAAGTGGTCATGCTCGGACAGTGGGATTCTGACTTGTTCCTTTTGTCACAGTTTTCTAAATTTTTATAAATTTTCCTTTAAGTAATCATCAAAGGTGAACGAGAAGGTCTAAATAATTGAGTTTACCTATTAACGATGTGAATTAAGCCATGTTAAAAGAAGCAAAATATTTGACCATGACTCCCTGAATTTTCCAGAAATTTTAATGAAAAAAATTTTTTGTAAGCAAATATCTTTTTATTTTATTATTTAATTTATTTACTTATTTATTTTTTATTTAATTGTGTTTACATAGATTCTAGAGTCACCCCAAATGCATCCCCCCCTCCCCCGTATTCCCCTCAGCATCTCCCTTGCCCCACTCCCTACAGCACCCTTCCCCCTTCCCTTCAGGTTTATCCCATCCTATCATCCCCTTTCCCTCTGTCCTCTTTTCCTCTGGTCCCTTTGATCCCTCCTCTGTCTCAATTCCGTTCCTCAGTTCTCATTATTCCTTGGATTCCTCAAATGAGTGAGGTCATATGATATTTTTCTTTCTCTGCCTGGCTTATTTTACTTAACATAATAGTTTCCAGGTTCCTCCATATTGTTGCAAAAGGTAATATTTTCTTCTTTTTCATAGCCCCATAGTATTCCATTGTATATATGCACCACTGCTTTTTAATCCACTCGTCCACTAATGGACACTTGGGCTTAAAACCACAATGAGGTACCACCTCACACCAGTCAGAATGGCACTCATTAACAAAACAACACACATTAGGTGCTGGCGAGGGTGTGGAGAAAGGGGAACCCTCCCACTGCTGGTGGGAATGCAGACTGGTGCAGCCACTGTGGAAAACAGTATGGAGATTTCTAAAAAAATTAGAAATGGAACTGCCCTTTGACCCAGCCATCTCACTTATAGGAATATATCCGAAGGACACCATATTACTGACTGAAAAAAAGAAATGCACCCCCATCTTTATGGCAGCATTGTTCACAATAGCGAAGATCTGAAAAAAGATTGTATGAAACAATTTTAGGTGTTTTATCTTAAGGATATTCCTTATACAGTCTGGATACTGAATTTATTTTTCTTAATTGAAAATACTCTCAGCTCCAGAATGTCACCTCCTACAAAATGGACTAATTTTACCTGTATTCAGGTGAATGCTCTGAAAGCCCTGTTCAACACTTGTTACCTGGACTCTGTCTCGTAGGAAGAATTGGAGACAGAGGTAACCTGTGCAAATGAGAAGTATTACTGCAAAAGGTACATTGTGGTCTGGAATTAACCTGGAGAAAGGTTAATGCCTTGACTTTCTCCTTGAGCATTTGTTGTATTCTGGCATTTGTACCAGTAGTGTTTTTGGGTTTATCCAAAGCTTGACTTCTATCCAGAGATTCTGTCTCAAATTCAGCTTCTTATTTTGGTGGTACAATCTAATAATTTCACTTTCCTATCCAATTATATTTTTTTTTCATAAATTTAATTTAGAATAGGTAGATGTTAAGTAAAAATGTTTAAACAAATATAAAGATTATAACAGGTTATTGATAATCTGCTGTGTATGAATAACTGATATATGATTTTTTTGATATATGTTTTAAAATGCTTTAGAGTATTTAAAACATAAATGTTACTTCAAAATATAAACAATATGATTGGAAATAACTTTTCATTGGCAAAACTTCTTCATAACTTCCAGGCTTCTGGTTGGAAATATTTCAGTAGTAAAAAGGGGTGTGTGTGTGTGACGTATGTGTAACTATGAGGAAATTCTTGACTGATAGATCTTGTCATACTTCCATTCCTTGGGGCTGAAGGAAGATACATATTTAGAAGCAAAGACAAAATCCTCTGGACAATTTCCACCACCAAATGCTAGGCAAGACATGTCCTTGGAAATCATAGTGATAGGTCACTTTTTCCTTGAAGTATGCAATCCTTAAAAATGAAATGAGGTACATGGATCCCCCACCCCACTGTTTTAGTGCTTAGATAGAACTTGGACAAGATTCAGAAAATAGAAATCATTCCAGAAGCCCCTTTCAATGGAGCAAATCTTTGATCGGAACTCAAACCACTGAAAAGGGTGTATGGGAAAGAATCCTTGGAAGATTTTCAACTTTTGATGAGATCGCTCCGTGGATCATTTTCAAGACCTGGAGGGGTCCAGAATGAAGAATCATGCTGCTTCCATTAGTGTATTTTTGCTCTTCGTGTTTGCAGACAAAGCTGAGAATCTGTCCAATTTCTTCTTTGGCTAAGGTAGTCTTTATTTTAATAGAAAGGCCAGTCAACTTGGCATGTTTGCAAATGAGAAGAGCAAATGAAAGCAAGTAACATTTAGATAACTCTCATAGCCAATGGGAGATAACTTTGTATTTGCCACAACTGCACTTTTCTTTTTCATAGTTTACCAAAAGGAGTAATATATTTGGAAAATGATGAAAAAATTATGTCTTGGTTTATGCTTCGTATTGTGAAAGAAATTTAGTTGGGATATGTGTATTTAAAAAGGGAGTATGAGGCCTTTATATAGTTTATTATACAACTTAATATGTCACTTTTTATAGTTCTGCAATATATTTAATTACTAATTAGGTTGATGGAAAAGGTAATAGTTTTGGGAGTTTCATCAACATTCTGATTTCCTCTTAATTTAAAAGAGAAGCTCCATGAATCTTAATATCAAATATTTTGCCTTCAACCAAAAATGTAGCATTACAATATGTACCAAATATGTTTATTACAATGATTTAAAAGAGCACCATATTACTGCCATCTGGTGAATTTGTTTTACCTGAACTTTGTGGCTGTGTTTGTAATCAAGAATATTATTCCTTATTATGTTAACAGCAATAAGATAGAAAAAACCTTGTAGAAGTTAAAAAATCATTTTAAAAATGTCACAACATTTAGGCCTGCATGACTTATGCTTATTGATATGAAATTACAATGCTCCTCAATATTTTCTGACCCCATGTCTCTAAAAAGCTTTAATTTTCTATAATGCTTAACTACAGATAAAAATACATACTAATCTTGTCAAGTCATTAAGGAAATGTGCATTAATTAATGATCTCTTAAAATAATTTATTAAAAATAGTTATTTTTTTTATACCTAGTAAATTTAATATACTAGTAACTGGTATAACATGATTTGTAGGAGAAGATAATATCAATTTGAACAGTTTGAATTTTAAGATGAAATTGTTTTCAGGCCTTATTAAAAAATATTGTCTCTGTAATTGATATTAGCTCCCAAGCTCCCATGATCACATGCCACCAAACATTTAGTTTTTGCAGCACGATCAGAATTAAAACTCATTACATGTAAATGATTTAGTGTGATGTCAGTGAGAGATTGTTTTGGTAAATGTTATAAAGTCATAAATTCAAGAGAGATAAGAAAGCTAAGCCCTGGCCGGTTGGCTCAGCGGTAGAGCGTTGGCCTGGCGTGCGGGGGACCTGGGTTCGATTCCCGGCCAGGGCACATAGGAGAAGCGCCCATTTGCTTCTCCACCCCCCCCCCTTCCTCTCTGTCTCTCTCTTCCCCTCCCATAGCCAAGGCTCCATTGGAGCAAAGATGGCCCAGGCGCTGGGGATGGCTCCTTGACCTCTGCCCCAGGTGACAGAGCGACGCCCAGGAGGGGCAGAGCATCGCCCCCTGGTGGGCAGAGCCCCGCCCCTGGTGGGCGTGCCGGGTGGATCCCGGTTGGGCGCATGCGGGAATCTGTCTGACTGTCTCTCCCCTTTTCCAGCTTCAGAAAAAAAAAAAAAGAAAGCTAAAATACGAAGCTCAAATTTTAACCCTTTCAGGAATAGGTCTTTTTTCGTTTAGGCTTTTATTTATAAGAGCTAATAGAATGTGAGAACATTGTCTTCAAACTGACAGAAATGTACAGTATTTTGAAAATGTATAAATAGATGGAGAGTCTTTTAAAATAAAATAATATGCTATTGATTGATACAATGGGGGGATAACATTAATAGAATAGAAAAGTTAATTTTTCTAAGGAACCCATGGCAGTCTTTTATACACTTACAGTTTGCTTTCAATATTATTTTGCACTGGTTTCAGCACAGTGTACAGCATAGCTGTTAGACAGTGGTGTGCTTTATAAAGTGATCTTCCCGATATTTCCAGTAGGAATGTCTGTCTCATACTCTAGTGGAAGCCAGAGAACCTGTGACATCGTCCTTAGTGCTAGAGAGGATGAGTTCTGTGCCATAGGCTCACGATGACTGTGAGTACTCCTCTGCTCAATCGTCAGGTTCTAGCGAAACTCTTTCGTTCCCAATGGAATGGCTTTCTTTAGGTTCTAAAAAGGGGGAAAATATTTCAAAATAATTAAGTGAGAAATAATCTCTGGGGTTCTTTTTAACAAAAAGAATGTGCCGGCTTTCACAAACTGGTTTTTCTGTTTAGGTAAGCCATTCAGTCAAAAAATTAAATGGGCCATAATAGCATACTTTGCAGCTTAAAATTTCCCTGCAATGGCTCCTGGCCTACTTTTCCCAGTGCATTGTGAATTCTTACACTCAAAAGCCAAAAAAGAATTTTTTTTTTTAAAGTTTAGAAGTTTCTGTTTGAAGTAATCTGGCTCCAAGGTAGAGCTGAAATGGAATATTCCTCTAGCCAGTGGCACAGACGGACAATTCTGGATGAGATGCCCCGTGTAGTGGAATGTGATGTACATTTGGATTCCCTGGCACGACTGCACTAGAACCCATCTGTTCAGATGGCATTGTTCCTTTAAAAAAATTAAAAAGTGTTTTGTTAGGTTCCAGAAGTCATAGGTGTCTGGCATAGGAATACATTTCTAAAGGTGTTTTCCAAAATTAAGAAAAAAAAAAAAATCAAGAGAGATTAGTTTAGGGTGTTTTCTCCTAGAGAATAGTTTCTCTGAGGTGCCATTACAGGGAATTCTATCACTAATGTATTATTTTAGGTGTAAATATTCTTTCTTATGTTTGACATTGTAAAATTTGAACATGAAAAAAATTTTATTGAGATTTAGAATTAGTAATACTAACTCACGTGTAAATAATCCTCATTTATTGCAGCTGTTTCTTTTATGGTTGTTTATATTTGCTATTCATATTATTTTTATCAGCGTTCCATAGGACAGTTTGTTAGAGGGTAGAACATGCAAGAGAACTATTGTGACCAATTCTAAGATGGAAATCCATACCTCAGAAACTTGACAGGATAACATTGATGGCCTGAGGTGAAAAGCCCCCAAATGGCTTAAGTTAGAGTCAAATGATGAAAATTCTAGGGAGCTCTCGAGCCCACAGGGGGTGATGGGATAATGTGGTTACTGAAAAGAAGACATCCCGTTGCTTAGCTACAGGATTCTGGGTGGCAGTTCTTTTTCCTCTCACATTTCCTGGTGTTTTGGTTTGTAAATGTAGTTTCTTGCAAATAAGAATGTCTGCATCTAGACATCATTGTAATTGTTTTGATTTGTGAAATGAAACAATATTAGAGGAAGAAAAAAAAAACTTGGGAGACATAAAATTTGGAGAGGAAGCTTTTCTTTGTGCTTCACTGCTTATAGTAGATTAAATAAAGTAATATATAAAACATTGTAGACATTTAGGTACTGGCATATATTTTGTAAGGCGCTGCATTTGAGTTATAGCAGTACAATCAAATATTTTTATCTCTTTAATAATAATTGCTATATATTGAAAACACGAACACTTGTTGCATGTACATGTATCAAAAAACATTGCTATCCAGTCTACTTAATGGAAAGTTTTCCCTCCAAAAATCTATTTCAAATATTCTGTATATGTATTCATGCACAGATTTGTATATTTTCTCTTTGACCACATTTGAGTCAAATTGATTTTTTAAACTTTGTATACTAGTTCCTATATAAATTTCTTTAGAACTAATGTGAAATAGAGCTTCCAAATAATATTCTACAATTAATATACCATATTTTATAAAAAATCATCATTTCATTACATAATATGTAATTTATTTTGTAGTCTGTTATTGGGGTTAAAATAACAAGGGACTTTTTGAATTTATTTTTATGAAAAAGGTGTTTTACCTATTTTTAGAAACTCATTGGAAAGAAAGTTGGGAAGTCAATTCAAAAGTTTATAGAATTTATAATTCTATAAGGTTTTTAAGAAAGGTTAAAAAGAATAATTTGATTTTTGTACCTTTTAGATTTATTTTGGGACACAGTAAATGCCTTTGGAAATGTCTTTATTTTTGTGAGAGGCGGTCAGATAAGGACAGACAGACAGGAAAGGAAAGAGATGAGAAGCATCAATTCTTTTTTGCAGCACCTTAGCTGTTCATTGATTGCTTTTTCATATATGCCTTGACCAGGAGGCTGCAGCAAACTGAGTGACCCCTTGCTTAATCTAGCGACCTTGGGCTCAAGCTGATGAGCCTTGCTCAAATTAGATGAGCCTGCACTCAAGGTGACGACCTCGTGGTTTTGAACCTGGGTCCTCCACATCCCAGTCCAATGCTCTATTCACTGTGTCACCACCTGGTCAGGCTGGAAATGTCATTTCTTTTTAACTGTTGATTATGTATAACACTGGATAAGCATTAAAACGAGAGAAACTATTCTTAGGTTAAGAAAGCCGAGGAGACTGTGTGAAAGACCTGAACTATGAAATAAAAATAGTTACTTCTCTGTAAAACTATATAATATGAACTTCAGTTGTGAAGATGAGAAAGTATGAAATTAATTGGGGAATTGAAAAAAATCCCTGAAATTGGCATCTTTTCATCAACAGTATCCCCACTTGAGCCAAGATGCTGGGTCTACATATCTTTGTCACAAGCAACTTTGTGACCAATGAAAGTGAGAAGACTTCTTTGCAAATAAAGAAAAGGAATTTTGAATGAAATTAATTATGGAAGAAAAGGTCAATAGTCAAGAGATAAATTTGACATTGCTGGGCAATAGCCTGAGTATGCTATGATAAAGGCCCCTTTATAAATAAGAAAATATTTTTATTATGGAAGTTATAAATATTGTATATTGTATACATATATATTTGTGGGTATATATGTAAATACATGTGTATCTGTATGTACATAGTATAGAATTTGGGCAATATGGGTAACTAAAAATAATAATAAAAATATTTAACATAGACTCATCCATAAATACTCTTAAGATTTTAGTCTGTATTCTTCTAGTTTTTGAAACTTTTACTTTATCTTATTTTATTTTCTAAGTGAGAGTTGGAGAGATAGTGAGAAAGACTCCTGCATGCACCCTGGCAGGGGTCTACCTGGCAACACCCATCTGGGACCAACATTCGAAACCATCAATCCACTGGCTGCAGGAGGGAGAGAAGGGGGAGAGGGAGCGGAGAGAAGCAGATGGTCACTTCTCTTGTGTGCCCTGAGCAGGAATTGAACCTGGGATGTCCATATGCCAAGCCAATGCTCTATCCACAGAGCCAACTGTCCAGGGCAAACTTTATTTTTTAATTACAGTTTATGTTCCATATTATTTTAGTTTAGTTTCAGGTGTATACATAGTGGTTAGAAAATAATATACTTTAATACAAAGTGTTCCCTTAATATTTCCAGTACTTACCTGGTCCCATACATAGTCATTACAATATTACTGACAATTTTCCCTATGTCCCATGGCTATTTTGTAACTACCAATTTATACTTCTTAATCCTATCACTTTTTTATCCATTCTACCAGCCCCCTACTCTTTGGCAAACATCAGTCTGTTCTCTGTATCTATAAGTCTGTTTGAATTTTTTGTTCATATATTTTTTTCTTTAGATAGATTCCTCATAAAAGTGAAGTTATTCATTTGTCTTTCTCTGTCATTCATTTGTCTTTCTCTGACATATTTCACTTAGCATAATATTTCCTAGGTCCATCCATACTGTTGCAAATAGTTAAGATTTTATTTCTTTTTATGGTCTGTTACTGTTCTATTGTGTATTTGTGCCACCGCAGTTTTATCTACCCGTCTACTGATGAGCACGACTTGCTTCCATATGTTCACTGCTGTGAATAATGCTGTAATGATCATAGGAGTGTGTATATTTTTTTGAATTAGTGTTTTGGATTTCTTGGGATATATACACAGAAGTGGGTCATAAGGCAGTTTCATGTTAATTTTTTTGAGGCTCATCCATACTGTTCTCCATAGTGACCATACCAATCTTCATTCCCATCAACAGTGTGTGAGGATCCATTTTCTCCCTATCCTTATCAACTCTGGTTGTTTTGTGATTTATTTATGATAGCTATTCTGACAGGTATAAGGTGATATCTAATTATGGTTTTAACTTGCATTTCTCTGATTAGTGACATTGAGCGTCTTTTAATATGTATTTTGTCTGTCTGTCCCCCTTTGAGAACTGTCTTTTCAGTTTCTCTGCCCATTTTTTAATTGAATTGTTTTTTGTGTGTGTGTCGAGTTGTATGAGTTCTTTATATTTTGTATGAGTTCTTTTATTTTATATTTTGGCTATTACGCCTTTATCAGATGTATCATTGGTAAATATCTTCTTTCATTTGTAGGTTCTCTTTATTTTGTTGATAGTTTCCTTTGCTGTGCAAATAGTTTTGTTTAGTTTGATGTAGTCCTATAGTTATTTTATTATTGTTTTTTATTTTCCTTGCCCAAAGAAATATATAGTAGAAAAGATACTGGGAAGAGAAATGTCAGAGATTTAACTGCCTATGTGTTGTTGTTTTTTATAGGAGTTTTATAATTTCAAATCTTACATTGAAATTTTTAATCAATTTTGACTTTATTCTTGTGTATGAGTATAAGGAAGTGGCCTAGTTTACTTCTCCCTCTCTCTCTTTGCACGTATCTGTCCAATTTTTCCATCACCATTTAATGAGTAGACTGTCTTTACTCCATTGTATATTCTAGCCTCCTTTGTCATAGACCATTGACCATAGCGTTATGGGTTTATTTCTGAGTTCTCTAGTCTCTTCCATTGATAGGTGTCTGTTTTTATGACAGTGTCATGCTGCTTTTTATCACTATGGCCTTGTACTATACTTTGATATTAGGTAGCATGATACCTCTAATGTTTGCTTTTCTTTCTTTCTTTCTTTCTTTTTTTTTTTTTGTATTTTTCTGAAGCTGGAAACAGGGAGAGACAGTCAGACAGACTCCCGCATGCACCCGACCAGGATCCACCCGACCAGGATCCACCCGGCACGCCTACCAGGGGGTGACGCTCTGTCCACCAGGGGGCAATGCTCTGCCCCTCTGGGCCGTCGCTCTGTTGCGACCAGAGCCACTCTAGCGCCTGGGGCAGAGGCCAAGGAGCCATCCCTAGCGCCCAGGCCATCTTTGCTCCAATGGAGCCTTGCTGCGGGAGGGGAAGAGAGAGACAGAGAGGAAGGAGAGGGGGAGGGGTGGAGAAGCAGATGGGCGCTTCTCCTGTGTGCCCTGGCCGGGAATCGAACCAGGGACTTCTGCATGCCAGGCTGACGCTCTACCACTGAGCCAACCGGCCAGGGCCATGCTTTCCTTTCTTAAGATTGCTGTGGCTATTCAGGGTCTTTTGTGGTTCCATATAATTTTTTGGATTACATTTTATAGTTCTGTCAAATACACCACTGCTCCTTTGGCATTGTGTTCAATCTATAGATTGCTTTGGGTAGAATGGACATTTTAATGATATTAACTCTTTTTATTCTTGAGTACAATATGTTTTTTCACTTATTTGTATCTTTAGTTCCTCCAGTGTCTTGTAATTTTCTGAGTAGAAGTCTTTTACCTCTTTGACTAAATTTAAGTATCTTACTTTATTCTTTTCTTGATGTGATTGTGAATGAGATTGTTGTCTTAGTTTCAATTTCTGATAGCTTATTAGTGGTGTATAAATATACAATCTATTTTTGAATATTTATTATGTATCCTGCTGCTTTATATTCTTATAATCTTTCTTTTTAATTTATATTCCCTTAAAAATTATGTGTACACTTATTTTGGTTTTCACTTAATATACTTTATTTCTCTTGCTATTTAATATTCTAAAATAGTAATAAGTCTAACTCCTTTCTTAAGAATGCTAGTTATTTCTACTTAACTAAATCCAATGGTAATAGTAATCTAAATGTCCTCAGTTCTTGTACCTTTTCTCACTTTTTGCCTTTAATGTTATGTTTATCTGGTTCTATGAAGGCAGTGACATCAGTATCTGTATTTTCTTACAAAATAGCTACTTTGCAATTTACCGCTTGTGATTAAGAAGTAAAGAAGCCTAAAACTGTACTATATCAAAGCTAGTATCTTATTTTCAAATTTATAAATATTCTTCCTTAATGCAATCTTTTCATCCATATAACTTGACTTGGTAAATTTGCATAACTAATGAAATACAAACAGCCTAAAACACAACTCCCTATACTCTAGGCATTTCTGCAAATATCTTTGGGGCTATTTATGTTGAATATCATTGATAAATTATGAATGCTGTTTTCTTGTTTTCTTTCTAGTGCACACTTACACTGTAGGCACTGGTAAAATTGCCTACATACCCAATAAGTGGCATTTGTATATCTTATTGGAAAATAAACCAGCTTGGGATGGGGTGGTGACAGATATTTTTTTCCAGTTTCTTCCTCCAGACAGTAATGTTAGATACAAGTGTTCTTCTAGGGTATCTCTGTGGAAAAATCAAGATTTTAATTTTATCTTTGAGTTCTATAAATAACATAGAAAAAAAAAGTTGCAAAAAGAAAAATTGGCAATAATTACTATGGTGTGAACTCTAATACCATTTTCATCAATATGCTAAAAAATTCTATTTTTTAAGTTTTAAAAATTTATGAAACAATTATTTGTAAATTGCATGTATCATGAGTAATAATTCCACAAGACTATAGCATTGTAAGAGGTCATTGCTTACACAAGAGATTTTTACTTAGGAATCATCTATTATATGTAATATTTTAAAAAAAGACAATAAAGAAGGTCAATTTATGGTATTACACATATAAATGAGAACTCTTAATTGAATTCTTCTATTTGTAGGCTATAACCAGTATGAATCAAAACATAATAAAGCCATGTAGAAGAAATCAGCAAGATGAGATTTAAAGAATGAAAGCCACAAAAAAAGAAAAAAGAAAAAAGACCTGGCTGTTTGGCTCAGTGGTAGAGTGTCGGCCTGGCGTGCGGGAGTCCTGGGTTTGATTCTCGGCCAGGGCACACAGGAGAAGCGCTCATCTTCTTCTCCACCCCTCCCCCTCTCCTTCCTCTCTGTCTCTCTCTTCCCCTCCCGCAGCCAGGCTCCATTGGAGCGAAGTTGGCCTGGGCGCTGAGGCTCTATGGCCTCTGCCTCAGGTGCTAAAATGGCTCTGGTTGCAACAGAGTGACACCCCAGATGGGCAGAGCATCACCCCCTGGTGGGCATGCTGGGTGGATCCCAGTCAGGCGCATCCGGGAGTCTGTCTGACTGCCTCCGTTTCCAACTTCAGAAAAAAATAAAAATAAAAAAGAATGAAAGCCAAGTTGCCTTTGTATTGAGAAGAGAATACTTTTTAAATTTACCTATTCCCACCATAGAAAGCCTTACCATTTAACACAGAAGGGACAATGGACAAACACTATCATTCTGTCTATTTTCTCATGGGATTTAAAACTTGTTATTGTAATGTATACACATTGTAGTCCCTGGAACTTCTCCATCCTTTTAAAATATCAAACATAAACTTTCATTAACACCTTGGATCTTTTTTAAGTAAAAATGTTCATCTTTATAAAAAGCTTTTTCTACCATATCTTAAAGATGAAGTTTAAACTATATTGAGCTAGCTGTATCTATTCAGCATAGACCGGATAATTTCAGCAGACAATTCTGGTCTCAACTTATTTATATCCTGTTCTTCATAGTAGCACACAACAAATTAAGAGATTTTAATCAAAATGGAAAAGTCCTTTCCAATTCCAGACAGCTGGTTTGTATAATTCATTCACTTTTTATTTGAGTAACCTGCTTTTTTTCTTTCTCATGTATTGTTTCTAAGTCGAAGACTACAATGCCCCACATCCAGGTTAAGAAACACCAATCTGAATTCCCTAGCAGAGTAACATGAAATAAATGTGTTTGTATGTAACAAATGAGAGGGAATTAAATGTCATTAAACAAAAGGGTAAAATTAAATGTCTATAGAGAGTCCCAACACTAACACACTGTTCAAGACACACACACACTGAAATGACTATCTGTTGTTTTGCTGCTTCAGCTCAAAGCTGGATACTTTTATTTTTTTTAAATAGGTAATTCACAAGCAAAAAGTAAAAGATACAGTGATATGAAGATACATGCTTTATTCTGAGTTTGTTGAGAAAAAAATTCTATAGCTACACCCATGCCAAGTTGGGAAGGGCCAGAGATAACAGGTTGAATATAGCTTCCTGGAGCATGTTTTGGTTTTAAGTCTCTGAGTGGAGTAAGTCTAGTGTTATGACAGACTATCTACTCAAGTGAATCATTCTGCCTCCTTCACTATTATTTCAAGTGGATAATTCATTCTTCACTTTCTATGGAAAACATTCATGCAGAGTTGGACAACGAATAGCAATGAGGCTTCTTTTTAATGAACTCAGGGCTCTTTCTATATATACAATGTGGGCAAAAGGCAACGAGATCTTTTAAGACTCCTAATTTGTTTAAGAGTCAGTTGCCTTTCCAGAGTGTTAGCATCCTTGCAGGAATAAGTGTTTAGACATTAATGATGATGATTTAGAAGGCTATCAATCATGTGGATGAAGATATTCTGGTATGTGCTTTTTTCTGCCCCTTTTCCCACCATTGCCTAAATTTTATAATGTCATAACTAAAATCTATCAGTGTTCAGTCTAAGAGGTCATATAGGATGGTGGTGGGAAAGAACAAAGACTTTGAATCAAGCCATCTTGATTTGACTCTCAAAACTAGCACTTATGAGCTGTGGGGTCTTGGGTGAGCCTCAGTTTCATCTTCAACAAATTGGGATAATACATTGTGTCCGCAAAGTCATGGTGCACTTTTGACTGATCACAGGAAAGCAACAAAAGACAATGGAAATGTGAAATCTGCACCAAATAAAAGGAAAACTCTCCCAGTTTCATATCTATTCAGTGCAGTTTGATGTGGGCTCATGCACAGATTTTCTAGGGCTCCTTAGGTAGCTATCCCGTATAGCCTTTACAGACTCGTCACTGACTGATGGCCTACCAGAACGGGGTTTCTCCACCAAACTGCCGGTTTCCTTCAACTGCTTATCCCACCGAGTAATGTTATTCCTATGTGGTGGCACTTCGTTATAAATGCGCCGATATCACGTTGCACTTTGGTCACGGATTCAAATTTAGCAAGCCACAGAACACACTGAACTTTCCTCTGTACTGTCCACATTTTGACTGGCATGGCCGTGGGCTGCTCCGCTGTATACACGGTATTACGTCATCATTTGCGCATGCACACATGCTGCCACATCATCCTACAGAAACTGGGAGGGTTTTCCTTTTATTTGGTGCAGATTTCACATTTCTATCATCTTTTGTTGCTTTCCTGTGACTGGTTAAAAGTGCATCATGACTTTACGGATACACTGTAGTGTCCAGATGATAGAATCAGATGAAATTAAGCATAGAGTTTGTACCATGCACAGAGTAAACACTTAATAATTTTATTTTTTTATATTTATATAGTATATATTATTAATTGATGAGAGAGAGCGCCATTCATTTGTTATTCCACTTAATTATGCATTTTCTGGTTGCTTCCCCTATGTGCCCTGGGCGGGGATTAAACCTGCTATTTTGGCACTTTGGTATAATGATCTGAGTGACTGTGCTAACTGGCCAGGGCGAAAATATTTAATTTCTAAGATTTTTCTGGAGAAAGAAACTTCCAACTCCCACAAAAACACTCATATAGAACTTCATAAGTAGCTTTTCTCCAGTTTAAGATTAAAATTTAGGTTGCTCTAAACAATATATTCTTTTTCTTTGTCTTCATCTTCTGGATTTATATACTTATATATACGAATAACTATATCCTGCCCATCCATCCATCCAATCTATCTACTTCTTTTTCTTTTGCTTGCTAGAGAAAATCCCATGACTTTACAAAACTTGGATTTATAAGATTGTTAAAGGAACCATGGTAATAACATGGGATATGAGGGGGAAAAAGAGACTGGGGAAAAATCAACATATGTAACCACAACAGTGGAGTGCAGTAATAAAATCTGTATATGAAACCTATCATTCTGTCTTCTTCCTGGAAAAGCTTTACTTTTCTGCAAGAACTTAACCATCATCCCAGAAAATATTCTTATAACATCTCCCATGTTAACATATTCCCTCATTGTGCATATAATAGAGGTACAATAGTTTAATAAAACCCAGAGAGACTTGACGTTGCCAGCGCTCGGTTGTTTGTGTTCACCTGTGACATTTACAGGTGAAGACATACAGGGCCTTCTTTTGTTTCCTGGATAATCGCTCAGGTGTTAAAGAAGAAGTTGATTCAGTTTTAAATGGCATGATTTTCTCAAGCCTTGCAAGCATAATTGATGGATTTTCTTCTTTTTCCAGAGCTCAAATATATACACTGCAAAGTCATGTCTAACTGTTTAATTTTACAAGACTGAAAATATTGGATTTAAAGCTTAGGTTTTAGTTTAGGTTTATTCTTGGTATTCAATCTTGTCTAAACTTTCACAGGCAAGTCGGAAATGAAACACAATTGAAACTAAACCAAGCTTTTTTTTTTTTCTTCTTGCCTGCAAAGGGACCTTAATAATTTCATTTTGTGTTTTCAGATTGAGTCTAATGATGTGATTTTAATACAGATTCCTCATGTCAATTATTCCCTGTATTGCCTCTAAACTGATCTGTGCATTCAATGTGAAGCTTCATTAAGGATCAAGCCCGTAGTCTTTAAAAAGTACAGGGTTTTAGTGATAGACAGATGGTGGCTTTCATGATGTCAGGAAGTGTCAGATATTATGGTTGGCTGCAGAATGGTGGCGACTATCCAAACAGATTGGGAAACAGACAGAAAGAGCAAGAACACCATTTGTTTTATTTAGATACATTGTGAACAGAAGGAAGCAAGACAGAGCATACTTTTACACATCTTTTTTCCACTCCTTGTGAAAACAGTTTAGGATTTGTTATGTTATATTAGCCCTTTCATTATGCAAAAACATGTGAAAGCCATCTCAGAGATGCTGGTAAAAGAATTTGTTTCACTGTGATTTTCTATGAAATTTTATTTTTAGGAAATGTGATTTAAAAAAATCCTAACTTCCTCTTATTGGAAATTTTGAATACTCGAAACAGAGAGGACATGAGGCCTTTAGCAGCATTGTTGAGAAAGTATTCACTCTCTTCCTTTATGACTCAAAAGAAGGATAACTCTCAGAGAATATCATCAGAGAGAATTTTAGTTTCTAAATTGAAGGTGCTTGGTGAAGAACTGGAAACCTATTACTGTAAGGATTTAATTCAAATTGGCAGCTAGAGGGCAGTATCAGCTCCACACAAATATGTTATGTCCCTTCAGTTGCAGGATTAAAGGTAAATATTCACTTAGCTCTATTCCTAGATATCAAACCCTGTTATATGTCGGAAGCGGGAGTGTCTCCTTGATCTTGATCTGAAAGATCTTGGAAGTTTGATAGCATTTCCCACAGATAAAATGCCTTTAAATTTCCTTTTCTGCAACTTACCTACCTTTATCTGTTACCATAATCTTTTATTACTACATCCCAAAGGAGATAAAAAAAAATACTTTGACATTTTTGATGGCTCAAAGACCCGGTACCATAATCTGCTCTACCTCATGTTCTCAAATCATGATGTATGTGTTGTAAACTTGGTCCCTAATGTAGCCCCTCATATATTTGAACATGAGAGACCATACTAAAATCCTAAATAACTAAGGAAGGAAATGTGTTACCAGTGAAACTGATAGTCCTGGGTTATACAGAATCCAAGGCTTTGGGACCTGGAAGAACTCTGAAAGACCATTCTAGACTTGCAGTTTTCACACTGTGCTTCTCAGTCCTGGAGATTCGCAGGTGTTTTCGGGACTGGTGTGTATGGGTTGGGGAGCAGAGGAGGAAGGTAGTGAGAGGTCAAGGTGCCATTTTGCTATCTATTCATCATCTAAATGGCGGGCAAATGAGACTTTCCAGCCTCGGGATAAACAGAAGCTGGAATTTTGGCTTAAGAGATGAACATTCCTTTAATAGGAAAGTGGGAAGCATTTGGCTGGGGCTGAGCGTTGGGCATGATTGCATTTTAATTGCTCTAAGTTCAAACAGGAGTCAAATTCCAGAGAGAGGTATGGGATAACTATGGTCAAGTAGATGAACCTCACTCCCCCATTCATCTTTCCACCCTTTTGCCCCACCCCCCACTCTGATTTGAGTCCTGATGTGACCAAAATATCTAAAGGCTTTAAAAAACATGAGACTCTCAGCCACCTTCCCAGGATCACTCCTGCAGCCCTCCAAAACAAATTCAAACACTGCACAGGCAATAAGTAATTTGGCCAGCAATAGCTAAAGCAGGAGAGGCCGCCTTTTGAAAATGAGCTAATCTACAGTAGCATAGGAAATTCTGTGAATTCTTAAAAACAATTCATTGGGGTGACATTGGTTAGTAAGATTATATAGATTTCATGTGTACATTTCTACGATACATTATCTGTGTATTACATTGTGTGCCCAAAGTCAAATCTTCTGTCACTATATATTTGACCCTCTTTAACCTTTACTACCCTACTTCTCTTCTCTCTGGGAACCACCATACTATTGTCTGTGTCTGAGTTTTTGTTTTTCTTGTTTCTTCATTTGTTGCTTTCAGTTTTATATCCCAAGTTTGGATAGAGTCGTCTCATTCTTTGTTGGGTAGTTTGGAAATCACAATATACATGTTGAGTAATGGTACATAGTAGTTAATCACCTGTATATTAAAATGAAAAAGAAACTCTCAAATGCTTTCTTTTGTTTGTTGAGGCAAACACACAGAAGAAAAAAATAATGAAACAGCCACCTGATGGAGAGCCCATCCATGGATTGTGAGTAGGGACTGGAGTAGACAGAAAAGGAAGGTGATACAGCCCCTTTATGCTAAAGACGTGTCTGACTTGAGTTAAAGAGTAAATCTCATATAATTTCTACAAAGTGTTGGTTTATGCAGTAAATAAAATTCTTATTCTACCTTGGAAAGAATTTAGAATATTTGCTGAAGCCATTAATTTATATTATGGAATTACAGTATCTGGGAGTCATCTTAAATCTCACTTGGACTTTCCAAGGAAGTACACATTAAAGGTATGTGTTATCAGAAGAGAAAGCATGATATATCATTTATTGTTCATTATTAAGTTCCAAGCAACTACATGGAGAGTTATACAGTGTGTCCGTAAAGTCATAGTGCACTTTTGACCAGTCACAAGAAAGCAACAAAAGATGATAGAAATGTGAAATCTGCATCAAATAAAAGAAAAACTCTCCCAGTTTCTGTAGGATGATGTGGCAGCATGTGTGCATGTGCAGATGATGACGTAACACCATGTATACAGTGGAGCAGCCCACAGCCATGCCAGTCGAGATGTGGATGGTACAGAGGAAAGTTCAGTGTGTTCTGTGGCTCGCTCAATTTGAATCCGTGACCAAAGTGCAATGTGAATATAGGCGCGTTTATAACGAAGCACCACCACATAGGAATAACATTACTTGGTGGGATAAGCAGTTGAAGGAAACTGGCAGTTTGGTGGAGAAACCCTGTTCTGGTAGGCCATCAGTCAGTGACGAGTCTGTAGAGGCTATACGGGATAGCTACCTAAGGAGCCCTAAAAAATCTGTGCGTGAGCCCACATAAAACTGCACTGAATAGGTATGAAACTGGGAGAGTTTTCCTTTTATTTGGTGCAGATTTCACATTTCTATTGTCTTTTGTTGCTTTCCTATGACCGGTCAAAAGTGCACCATGACTTTACGGACACACTGTATATCAATTAAAATACCACTGCTTAGCATTTCAACTTATTATTCAGGAAAGAAGTTGGGGCTTCTTAAAAATGTAAATAGATTGTAATTTGTAAAAAATCAATTCTTTTGGAAATACTGAATGCTTGATAGAGTGAGCACATTTAAGCTTTGCATAAAATTGGTTTTTTCCCCCCTGATTTTGACAACATGATAAATAAAATCCTTAGTTTATGAAAGTGGGCAAAATTACTTGCCCAAGTTGGTTGGTATTAAATTCACAGGTTAAATTTAGTGCTATAAATTTCTGACCCAGATAATTTTGTCAAGATTACATGGATAATTATTGTTACCATCCCAACTTCAATAAACTTATGCACACTCACTGTTTTAAACCAGCATTTTAAAACACATGATCTGGAATCATACATTATATATTGGATATTTCCAAAGTCCACATGCCTACCTAATTGCATGAAATGGTTAGTTGTATACTTTTTTTTTCCCCCTGACACTAGCCTCTTCTTGAAATCCTTAAACCTCACAATTTGTGCCTTTTCTGGGAGAACTGTAGTTGCCAATGGTCTCATTTTTTATTTATTTACTTGTATTTTTTAAGATTATTTATTTATTTATTTATTTTTATTAGAGAGAGAGGGGAGAGAGAGAGAGAGAGAGAGGGAGAGATAGAGAGAGAACAGGGAGAGGAGCAGAAAGCATCAACTCCCATATGTGCCTTGACCAGGCAAGCCCAGGGTTTTGAACCGGCAACCTGAGCATTCCAGGTCGATGCTTTATTCACTGTGCCACCACAGGTCAGGCCGATGGTCTCATTGTTTATCTTCCTGGTCTCTGATCGGAAGAGCCAAACCATGGTATATTGGGAAGAAAAAAAACTCAATTTCTTCACATTAAGATAATATCCAGAGATGACATTTGAGCTTTTCCAGGGAGAAGGGGAGAAAAAAACTACATTTTTTACTATTACAAAACAGCCTAAATTGACATATTTATACATTTCCTTATTGTCTAGTCCTGTGTTTGGCAGAAGAATTTTATTGAGTGACATCATATACAATTTAAAATTCTGTTTTATATCGGAATTTTAACAGTATCCTTGAGTAGTAGGATTCTTACTGATATTTATTTCTTCATTTGTAACTTCTCCAATATTTAATTTCCCCGTGATTTTTCTTTTATAGTCAGAAGAAAGTTTTTAAAATAAGGAAAATAGCAAAGTCAGTATGGTGTTTCTTTCCTAGGTAATTTGAATGTAGAAAATAAGAAGACAGCGTGCTATCAGGACAGACACTCTTGATAGAAAGATGGGGAGAATGATCTTCAAATTGTACCCTGGCTGTGATTACGAGATCAAGTGATGTCATTTTCCTTGCCTACCTTTAGATTGGCTTTCCTCCTAGACTGTGGAGGAAAGTTACGTGGTTCAGCCTCATAGAATAACCACACCCACTCAACTGAAGAATATATTTCTAGAGTAACTCAGAGTCCCATCATTGAGTTGGATCGACACCGATGAACTGGACTTGCAATGTGTGCCTTTCCCTTGAACCAATCATTGTAGACCAAAAGGGAATAGACTTCTGATTTTGCTTATTTCATGTATTCAATTCCTGAATCCTAGGGGTGAAGTCTATTTCATTTGAAGGACATGGCTGAGAATGAAATGAAGAGTTTATCCAAATCAAAGTTAAGATAGATTTACCATAAGAAGATAGAAGTGGGATTCTGAGACAAATTCCACCAGAGCTTTTATGATGATAAATCCTACTTAATGTTTCTCTACCTCATCTGTATGCCCCCCTGTGTATCTCTTCACATGCTTTCTATCAGTTCCCATCACTCAAGTGGTTCAAATGTTTAGGTGACTTTCTAGCTTATCTTCTTTCTTTTTTCTTTAAAACATTTTTTATTGATTGATTTTTGAAAGAGGATGGGAAGAGAGAGAGAGAGAGAGAGAGAGAGAGAGATGTTGATCTGTTCCTGTATATGCCCTGACCAGGGATTGAACCAGCAACTTTTGTGCTTGGGCCAACATGCTTATCAACTGAGCTATCCTTTCTCGTCTCTTCTCACTTAGAGAAGAGACCCTTAGAGAATTTGATCCACTTTGAATACTTTAATCAGTATATATATTTGCTAACACTTATGAAGGCTTCATTCCTATCTGAGGTTTCTCTCCTAAGAATGAGTCCTTTGTGTCTGTATATCTAACACACATTTCTGCTTGGATATCCCACCCTAACACTTCACAATCCACAGCGAAAGTCTTACCTACCCTTATGAACCTTTATTTTATTTGCATTTTCTCTTGGGGAATATTATCTCCTCTCGCATTCTTTTATGCCCAATAAATTTTAAGTCCTCTTCCTCATTATTCTTTAATAGTATCAATGTCTGTCCCCTGCCACCGTCATTTCTTGCCAGCATTGCAGAACTGGTTTTCCAGCAGACTCGGCTGATGCTGAGTTACTTTTCCCCTGACCCACCCTTCCCTTCTGCCAAAGTTAACTTCCTGAAATCTGATCATGTCAGTTCCTTACTCATAACCCACAAATGATTTTTCCATTACTTTCAGAGTAAGACCTATTAATACTGCTGAGAACGGACCTATAGCTGTACTCTCCCCTTAGTTTTTTTAGCATCATCTTTGTCACCCCATCCCCGAATTATTGGGCAAACAAAAAAACCCACAGTAGCTTCAATGTGCCGGGGTGTTTTTTTTTTTTTTTTAATTTAATCTTTTCTAAGCATTTGCATCAATTATCACCTGTACCTGGAAGATGCATATTGTAGCCTGATTATTTTCTATTTTAAGGTAATTCCTACAAACAAGCATTTCTCAACATCTCCCACGTGTACTCCAAGGACTGGGTTATATATATGCTTCCCCTAACCCCCACCCAGCGTAGAGGTTTGCAGTCTGTTTTGACATTCATTTCTTACATGACTCTCTTGCACCCTGAACTAAAAATCCCTTGAGGATAGGGACCCTGCCTTAGTCACAGTAGTATTTCTAGCCCCTAAAACACTGTCTGGTACTTGTCTCTCAAAATAATGTTTGAGTGGGTGAAAGCTATTCTTACCCCATGTTGCAGATAACCCTCACAGGCACAGAAAATGTGGCTTAAGTTCATACAACCAATGTCTTAATATGAATGTGGCTCTAGGCAAGTCTTTCAGCTTTATAGTCAGGCTGCCCCATTTCTCTGCAGAGTTTGGGGGCACAGTCACAGTGGTCCTGCTGAAGAAGATTGTGTTCCTTTATCTCCAGGAGTTTATTGGTATCAAATGAAATCTTTTTTTTTAAAAAAGTATATATATATAAGATCAGCTCAATAATGACAGATTTATTAGTTTTCATCTCTGAGGGGAGTTGATAGCCTAACATGAGGCAGAAATCATTACCTTCAGTTGGTCATTAATCCTTATGAAATATGCTTTCCTATAGTTGTAATAGCTCTTATAAATTGAAAAGTGGAAATATATTTATGCAAGCCTGAAGATTTCTGTTTTCTGCCATTTCAGTTGTATGTGTAAGGTATTTCTAGAGTTTTAATGTTCTATGCTTAGATTTCTCAGATTGCTTAATATAGGTTTCCACACTTAGCTTATATAGTAGATAAAAATTTCCCCTTCATCACTTCTAAACCTATGACCAAAGTAACAATTAAATCCATTTCATGTGAATGCTATTCTGAAGAATATTTGTTCATTTTTCCAGGAGCCAATCTGTCTTAATTACAACATAACTTGGTTTAAATTTCTGGATTCCTGATTATATATCATGGGGCTTTCTATATTCTTATAGAGGCAAAACTCTGTTGTGAGAGGAATAATCTTATATTCCAAACTAACCATCTACCTGCTAGTTTGCAGAATGTTTTGTTTACCTGTTTTAAAACCATTGTTTTTAATTAAATTTTTTATTATAGCTGGCACACAATATTATGTTAGTTTCAGGTGTACAACATAATGACTTGACATTTATATAACTTACAAAGTGATCACCTCCTAGGACTAGTATACATCTGACACCATACATAGTTATTACAGCATTATTGACTATATTTCCTATGCTGTACTTCACATCCTTCTGAATGTTTTTATAACTGGCAATTTTTACATCTTAGTTCCTTCATCTTTTTCATCTATAACCTACCACCCCCAATCTGGCTACCATCAACTTGTTATCTGTAGCTATGAGTTTCTGTTTGTTTTTTTTTTAGTCCCAAACATAAATGAAATCATATGGTATTTGTCTTTCTCTGTTTGACTTATTTCATTTAGCAAATACCCTTTAGATCCATCCATGTTGTCTCAAATAGCAAGATTTCATTCTTTTTATGGCTGAGTAATATGTCATTGTATAAGTGTACCACCTCTTCTTTATCCAGTTTTCTAATGATGAACACGTAGCTCGCCTCCACACCTTGTCTATTGTCCATACCTTGTCAATAAACGTAGGGTTGCATCTATCTTCTTGAATTAGTGTTTTGGATTCTTCTGATAAATTTCCAGAAATGGATTTGCTGGGTTATATTGTAATTCTATTTTTAATTTTTTTGAAAAACCTCTTTACTGTTTCCATAGTGGCTGCACTAATCTGCATTTTTACCAACAGTGTACGAGAGTTCCCTTTCCTCCACATCTTCGCCAACACTTCTTGTTTCTTAATTTATTGATGACAGCCATTCTGAAAAGCGTGAGGTGATATCTCATTGTGGTTTTAGTTTACATTTCTTTGATCAGTCTATTGACCATCTGTATGTCCTCTTTGGAGAAATGTCTACTGAGGCCTTCTGTACATTTTTTTAAAAAAAGAATTGTTTTTTCTTTGCTAATGGTGATTTATTAATATGAGTATATATATAATGAAATTAACAGGTACACATTTAAGAGATTATTTTAAATTGATGACATAAATTATTAGGGTTTCCATAGACAAGTCAGTTTTTTTTTTAAATGTGTAATGGCAAATAACAGAAGGTCATATATTCCAACTTAGGTTTGTGACCAGTTAGACTCTCATATGTGATCCTGCTTGTGGCTAGTAGCAAACAATGGTGAGACAGCTGGTCACGTAATGTGCTGTTCAAAAGAAAACTTACTCTGTGGCTGATAAACTGGATAATTAACACGGTCACATATTCAATAACTTCTGAGCAACTGAAACAACATTCTTAGATTATAGAAGTTGAGGAATGGGATATTCTGGGGATGAATTCTAGTGTTGGTGTGGAAGTAGCCTCCATTTCTCAGGGAAGTGCGTTCCTTCCAGGTGTCTTTCTCTAATTCAAACCTAATATTTGACTAGAGGAGTTAATAGATTTGATGAATCTGGAACAGAGACAAATATTGTTACTTAGGAAATGGAAGGTAAGTCAAGTTTATCCACCTCTGTTTCACATTTGATATGCTATAATCAGGGTAGAATACTCTGATTTCTAGATATTTGTGTTTTAAAAATTATTAAAATAGGTTTGAATTTAAATTGTGCAGACTTGCTTTTGGCCATTGATATTACCATCAAGCCAACTCACCTGACAAGAGCAGAATGAACTATTATTGTTCCTTTTTATTTTATTTTTTATTAAGAGATAGAGAGAGAGAGACAGGCAGACAGGAAGGGAGAGGGATGAGAATCATGCAATAATAGTTGTGGCACCTTAGTTGTTCATTGATTGCTTTCTCATATGTGTCTTGACCAGGGGGTCCTAGCCAAGCCAGTGACTCCTTGTTCAAGCCAGCAACTATGGGCTTCAAGCCAGCGACCATTGGGCTCAAGCCAGAGACAATGGGGTCATGTCTATGATCCCACACTCAAGCCGGTGAGCCTGCGCTCAAGGCGGATTAGCCCATGCTCAAGCTGGTGACCTCGGGGTTTCAAATTTGGATAATCTGTGTCCCAGGCCCACATTATATTCATTGTGCCACCACCTGGTCAGATAACTATTGTTCCTTTTATATCAAGACAGGCATGGTAACATGTGACTCAGACATTCAATATTTCTTATTTTGAACCAAAACTCACTCTATGTGCTAATCTTTTGCCTTTGTTTTTCTTATATATGGTTTCCTATTAGTCTAGTAAATGTACTTAATGTGTTTTAAATTGTGATCTTCATGGGTAATCATTCTAGATTTTTATTATAATCTTAAAAGAGCTGCTGTGGAAACCATATATATTTTTCGAAAATGTCAGTAATGGTAATAAGAGCACATGAAACAATACTAGATGTGAAGTCAGTGTGGGTTTGAATCTTGGCTCTCCCAAGTATATTACATGATTTAGTACAGTGATCTAATTACTCTACGAGTCAGCTTCCCAGATATATTGGGAACAGCCTCAGGAGCATTCACTGTGTATGAAGTTTGTATGAAAGTCTGTCAGAGTGTCTGGTTCCTGGTTGGTGGACAAGAAATAAATTTTAAAAATTAATAATTATATCAATACCAAAATGAAAGAAAATTGTTATTTTAAAAGACCAAAGCAAAAAAAAAATGTGATTTTAAAAGACCAAAGCAAAAAAATGAGGCTTAAACTATAATTTAGATTAGCATAAATGAATGTGAAGTTAGGAGTTATAGAGAGTCTAATTTCAAATTAAGAACAAACTGAACAAAATTTGAGAGGTTTTGTCTCACCCCTTCTCCTAGGTTGATGTGTGTCTGAGTAGGTTTTTGTATCACATCAAGAAAGGATTAGAATTTTAAATACCCTTGACAACCTGGAAAAATAAACTGCCAGAAATGATATGCTGAATTTTTCGACAATTTTCTTTGTATAACAAACACATGGAGAGATCTTAAGGAAAAAGGCTGGAAATTATGGAATTCTTTCTGTAAGTTAGCAATATAATTATACTTGCTTTGAAATGTTATGGGGCTTATTGCAAAAAGGTATGAAGTAAAAGAAGAATATGAGAATATGTATTTATAAAGTCACTAGTTCAAACATCAATTTTATGCAGAAATTTGTTTAATACATATTGAGAACCCAAATGTGTCAGATACTAAGCTAGGTTCTGGGGATACAGAAGCCTAGACTGAACTAGTTTCTTGCCCTCACAGAGTTATGACCCAATGAAAAATATTGGTATTAACATTTTACATATATAGTAATTTTTATGGAAGGAAAATAGAAAAACAGCATCAGAGGCCAGGGACTCAGGAGAAAGTTCTCTGTAGTTTGATACCTAAAGAAATGGTAGGCAAGGCCCTGGCCGGTTGGCTCAGTGGTAGAGCATCGGCCTGGCGTGCAGGAGTCCCGGGTTCGATTCCTGGCCAGGGCACACAGGAGAAGCGCCCATCTGCTTCTCCACCCCTCCCCCTCTCCTTCCTCTCTGTCTGTCTCTTTCCCTCCTCCAGCCGAGGCTCCATTGGAGCAAAGTTGGCCCGGGCGCTGACGACGGTTCTGTGGCCTCTGCCTCAGGCGCTAGAATGGCTCTGGTTGCAATATAGCGACGCCCCAGATGGGCAGAGCATTGCTCCCTGGTGGGCGTGCCAGGTGGATCCCGGTTGGGCGCATGCGGGAGTCTGTCTGACTGCCTCCCTGTTTCCAACTTCAGAAAAATACAAAAAAAAAAAAAGAAAAAAAAAAAAAGAAATGGTAGGCATTAGCAATATTAGCAAGTTTACATAGTTTATGTGCAGATGTATCTGAGCGTATGTGTGTGGGTGAGAGAGGGGAGTTACGTGGATAGAGAGTAAACTTATGTTCAGAGGCCAGGAGATGAGAGTATATATCTCTAGTCAGTGGGGGAGGGAGGAGTTGTGGGGTTGGGGCAACTGGGAAGAAGATCGGGCTAGAAAATAATTAGAGGCAGATCTTGGAGCATTATTTTAAGCTACAAAAGCATTAAAGATAATTTGTTAAGAAAAAGCTACTAAATCATTTTAAGCAGGAAGATATGGAATAAGGTTAGATTTGTTTTTGTCGTAGTTGTTATACTCAGTTTTGATAACTGTGCTTTGTTAAAGTATTATTGCCTTTGTAACCACATACATAAATAAAAATGGAATAAAACACCTAGAAAATATAAAAACCTCAAGTAGATTTTTAAAATTTTTTTATTGATTTTAATTTATTGTTTCCATAGATTCAAGTGTCCCACCGAATATATTTCCCCCACCCCCGTGTTCCCCTCAACACTCCCTGTCCCTTCTTCCCTCCAGGATTTGCTGTCCTGCTCTCTATAACGCTGTTATGTATATATAATTTTACTAATCTCTTTCCCTTCTCTGATCCCATGCTCTCATCTCCTTTCCCTCTGGTCCCTGTGATCCCACCTCAGCCTTTATTCCACTCCTCAGTTCACATTGTTCATTAGATTCCTCAAATGAGTGAGGTCATATGATTTTTTTCTTTCTCTGTCTGGCTTATTTTACTTAGCGTAATAGTTTCCAGGTCCATCCACGTTGTCGCAAAGGTAAGATTTTCTTCTTTTTCAGGGCTGCATAGCATTCCATGTTTTATATATATATATATATATATATATATATATATATATATATATATATATATATCTTGGTTATTGTGAACAATGCTGCAATAAACATGGGGTTGCATTTCTTCTTTTGAATCAGTGATTAGGTATTCTTAGAATATATTCCTAAAAGTGGGAGAGCTGGGTCAAAAGGCAGTTTGATTTTTAATTTTTTGAGGAATCTCCATACTGTTTTCCACAGAGGCTGCACCAGTCTGCATTCTCACCAGCAGTGAAGGAGGGTTCCCTTTTCTCCACATCCCTGCCAACACTTATTCTGTGTTTTATTGATGAGCGCCATTCTGACTGGTGTGAGGTTGTATCTCATTGTGGTTTTAATTTGCAGTTCTCTAATGATTAGTGATGTTAGATATTTTTTCATATGCCTCTTTGCCACCTGTATGTCCTCTTTGGAGAAGTGTCTATTCATTTCTTTTGCCCATTTTTGATTGGATTGTTTACCTTCCTGGTGTTCCTGGTGTTGTTTTACAAATTCTTTATAAATTTTGGTTATTAACCTTTTTATCAGACGTATTGTTGAATATGTTCTACTATTGTGTGATCTGTCTTTTTATTTAGGTCATATTGACCTTAGCTGTGCAAAAGCTTTTTAGTTTGACATAGTCCATTTGTTCATCATGTCCTTTATTTCACTTGCCTGTGGAGATAAATCAGCAAATATATTGCTGCGAGAGATGTTGGAGAGCTTACTGCCTATGTTTTCTTCTAAGATGCTTATGGTTTCACGGATTACATTTAAGTCTTTTATCCATTTTGAGTTTATTTTTGTGAATGGCGTAAGTTGGTGGTCTAGTTTTATTTTTTTGCAGGTAGCTGTTCAATTTTCCCAACACCATTTGTTAAAGAGACTGTCTTTACTCCATTGTATGCTCTTACCTCCTTTGTCAAATATCAGTTGTGCATAGAGAACAACTTGTTTTGAGTACAATAGCCTTGTAGTATAACTTGATATCAGGAAGTGTGATACTACCCACTTTATTCTTCACTTTCAAGATTGCTGAGGTTATTCGTGTTCTTTTTTGGTTCCATATAAATTTTTGGAATATTTGTTCTATATCTTTGAAGTATGCCATTGGTATTTTAATAGGAATTGCATTGAATTTATAAATTGCTTTGGGTAATATATACTGCTTTATCCAGTTTGCTAATATTTTGTTGAGAAATTTAAAATCTAAATTCATCAGAGATATTGGTCTATAGTTTTCTTTGTTTGTAGTGTCTTTGCCTAGTTTTGGAATCAGAATTATGCTCGCCTCATAAAAGGAGCTTGGAAGTGTTTCCTCCTTTTGAATTTTTTGAAATAGCTTGAGAAGGATAGGAGTTAGTTCTCTGAATGTTTGGTAGAATTTGCCTGTGAAGCCATCTCGCCCAGGGATTTTGTTTGTTGGGAGTTTTTTGATAACAGAACGGTTGGATCTCATTTGTTGTAATTGGTCTATTTAGGTTTTCTGACTCTTCCAGATTGATTTTTGAAAGATTATATTTTTCAAGGAATTTGTCCATTTCACATGGGTTGTCTAACTTTTTGGCATACAGTTCTTCATAGTATTTTCTTACAATCCTTTGTATTACTGCTGCTTCATGCTATTGTGCTCAGAGAGGATGATATGTGCTCAAAGATTGATATGATTTCAATCTTTTTAAATTTGTTGAGACTTGTTTTGTGTCCTAACATGTGATCTGTCCTAGATAATGTGCCACGAGCACTTGACAAAAATGTATATTCTGCTGCTTTAGGGTGAAAGGTTCTGAAGATATCTATTAAATCCAATTGATCTAGTGCAGTGGTCGGCAAACTCATTAGTCAACAGAGCCAAATATCCACAGTAAAATGATTGAAAATTCTTCTGAGAGGCAAAGTTTTTAAACTTAAACTGTATGGGTAGGTACATTCCTTATCAAAGTAGCGCCTGCATGTGGTATTTTGTGGAAGAGTCATATTCAAGGGGCCAAAGAGCTGCATGTGGCTTGTGAGCCTCATTTTGCTGAACTGGGATCTAGTGTGCCCCTTAATTCTACTGTTTTTTTGTTAATTTTCTTTCTTGAGGATTTATCCAGTAATGTTAGTGGTATATTGAAATCTCCTACTATTATAGTATTGTTTTTGATCTCGCCCTTTATGTCTATCAAAGTCTGCTTTATATATTTAGGTGCTCCTATATTAGGTACATAGATATTTATAATGATTATCTCTTTCTGTTGGATTGTTCCCTTTATCATTATCGAGTGACCTTCTTTATCCCTTACTATAGTCTTTGTTTTAAAGTCTATTTTGGTAGATATAAGTATTGCTACCCCAGCTTTTTTTTTCATTTCCATTTGCATGAAATATTTTTTTTCCATTCTTTTACTTTCAATCTATATCTTTTGTTTTGAGGGGGTCTCTTGTAGACTGCATATGTACCGGTCCTGTTTTCTTATCCATGCAGCTACCTTATGTCTTTTGATTGGAATATTTAATCCATTTACATTTAAGGTTATTATTGATATGTAGTTGTTTATTGCCATTTTTTTCTTTAAATCTACATTCCTCTTTTACTAGATGTTTACCCCTTTGTTCTGTCTACATTAGGCCCCTTAACATTTCTTGAAGCACTGGTTTGGTTGTAATGAATTCCTTGAGTTTTTTTTTTTTTTTTTGGTCTGGGAAGCTTTTTATTTTATTTCTCCTTCACTCTTAAACGATAGCATTGCTGGATAAAGAAGTCTTGGTTGTAGGTTTGTGTTCTGCATTACTTTAAATATTTCTTGCCATTCCCTCTGGCCTCAAGTGTTTCTGTTGAAAAGTCAGATGTCATCCTTATGGAGGTTCCCTTGTAGGTGATTGACTTTTTTTCTCTTGCAGCTTTTAGTATTCTTTTTTTATCTCTTAGCTTTGGTATTTTGATTATGATGCATCTTGGTGTGGGTCTTTTTGGGCTCTTTTTTAATGGGGTTCTCTCTGCTTCTTGAACCTGTGTTGCTCTGTCCTGCATCAATTTAGGGAAATTTTCAGCTATAATTTCTTCAATCAGATTCTCTATCCCTTGTTCTTTCTCTTCTCCTTTAGGAACCCCTATTATGCGGATATTGTTTCTCTTTATGTTGTCATAGAGCTTAGTTTCCTCAGACTTTTTGATCCTTTTTTCTTTTTGCTGTTCTGTTTCTGTGCTTTTGTTTATCTTGTCCTAAAAGACTGATTTGATCTTCTGCTTCATCCAGCCTGCTTTTAATTCATTCTAGTGTAGTCTTCATTTCTGATATTTTGTTTGTCATTTCTGTCTGGTTCTTTTTTATGATTTCAATGTCCTTTTTGATGCTTGTCATCTGTTTATTTGTGTTCATTATGTCCATTCATTGTCGCTCTAAGATCTTTGAGCATCCTAACAATCATTGTTTTGAACTTTGCATCCAGTATCTTGGTTATTTCCATCTCATTCAGTTCTTTTTATTGGGATATCTCTTGTTGATTCATTTGGATTGCTTTTCTCTGTCTTCCCATTTTTTTGTGTGTGTATAGACTCCTCCTTTGGGTGTGCTGTTTGTGTAGCTAGCTGAATAGGGTTTGTGTTGTCTGCCTCCAGCTTCCAGTTGTGTTGTTTCTAGATCTTCTTGGGTTGGCATCAGCTGTTGTTTGTAATCCACCGTGGGCTACTTGTCTGATGCTACTGCTCTTTTTGCTATTTGTGTTGGCATTTTCTATGCTTTATCTTGGTCTGATGTGAGAAGACTTTCCTTAAGATAGCACTCTAACTAGGGTTGTTACATCCTGAGCTGATGCTTTCTGTATTTGGCCACTGGATGTGCCAGTCCTGGATCTCCCTGGCCGGAACCTGGTGCATACCAGTGGGGGTCACTGCCTATGACTGGCCCTTAGCAACCTTCTTGGAGCTACAGGTGATCCAGAATTTCAAGTAGATTTTTTTAGAAAACAATATATTTAATCTGAACTAAAGGCCATAATATTCTAGGACAGTACTTCTCAAACTCTGTGTTGTAGAACACGAGTTTCTTTCTTTCCTATATTCAATCTTCATAGATTGACACTTTTATGAAATGCAATAAAGATGAATTACTGAGAATATAAACTTAAAAAACATACATACACAATATGAGTCTCAATATTTTATTATTGGAGTTAACAGACATAAAACTACATTTTCATAAATATAATTAGAACAAGCAGTACATAGGGGAAGAGGAGTTACCAAAGCCCCTACAATTTGCTTAATGAAAGTGTGTGTGTGGGTGATTGAGTTTCTATACTTACCTCACTGCATATTAATAAAATGTAGGCTACAAAACAGATGTTGAGAGAGTTTTGCATTAGGAATTAATTTGTATAGTAATAATGTTCTAAATAAATTTGTTTTCTAAATTTTTTAGGTTAAGAAGGGAACAAAATTAAGTTCAGCAAGAGGCATGGACCTAAAAAATTCTAAACACTTTGTCGGTATAGCTATATTTTTATCAAAGAATATTAATTTTTTAAATCTCTGGATACAAAATGGCTTTGTTGTCATTTCTCAGGAATATTACATTGACATATTTTTAAAGGGATTAGGAACCAAGTTTGTTTTTTATTTTCCCGAATATTGTGTTAGAGTGGTCATGTTTGAAAGTCTAATATTACTCAATTTACAGGAATATTTAATATTCTGACAAACACATCATGGATAAAGGGTGATTGACCGTTTAATTAATACTTACTTTTAATATGTTAGATTATAGAAAGCAGAAAATTGGTTTTCAGATGAGCAGCTAAATGGATATATGGATACCAATGGAGATAAAAACAGTAAATATAGACCAATAATAAAATTTATTAATTAAAAAATTTAAATTTTTCCTTAGGCACTCATTAATTTACTTGTTAATTCATACTATCTTTACTGAGCATGTATTATAAGTCTTAAACTGTTCTGGGAGCTAGGATTACAGAAAATATGACTCCCTAGTATGAAAATTGCTCATTTGCTGAAGAAAAATAGACAATAATTGAAGCAATTGCAGTCTGCTGGATGAACCTTTGAAGAAGCAATATTTATAATGAAAGCTCTGTCTCAGGTAAGACTTGAACTGTTTTATATTCTCTCCCAAGACTAGGTAGATACTGTAGGAAGTCTGAATCTCTGCGATATAAAAGGATCAACATACATGTTTTAAAATGTAATGTAATTTCCGAAGCCTAAATCATTTTCACCAACCAGATATTTTTTAAAAATGTTGAATTTATTGAGGTGATATTGCTTAATAAAATTATACAGGTTTCAGGTGCACAATTGTACAATATATCAACTGTAGATTGCATTGTGTGTTCACTAGCCCAAGTCAAGTCTGCCTCCCAGTTTTACCCTCCTCAGCCTCCCATCCCCTCTCACCCCCTTTCCTCACCAGCCAGTTTTTCTTTTTTTTTTTTTCCCCTGTATTTTTCTGAAGCTGGAAACGGGGAGAGACAGTAAGACAGACTCCCGCATGCGCCCGACCGGGATCCACCCGGCACGCCCACCAGGGGTGAGGCTCTGCCCACCAGGGGGCGATGCTCTGCCCCTCCGGGGCATCGCTCTGCCGCGACCAGAGCCACTCTAGCGCCTGGGGCAGAGGCCAAGGAGCCATCCCCAGCATCCGGGCCATCTTTGCTCCAATGGAGCCTTGGCTGCGGGAGGGGAAGAGAGAGAGAGGAAGGGGGGGGGTTGGAGAAGCAAATGGGCACTTCTCCTATGTGCCCTGGCCGGGAATCGAACCTGGGTCCCCCACATGCCAGGCCGACGCTCTACTGCTGAGCCAACCGGCCAGGGCTGCCAGTTTTTCTTAAACTGTCCTTCCCAATGTTGCTTTTATGTCTTTTCATATTGGGACTATTTCCTATCATTAGAATCTAATAATAGTTTATGATGAACTAGTAATCATTATGTTAATAAAATAAGTGTTACTTATTGACTGTCTTTATGGGCTAGTTGCTGCAATTTTTATGTAATCCATTCATGACTGAGAGATGCCCATTTTACAGATGATGAAATTAAGGTAATCTGCTCAAGACTATATAGCAGTTATATAGCAACGTGAGCACAAGCAGAGACCTTTCTGCAGTACTAGTCATCACTGTGATTTTTCTATACACTTCTTCACTGATGTTTTAATCATTTGACTGGTGCCTAGCTGCTTGCAGCCCTTTTTCTTCAAACAGCAGTATAAATCCATGACTTCTCCAGGTCTTTATTTCTGTTTTGGTTTCTTCTCTACAAAGAATTGTTCAGTTACATTGTTGTAGAACTGATAAACTAGATTTCTCTAAATCTTAGTGTCTTTTTAAATATTTTAACCTATTTCAAACAGCCAAGTATTAGAGAAAAAGACTTTAAGATCTGTAAAGTTCTATGTTTCTTAATATCATAAATTTGGATAAATACTTACATTCTCTACCTTGTGTTTGGCAAGCCTTAGGCATTTGAAGTTAATGAATTTCTTAACCACTTAGGAGATTTAAAAAAAAGTTTACTCTCAAGATGAAACTTGAGACTGAGTTATACTACTCTTTTATTATTCCTAATGGCACTGAGTCAATCCACATATATTTCATCCTGCAATTTTCTGTTATGAAAATGCATAATATTAATCATTGTAATACTTTATAATCTGACCATAAACCAATATTTATAGTCAGTTAATCATTGTATTACTTTGCTTTAGGTAATTTAGTACATTACCATAATGTAGCAATCTACTTAATATATGTATAAGTTTTAAAGTGAACACAAGACAATCTGTAAAGCATTAATATATTATTCATTCTAATCTGAAATTTTGAACAGAGTTCAGATGTTCTATGACTTTGGTTTCCTTTATCTTTGCTTGGAAAGATTAAGACTTCATGAAGGGCAGAGAAGTAAACTATTATTCTACTTACAATTATTAATGCATCCCTTTCACAACTTCCTGTGGGCAGGAATTGCTTTAGATATCTACAAGTACTCATTTTTGAAAGACTGTACTCCAATTTAGGGAGATATACCACAAATTAAAAAAAAATAACCAGTAAGTTTGTGAGTAGCTGGCACTAACTTCAATAAAGTAAGGTAGTGCTTCTCTATTAAAGGAATTCAAGAAATCTTTTATTTTTATTTATTTATTTATTTGTTTGTTTGTTTTTGTATTTTTCTGAAGCTGGAAACGGGGAGAGACAGTCAGACAAACTCCCGCATGCGCCCGACCGGGATCCACCCGGCACGCCCACCAGGGGCGACGCTCTGCCCACCAGGGGGCGATGCTCTGCCCCTCTGGGGGGGGGGTCGCTCTGCTGCGACCAGAGCCACTCTAGAACCTGGGGCAGCAGCCAAGGAGCCATACCCAGTGCCTGGACCATCTTTGCTCCAATGGAGCCTTGGCTGCGGGAGGGGAAGAGAGAGACAGAGAGGAAGAAGGGGGGGTGGAGAAGCAGATGGGCGCCTCTCCTGTGTGCCCTGGCCGGGAATCGAACCCGGGTCCCCCGCATGCCAGGCCGACGCTCTACCGCTGAGCCAACCGGTCAGGGCCAAGAAATCTTTTAATGAATGCTTTTAGAATTAACATTCTTGCAGGACAATGGAATTGCACATTTGTTTTCAAAGCAAACATTTATTGAATGGCTACTATGTCCCAGATGTAGTTCTTTTAATCCATATCATATGCTCATAATGAAGATTGCATTCTTATAACATAAAACTTCTAAATTTTTTAATAATACCAAGCTGTGATTTGGGGATAATTAGAAAGCAATAAAGAAATCTGTAGAAGTGTATGATAATGAAGAATATGGATACCGTGGACATAAGAATGCCTTCCAGTCACCAAAGTCTCACCAGAAGTACAGGGTGGGACAAAATAGGTTTATAGTTGTTCATATGAAAATAATATAATAATAGTAATATAAGAATAAACTCTGTTTTGCGTACTGACAACTATAAACCTACATTTGCCCCTTCCTGCATGTTGTAAACTGATTACAACAAGGTTAGTTAACACATTCATCACCTCATACAATTACCTTTTTAAAAATTTATAATTTTAATGGGGTGACATAGATAAATTTGGGTATATAAGTTCAGAGAAAACATCTCCAGGTTATTTTGACATTTGATTATGTTGCATACCTATCACCCAAAGTCAAATTTTCTTCCGTCACCTACCTAGTTTTCTTTGTGCCCCTCCCCTCCCCCCATTCCCTCCCTCTCCTTGTCCCCCTTCCCTGGTGACTACCACCCTCTTGTCCATGTCCCTGAGTCTCATTTTTATGTCCCACCTATGTATGGAATCATATAGTTCTTAGTTTTTTCTGATTTACTTATTTCACTCCATATAATGTTGTCAAGGTCCATCCATGTTGTTGTAAATGATCCAATGTCATCATTTCTTATGGCTGAGTAGTATTCCATAGTATATATGTACCACATCTTCTTTATTCAATCATCTATTGAAGGGCTTTTTGGTTGTTTTCATGTCCTGGCCACTGTGAACAATGCTGCAATGAACATGGGGCTACATGTGTCTTCACGTATCAATGTTTCTGAGTCTTATGGGTATCCAGTAGAGGGATTGCTGGGTCATATGGTAGTTCTATTTTTAATTTTTTGAGGAACCACCATACTTTCTTTCATAATGGTTGTACTACTTTACATTCCCACCAACAGTAGATGAGGGTTCCTTTTTCTTCATAGCCTCTCCAACACTTGTTATTACCTGTGTTGTTGATAATAGCTAATCTAACAGGTGTGAGATGGTATCTGATTGTAGTTTTGATTTGCATTTCTCTAATAGCTAATGAAGATGAGCATCTTTGGCCATTTGTATTTCTTCATGGGAGAAGTGTCTGTTCATGTCCCTTTTCCATTTTTTTTTATTGGATTGTTTGTCTGTTGTTGAGTTTTATGAATTCTTGGTATATTTTGAATTTTAGGCCCTTATCTGTGCTGTTGTTTGAAAATATTATCTCCCCTTTAGTTGGCTGTTTATTTTGTTTTCAGTTTCTTTTGCTGTGAAAAAGCTTCTTAGTCTGATGTGGTTCCATTCATTTATATTTGCCTTCACTTCCCTTGCCTTTGGGGTCAAATTCATAAAGTGCTCTTTATAACCAAGGCCCATGAGTTTAGTACCTATGTTTTCTTCTATGTACTTTATTGTTTCAGGCCTTGTATTTAGATCTTTGATCCATTTTAAATTAATTTTAGTACAAGGGGAAAAACTGTAGTCGAGTTTCATTCTTTCTTTTGCATGTGGTTTTCCAGTTTTCCCAGCACCATTTGTTGAAGAGGCTTTCTTTTCTCCATTGTGTGTTGTTGGCCCCTTTATCAAAAATTATTTGACCATATATATGTGATTTTATTTCTGGGCTTTCCATTCTGTTCCATTGGTCTGAGTGTCTATTTTTCTGCCAATACAATGCTGTTTGATTGTTGTGGCCCTATAATAAAATTTGAAGTCAGGTATTGTAATCCCCCAGCTTTGTTCTTTTTCCTTAGGATTATTTTGGCTATTCAGGGTTTTTTATAGTTCCATATAAACCTGATAATTTTTGTTCCATTTCTTTAAAAATGACATTGGAATTTTGATGGGAATTGCATTAAATTTGTATATCACTTGGGTAATATGGTCATTTTAACTATATTTATTCTTCCTATTCAAGAACAAGAAATATTTTTCCATTTCATTGTATCTTTTTTGATTTCCCTTAACAATGCTTTGTAGTTTTCATTACATAGGTTCTTTACATTCTTTGTTATGTTTATTCCTAGGTATTTTATTTTTTTTTGTTGCAATCGTGAAGGGGATTATTTTTTTGAGTTCGTTCTCTAATGTTTCATTGTTGGCATATAGAAAGGCAATGGACTTTTTTATATTAATTTTGTATTCAGCGACCTTAGTATATTGTTTTTAGTAGTTTTTTTGTGGAGTTTTTGGGGTTTTCGATGTATAGGATTATATCAACTGCAAAAAGTGAAACCTTTACTTCTTCTTTCCTTATTTGAATGCCTTTTATTTCTTTCTCTTGTGTGATTGCTCTGTCTAGAACTTCCAGCACTAGGTTGAATAAGAGTGGAGAGAGTGGACAACCTTGCCTTGTTCCTGATTTTAGGGGAAAAGTTCTCAGTTTAATGCCATTTAATATGATGTTAGCTGATGGTTTATCATAAATGGCCTTTATTATGTTGTGATATTTTCCTTCTATACACATTTTGTTGAGTGTTTTATATATAAAATGGTGTTGTATTTTATCGAATGGCTTTTCTGCATCTATTGATATGATCATATGTTTTTGTTCTTAGTTTTATTGATATGGTGTATTACATTAACCATTTTATGTATGTTGAACCATCCTTGTGATTCTGGGATGAATCCCACTTGATCATAATGAATTAATTTTTTAATGTATTGTTGTATTCGATTTGCTAGTATTTTGTTTAGTATTTTAGTGTCTGTATTCATTAGAGATATTGGTCTGTAAATTTCTTTTTTTGTGTTGTCTTTGCCAGGTTTTGGTATGAGGGTTATGTTGGCCTCATAAAATGTATTTGGAAGTATTGCTTCTTCAGTTTTTTTTTTTTTTTGAAGATTTGAGTAGAAGAACCAAGTCTTCTTTGAATGTTTGATAGAATTCATTAGTATAGATATCTGGCCCTGGACTTTTATTTTGGGAGAGGTTTTTGATAGTTCTATTTCCTCTCTGCTTATGGGTCTGTTTAGGCTTTCTTCATGACTCAGTCTAGGAAGGTTGTATTATTCTAGGAATTTATCCATTTCCTCTAGATTGTTAAATTTGGTGGCATATAGTTTTTCATAGTATTCTACAATAAGTCTTTGTATATCTATGATATCTGTGGTGATTTCTCCTATTTCATTATGGATTCTGTTTATATGAGTCCTTTCTCTTTTTTTCTTAGTCTTGCCAAGGGTTTGTCAATTTGTTGATCTTTTCAAAGAACCACCTCCTTGTTTTATTAATTTTTTCCATAGTTTTTCTGTTCTCTATTTCATTTATTTCTGCTCTGATTTTTATTATTTTCTTTCTTCTGCTGGTTTTGGGTTCCTTTTCTAATTCCTTAAAATGTGAATTTAAGTGGTTTACTTGGACTTTCTCTTGTTTGTTCATACAGGCCTGAAGTGATATGAACTTCCCTCTTATCACTGCTTTTGCTACATCCCAGAGACTCTGATTTGATGTATTGTTATCTTCATTTGTATGTATCTTTTGATCTCTGCTTTTATTTCTTCTTTGACCCACTCACTTTTTTAAAGTATGTTGTTTAGTTTCCACACTTTTGTGGTTTTGTTTATCTCTTTTTTGCAGTTGAACTCTAATTTCAAGGCTTTATGATCAAAGAATATGCTTGGTATAATTTCAATCTTTCTGAATTTCTTGATATTTTTTTGTGGCCCAGCATATGGTCAATTCTTGAGAATGTTCCATGTACACTAGAGAAAAATGTATACTCTGGCACTTTGGGATGAAATGTCCTGCAGATGTCTATCATATCCAATTGCTCTAGTGTCTCATTTAAGGCCAATGTTTCTTTATTGATTTTCTGTTTGAAGGTTTTTACGCTCCGGCATTTGCAGTTTGCTCTACACTCATAGTTGCCAGGACCAGCGTCTCTACCTGCTCCGCAGCCTGTACCATGCGTGAGATCGTGCACATCCAGGTGGGCCAGTGTGGCAACCAGATCGGCACCAAGTTTTGGGAGGTCATCAGTGATGAGCATGGGATTGATCCCACTGGCAGTTACTATGGAGACAGTGACTTGCAGCTGGAGAGAATCAATGTATACTACAATGAAGCTACTAGTAACAAGTATGTACCTCGGGCCATCTTGGTTGATCTGGAGCCGGGCACAATGGACTCGGTTCGGTCTGGATCATTTGGCCAGCTATTCAGGCCAGACAACTTTGTGTTTGGCCAGAGCGGGGCCGGGAACAATTGGGCCAAAGGCCACTACACAGTAGGTGCTGAACTGATCGAATCCATTCTGGACGTGGTGAGGAAGGAGTCAGAAAGCTGTGACTGTCTGCAGGGCTTCCAGCTGACCCACTCGCTGGGTGGTGGCACTGGGTCAGGGATGGGCACGCTCCTCATCAGCAAGATCTGGGAAGAGTACCCAGACCGCATCATGAATACCTTCAGCGTGATGCCCTCACCCAAGGTGTCTGACACGGTGGTTGAGCCCTACAACGCCACCCTCTCCATCCACCAACTAGTAGAGAACACAGATGAAACGTTTTCCATTGACAATGAGGCCCTGTATGACATCTGCTTCCGTACCCTGAAACTGAGCACACCCACGTACGGAGACCTCAACCACCTGGTGTCAGCCACCATGAGCGGGGTCACCACCTGCCTGCACTTCCCAGGCCAGCTGAATGCAGACCTGCGCAAGCTGGCAGTGAACATGGTACCCTTCCCACGCCTGCACTTCTTCATACCTGGCTTCGCGCCCCTGACCAGCCGGGGCAGCCATCAGTACCAGGCCCTCACAGTGCCCGAGCTCACTCAGCAGATGTTTGACTCCAAGAACATGATGGCTGCCTGTGACCCCCACCTTGGCCGCTATCTGACGGTGGCCGCTATCTTCCGGGGCCGCATGTCCATGAAGGAGGTGGACGAGCTGATGCTCAATGTGCAGAACAAGAACAGCAGCTACTTCGTGGACTGGCTCCCCAACAACATGAAGACGGCTGTTTGTGACATCCCGCCTCGGGGCCTCAAGATGTCAGCCACCTTCATCGGCAACAGTACGGCCATCCAGGAGCTGTTTAAGCGCATCTCGGAGCAGTTCACAGCCATGCTCCGTCGCAAGGCCTTCCTGCACTGGTACACGGGCGAGGGCATGGATGAGATGGAGTTTACTGAGGCCGAAAGCAACATGAATGACCTGGTGTCCGAGTACCAGCAGTACCAGGATGCCACAGCTGATGAACAGGGGGAGTTCGAGGAGGAGGAGGAGGGCGAGGATGAGGCTTAAGGACTTCTCAAATACAGTGTGCATTGTTAGTGAACTTCTCTTTTCCTCAATCAAGCATGGTCTATTTGTGTACGATAGCGCTCAGTTTTGCCTCTGTCAGAAACACTATTGATGTGGAATTTCTCCTCTAAGTGTTACAGTATTGTCTAAGATAGCTATACTACTTAAAGAGCATGTGTCTATGGTTGCTTTATCTTTACTCTTTTTTAAGTTACTTCTTGAATGTATCTGGTTTAATAATAAAGTACTTAATGTTTCAATTACTAGTTTTAATAAAGAGATTAAAAATGATCTAGAGCTGTCAGTGGTGTATTGAGGTCTCAAGTATGATTGTATTTTTGTCAGTTTTTATTATTTGGTCAGTCAGTAGCTGTCTTACATATTCTGGTGCTCCTTGGTGCATATATATTAAGAAGTGTTGTGTCTTCTTGGTTCAATGCCCCCTTTATCATTGTGAAATGACCATTTTTGTCTCTGATTACCTTTGCTGTCTTGTAGTCAGCATTGTTAGATATCAGTATTGCTACACCTGCTTTTTTTGATGTATTTGCTTGGAGTATTTTTTTCCAACCTTTCCCTTTGAATTTATTTTTATCCTCGTAGCTTAGATGTGTTTCCTTTAGGCTGCATACTGTTGGATTTTCTTTTTTAATCCATTCTTCTCTTCTGTGTCTTTTTATTGGAGAGTTCAGTCCATTTATATTTATTATAATTATTGACACTTGAGGGTTTCCTATTGCCATTTTATATATTGCTTTCTGATAGTTTTGTATCTTATTTGGTTCTTCTCTTTTGTTTTTTTTTAATCGTTTGTATTTGTTTGGTTATAATCCATACTTCTTTCCTCTATTACTTCTTTTTCAAGCCATGTGCTTCTGTGGTGGTTTTTTCAGGGGTGGTTACCATTAAGTAATGGAAAGTGTACATATGTTCATTGTAGTACATTATCTCATAAGTGCTTCTGCACTCCATCCTCCTTGTTACTGTTAATCTTTGTCCTCTCCCCTTTTTTGTTGTCACAGATTAATCTTGTTTTTATTGTGATCTTGATAGAGCTTTTACTTGTAGTTTTGTTTTGTTCTTTCTATCTGGTCAGAAAGCCCCCTTTAGTATTTCCTGAAGTGCGGGTATTCTGGTGATAAATTCCCTCATCTTTTTTGCATCTGTGAATGTTTTTATTTCTCCTTTGAATTTGAAGGGTAGTTTTGATTGGTATAGTATTCTTGTCTGGAAGTTCCTCTTTTAGAACTTTAAATATTGGGGTCCACTCTCTTCTAGCTTGTAGAGTTTCTGCTGAGAAATCTGATGATAATCTAATGGGCCTTCCTTTATATGTTGTATTCTTCTTTTCCCTGGCTGCTTTGAGAATTTTTTCTTTGTCATTTATTTGTGCCAATTTCATTATGATGTGCCTTGGAGTAGGCTTGTTATGATTAAGATAACTCAGTGTTCTGTTTGCTTTTTGAGTTCGAGGCTTCAGTTCTTTCCACAGGCTTGGGAAGTTCTCATCTATTATTTGTTTGAATAGGTTCTCCATTCCATTTTCTCTCTCCTTCTGATATACCCATTATTCTTATGTTGTTCTTCCTGATGGAGTCAGACAGTTCTTGTAGGGCTTTCTCATTTTTTTAATTAATTAATTTTTAGAGAGGAGAGAGAGATAGAGAGGGAGAGAGAGGAGAGAGAGACAGAGAGAAGGGGGGAGGAGCTGGAAGCATCAACTCCCATATGTGCCTTGACCAGGCAAGCCCAGGGTTTCTAACTGGTGACCTCAGCATTTCCAGGTCGACGCTTTATCTACTGCACCACCACAGGTCAGGCTCTCATTTTTTTTTTTTTAAATTCATGAGTCTCTCTCCTCTTTTCTCTGTAGTGTCTCTAGTTGCCTGTCTTCTATGTCACTAATTCTCTCCTCTATCTGGCCTGCTTGTTACCTCATTAGCTAAGCTTGTTACCTCATTTTTCAGTTGATGATTGAGCTTTTCATCTCTGTTTGATTTGTTTTTATAGTTTCAATTTCTTCAATGATGTATTCTTTCTGTTTGTTGAATTGTTTTTTGAGCTCCCTAAATTGCCTTTCTGTGCTTTCTTGAATATCCTTGGGTATTTTTAGGACTTCAATTTTAAATTCTCTGTCATTTAACTCCATGGTTTCCAAGCTATTGGTTTTCTTCTATAGATTTTTTCCCTCATCTAGCTGAGCTACATCTCTGTCTTTTTTACCTGTGATATTCTATTTCTTTTTTTTTAATGGCATTTGAGATTGGTATTGTTAATAACACTGATAAGAGTTGAAATAAAAAATTTTTTTAAATAGTGAAAAATTGAAAATTCTATTGGGCTATGTGGGTCAAATACTACATAGAATGGAGGGCCCGAGTTGGAAGAAAGTGACAAAGAGGCAAAAAACGAGGTAAGAACCCACAAAATTCTACAAAGAGAAAATATGGATTAATAGTAAAATAATTTGTTTGTAAATGATGGTCGAATGAGAGAAAAAGTGAAAGAGAAAAGAAGAAATAAAAAGAGAAAAAAAGAATGGAAACTGTAACACCTATGGGTAATGAAGTTCAAAATGAAAAGAGAATAATAAAACGGGAAGAGGATAAAATGTCCAAGGTAGAAGAAAAAAAAAAAGATAGAAAATGAAATAGAATAAAAAATGGAAAAAGATATAAAGACTGTGTATGTTTTCTAGTTTTGAGAGGTTATCTTCTTTGTTTTTCTTTCTCTCTTTTTGGCTGGTGGTGCTGTACCCCAGGTTCTGCCCCTGTGGCACTCAGGCTGAGATTTGCAGTTGATGTATCACTATGGTGATGACATAAACTAGGCCTCTGTCCCGTTGGTAGTCAGGGCTTGTTAGTGTTTGTAGGCTCCAACAATGGGAGAGTCTGTTTGCCCTGGGCCTCTCCCCATATATCTCCTTCCTGAACCGGCAGTTTGGGAACCCAGCTGTGAAGTTGCCCCAGCCACTGCCTGGAGAGCAAGAGGCTCTAAGAACTGCCAACTTTCTCCTTTATCCCCGCTCAAAGCAGGGTTCTGGGTAAGGCTTTGCCAGCCAGAGCCACCAATGTAATCAGGCAGAGCTGGGAGTTGATTGCCTTTCAGGTGTCTTTCTATGAGCCTCTGGGCATGTCTGGTATGCCTCAGTGCTCTACAGGTCTACTGTCCTAGGCTTTTTGCACTTTATAACCTGTATCAGCTGGCAGGAAGATGCCACAGTCACTACCTGTAGAACAAGAAGCCCTAAAAGTCAACAAGTCCCTCCTCCAGGTCCATTCAAAGCACAGCCCTGGGTATGATAGCTTTACCAACCAGAGCCACCAGCTTAGGCAGGCAGGGGAGTGAGCTGACTTCTGGTCAGGTTCCTTCCTAATGTTCCCTGGGTATGTCTAGTTAAAATTTGCCTCAGTGCTCTACAGGTCTCCATGGATCTGCTCTCCACAGGCTTCTCCCTTGTTGAGAAGCCTACAGCCCAGCCTGCCCAACTTTTGCATTGTTCTCTGAGGTCTGTTCCATGGGACTGTGCTTTTTTAAGTTGCAGCCCTGGGAAAGAAGGATTTTTCAGCCAGAGCCATCAGTGTAAGCTGGCCGGGTAGTGAGCAGACTACGGATTAGGCTCCTTTCAGCGTTCTGCGGGTCTGCTCTCCAGTGGCTGCTTATAGGTTGTCTGTGCGCCCTTCCCTTCCCCCACCACTTCCGAAGTTCTCTGCGGTAGCTTGCTTTGTTAGCCTGTATGGCTGGCGTAGATGCCCTGACTGGACAGGTTGGGCATAAGGAAGCTGGCTCTGGGCACTTCTTGTGCGCTGTTTGGGAAGCCAGGATTATAGAGAAACTCCGGCCACAGCCCATGCAGGGGGCCACTGCTGACAGTCTCCGACCCAGCCCCTCTGTCCAGGAATGCAAGCACCCACGCCTGCAAGTGCCACGTGGATCCGCTCACACACTGCCCAATTACCATTTTTTTTTTAGCATGTATGTTAAAAATATTTAAGATCTGGTCCTCGCCTGTTGGCTCAGTGGTAGAGCGTCAGCCTGGTGTGTGGCTGTCCTGGGTTTGATTCCTGGTAAAGGCATATCTCTTAATTCTCTGTCTCTCTTCCTCTCTCTTCCCTCCTGCAGCCATGGCTTGATTGGAGCAAGTAGGCCCTGGGTGCTGAGGATGGTTCCATGGCCTCTGCCTCAGTGCTAAAAAATGGCTCCAGTTGCAATGGAGCAAGGGCTCCAGATGGGCAGAGAATTGCCCCCTAGTGGGCTTGCTTGGTGGACCCTGGTTGGGGCCCATGCAGGAGTATATCTCTTCCCCCATCCCCAATCACTAAAAAAAAAAAAAGAACATTTAAGATGTAATTCCTCAGCCACTTTCAAGTACAGATGCTCCTCCACTTATGATGGGGATAACCCCACCATCAATTGAGAATATCATACATTAAAAATGCATTGACTATATCTAACCTAACAAACATCAGAGTTTAGCCAAGCCTACCTTAGCTGTGCTCAGAACACTTATTTATTAGGACATTGTAAGTTGAGGAGCATCTGTAATCACCTTCCTCTTCTTCTCACCAGAAGCAGAAGGCACATTTTATAGACATGGTGGGATTTCAGTGAAAACACAAAACACAATATCCAAGAAATGCTGGCAACCCAGTGCCCTGTGGTGTGTTGGCTGTTCACCCACGTGATTGGGTGCTTGACCAATATTGTGCTCACTGCCTTTGCCTGGCATCTTGAGAGGATCACACCTCATTTCATTAGCCCAGGAAAAGATTACAATTCCAAATTTAAAATCCAGTTTTAACTAAGTGTATATTGCTTTTACATGATTGTAAAGTCAAAAAATTGTTAAATCAAGTTATTGTAAGTTGGTAACTGTATGCATATGATACAATATTGTGAACTGTAGTCATTATTCTGTACATGACATCCCCAGAACATCTTATAACTGGATGATTGTACCTTTTGACCAACATCCCATTTTCCCTACCCTCATCCCCCACCCTTTGTAAGCACTAACCTGTTCTCTGTTTGTATGAGTTTCACTTTCTTCATTTTCACATATAAGTGTTATTCTCTAACTTATTTCAGTTAGCATAATGCCCTCAAGTTTTATTCATGCTGTTGCAATTGATGAGTTTTTTCTTTTATGGCTGAATAATAGTCCATTTTGTGTGGGTGTGTATCATGTGTAAATTTGTATAAATATGGCATATATCATATACTATGTAATATAAATATATATTACATATTTGATATGTTCACACAGATGGGGCTAGATGGCAGATTCAAAAAATATATTGTTATGGATGAGAAAAAGTTGCATATATGTAGCTTTCTGATCACCTCCAATGTAGATGAATATCATTTAAAGATTTTCTAGCTATCAGTCTCAATTACAACATTTGCCAAAGAAAATTTTGGTGTGTATAAAAAAATTATCTGGAAATTTTTGTGATGTTGCAGTTATGTGGTTCACTTGCATTTAAAAAATATTTTCTGTGACTTCAAGTAATTGAGTCCTTTTAGGATAATGGCTCCTGTGGAGTCATTTAGAGTTTTAGGTATATCAGTTCTATCATGTGAATTATATTTTAAAAATTTTAAGACAAAATCTGTGTCTTGTAACTTCTTCTTTTTAGTCTCTTTCAGAATGTGTCAAATATTGAAGAACAAGACATATTAATTTTCTTTTTTTGTGGCAGAGGCAGAGAGAGTCAGAGAGAGGGACAGACAGGAAGGGAGAGAGATGAGAAACATCAATTCTTTGTTGTGGTTTCTTAGTAGTTCATTAATTAATTTCTCATATGTGCCTTGACCAGGGAGGGGGCTATAGCAGACTGAATTACCCCTTGCTCAAGCCAGTGACCTTGGGCTCAAGCTGGTGAGCTTTGCTCAAACGAGATAAACCTGTTCTCAAGCTGGTGACCTCGGGGTTTCGAACCTGGGTCCTCTGCATCCCAGTCCGGCGCTCTCTCCACTGTGCCACTGCCTGGTCAGGCGACATATTAATTTGATTGACTAAAAAAATTTTTGTTGTTGTTCTGATACAAAATAAGTGTTTCTAATAACTTGTATTTATAGATACATTAAATAGCCAGAAACTGCTTAAGCAAGGAAGAGACATAGTGGGGAAGCCAGTCCACCGTTTCCTAAACTTGCTGCATGCTTGAATCACCAGGTGGTCTTTTAAAAATTCCAAAGCCAAGACCACACCCCAGACAATTAAATGATAATCTAGGAGATGGATGGGAAGTGAGATACAGGTAACAGTACTTTTTCGAGCTTCACAGTAAATGATTACAAGAGCAAAGTGTTGGGGACCACTGAGATATTTTATCATATATAATGGTCATCACTTTTTAAAAGAAATTAATGGGGTGACGATCATACGAGTACATAGGTTTTAAGTATTTCTATAGCATTTTGACTGTTGATTGCATTGTGTCCTCATAACTCAAAGTCAAATAATTTTTCGTCACAGTATATTTGTTCCTCTTGACTCCCCCACCCTCCACCTCTCTCTGGTAATGGCTTCACTTTTATCTATGTCCATGAGTCTCAGTTTTATGTCCAACTTAATGTGTGAAATCATATAGTTCTTAGCTTTTTCTTAATTACTTACTGCACTTAGTATAATGTTCTCAAGGTGCATCTGTGTTGTCATAAATAGCAGTATGTCATCATTTCTTATGGCTGAGTGGTATTCCATTGTATATATGAACCACATCTTCTTTACCCAATACTCTATCGAGGGACACTTTGATTGTTTACATGTCTTGACCACTGTGAATAATGGTGCTATGAATATGGAGATGCATGTCTTTAAGTACAGTGGTACCTTAAGATATGAATTTAATTCATTCTGTAATCGAGCTCGTAAGTCAGTCAACTCATATATCAAACGTATTTCTCCCATTTAAAATAACTGAAACAGATTTAATTCGTTCCAACCCTGTGATACATTCCCAAACCATCCTAAACTATGAAAAAAAACCAAAACGCTTTTTAATTAAGAAACACACATGTATACTTTACCAATGCATAACAAGATATATGAAATAAAAGAAAAAAGTGTTATTTAGTACTGTATTTTTACCTTGGAGACAGACTAGTGCGGCTAACGGAGGTGAATGGCGGAGGAGGAGGGAGGGAGGAAGGGATGCAGGCACTGTAGACATGTAAACTAAAACTGCACTTTCTTAACACTAAATGTAAACTAAAACTGCATTTCTTTTAAACAAAACTAAAACTGCACTTTCTTAAAATGAAACCACAAAAACTTAATCACAACTCATATCTTGGAATTTCTCTTGGATCTCAAAAAATATGGACCAAGTCACAGCTTGTATCTTAAAATTTTGTATGTTGGTCTGTTTGTATCTCAAAGTACCTCTGTATTTTTGGTAGATACCCAGTAGAAACATTGCTGGGTCATATGGTAATTCTACTTTTAATTTTTTGAAGAACCACCATACTGTCTTTCATAATGGCTGTACCAGTTTGCATTCCCATTATCAATTCAATAGTATTTCTTTTTCTCCACAGCCTTTCTAACCCTTGTTATTACCTGTCTTAATAACAGAGAATGTAATAGGTGTGAGGTGATATCTCATTGCACTTTTAATTTGCATTTCTCTAATAGCTGGCAAAGATGAGCATTTTTTTATATATCTATTTGTTTATATGTCTTCATGGGAGAAGTGTCTGTTCAGGTCCTCTCTCCATTTTTTTTTTATTCATTTTAGAAAGAAGAGAGAGAGAGAGAGAGAAGAGGGGAGGAGCAGGAAGCATCAACTCCCATATGTGCTTTGACCAGGCAAGTCCAGGGTTTCGAACCGGCGACCTCAGCATTTCCAGGTCGATGCTTTATCCACTGCGCCACCACAGGTCAGGCCAACTCTCCCCATTTTTAAATTGGATTGTTTGCTTATTTGTTGATGAACTTTGTGAATTCTTTATATATTTTGGATATTAACCTCATCAGAGTTGTTGTTTATGAATATCATCTCCCATTTGGTTGGCTGTCTTTTTGTTTTGTTAGTTTCTTTTGCTGTGCAGAAGCTTTTTAGTTTAATAGAGTCTCATTCATTTATTTTTGTTTTTACTTCCCTTGACTTTGGGGCCAAATTCATAAAATGTTCTCTACAGCTAAGGTCTATAAATTTAATGCCTATGTTTGCTTCTATGCAATTTATTGTTTCAGATCTTATATTTAGGTATTTGATCCATTTTGAATTAGTTTTCTTGCAGGGGGACACATGTATTCAAGTTTCATTCTGTTGCATGTGGCTTTCCAATTTACCCAGCACCATTTATTGAAAAGGCTTTCTTTTCTCCATTGTGTGTTTTTGGCTCCTTTGGCATAGATTATTTGTTTATATATATGTGGTTTTATTTCTAGGCTCTCAGTTCTTTTCCATTGGCCTGTATGTCTGTTTTTCATCTGATACTATGCTGTTTTGATTATCATGACTTTGTAGTATAATTTGAAGTCAGGTAGTATTGATACTTCAGGCTTCATTCTTTTTTCTCTGGATTGCTTTGGCTATTCAGGGTCTTGCATAGTTTTCTACAAATCTGGTGATTTTTTGTTCTATTTCTTTAAAAAAATGACATTGGGATTTTAATGGGGATTGAATTACATTTGTTTATTGCTTTGGATAATATGGTCATTTTAACTATGTTGAGTCTTCCAGTTCATGAACACGGTATATATTTTATTTTATTGTGTTTGTCTCAATTTCTTTTAATAATATTTTGTAATTTTCAGTATCTAGGTCCTTCACATCCTTTGTTAAGTTTATTTCTAGGTATTTTATTTTATTTTTTTGTGACAGAGAGAGAGAAAGAGAGAGAGAGAGAGAGAGACAGACAGACAGACAGGAAGGGAGAGAGATGAGAAGCATCAATTCTTTGTTGCAGCACCTTAGTTGTTCATTGATTTTTTCTCATATGTGCCTTGACCAGGGGTCTACAGCAGACCGATTGACGCTTTGCTCAGCCAGTGACTTTAGGTTCAAGCTGGTGAGCTGTGTTCAAACCAGATGAACCTGTGATCAAGCTGGAAACCTTGGGATTTCAAACATGGGTTCTCTGCATCCTAGTCCAACACTTTACCCCCTGCGCCACTGCCTGGTCAGGTGGTATTTTATTTTCTGTTTTAATTGTAAAAGGGATTGTTTTCAATTCATTTTCTGAAGTTTTATTGTTGGCTTATAGAAAAGCAGTAGACTTTTGTATATTGGTTTTGTATTCTGCAATTTTACTCATTTGTTTAATGTTTCTAATAGTTTTTCAGTGGAGTCTTTGAGTTTTTTATATACAGATCACAGCATCTGCAAAAAATGATACTTTTATTTCTTTCCTAATATGGATGCCTTTTATTTCTTTCTCTTGCCTGATTGCTGTGGCTAAGACTTCCAATACTATGTTGAATAAGATTGGTGAGAGTGGATAACTTTGTCTTGTTACTGATTTTAAAGGAAAAGTGTTCAGTTTTCACTACTTAGTATAATATTGGTTTATAGTTTGTCATATATGGCCTTTATTATATTGAGATATTTTCCTTCTATACCCATTTTATTGAGTGTTTTAAACATAAATGGATGTTGTATTTTATTGAATGCCTTTTCTGTATCTATTGACAGGATCATATAACTTTTGTCCTTTGTTTTGGTGATGTGGTGTATTACATTGGTTGATTTGCATATGTTTTTTTTTAAAATAAATTTTTATTAATGGTAATGGGATGACATTAATAAATCAGGGTACATATATTCAAAGAAAACATGTCTAGGTTATTTTGTCATTAAATTATGTTGCATACCCCTCGCCCAAAGTCAGATTGTCCTTCGCCACCCTCTATCTAGTTCTCTGTGCCCCTCCCCCTCCCCCTAACTCTCCCCCTGTCCTCCCTCCCCCCACCTCTGGTAACCACCACACTCTTGTCTATGTCTCTTAGTCTCATTTTTATGTTCCACCAATGTATGGAATCATGTAGTTCTTGTTTTTTTCTGATTTACTTATTTCACTCCTTATAATGTTATCAAGATCCCACCATTTTGCTGTAAATGATCTGATGTCATCATTTCTTATGGCTGAGTAGTATTCCATAGTGTATATGTGCCACATCTTCTTTATCCAGTCTTCTATTGAAGGGCTTTTTGGTTGTTTCCATGTCTTGGCCACTGTGAACAGTGCTGCAATGAACATGGGGCTACATGTGTCTTCACGTATCAATGTTTCTGAGGTTTTGGGGTATATACCCAGTAGAGGGATTGCTGGGTCATAAGGTAGTTCTATTTGCAGTTTTTTGAGGAACCACCATACTTTCCTCCATAATGGTTGTACTACTTCATAGTCCCACCAACAGTGAATGAGGGTTCCTTTTTCTCCACAGCCTCTCCAACATTTGCTATTACCCGTCTTGTTGATAATAGCTAATCTAACAGGGGTGAGGTGGTATCTCATTGTAGTTTTGATTTGCATTTCCCTAATAACTAATGAAGCTGAGCATCTTTTCATATATCTGTTGGCCATTTGTATCTCTTCCTGGGAGAAGTGTCTATTCATGTCCTCTTCCCATTTTTTTATTGGATTGTTTGTTTGTTTGTTGTTGAGTTTTATGAGTTCTTTGTAAATTTTGGAAATTAGGCCCTTATCTGAGCTGTTGTTTGAAAATATCATTTCCCATTTAGTTGGCTGTCTGTTTATTTTGATATCAGTTTCTCTTGCTGAGCAAAAACTTTTTATTCTGATGTAGTCCCATTCATTTATCTTTGCCTTCACTTCTCTTGCCATTGGAGTCAAGTTCATAAAATGTTCTTTAAAACCCAGGTCCATGATTTTAGTACCTATGTCTTCTTCTATGTACTTTATTGTTTCAGGTCTTATATTTAGGTCTTTGATCCATTTTGAATTAATTTTAGTACACGGGGACAGGCTGTAGTCGAGTTTCATTCTTTTGCATGTGGCTTTCCAGTTTTCCCAACACCATTTGTTGAAGAGGCTTTCTTTTCTCCATTGTGTGTTGTTGGCCCCTTTATCAAAGATTATTTGACCATATATATGTGGTTTTATTTCTGGGCTTTCTATTCTGTTCCATTGGTCTGAGTGTCTATTTTTCTGCCAATACCATGCTGTTTTGATTATCGTGGCCCTATAATATAGTTCAAAGTCAGGTATTGTAATGCCCCCAGCTTCATTCTTTCTCCTTAGGATTGTTTTGGCTATTCGGGGTTTTTTATAGTTCCATATAAATCTGATGATTTTTTGTTCCATTTCTTTAAAAAATCTCATAGGGATTTTGATGGGAATTGCATTAAATTTGTATATTGCTTTGGGTAGTATGGCCATTTTGATTATATTTATTCTTCCTATCCAAGAACAAGGAATATTTTTCCATCTCATTGTATCTTTTTCGATTTCCCTTAACAATGCTTTGTAATTTTCATTATATAGGTCCTTTACATTCTTTGTTATGTTTATTCCTAGGTATTTTATTTTTTTTTGTTGCAATCGTGAAGGGGATTATTTTTTTGAGTTCGTTTTCTAATATTTCATTGTTGGCATAGAGAAAGGCTATGGACTTCTGTATGTTAATTTTGTATCCTGCGACCTTACTGTATTGGTTTATTGTTTCTAATAATCTTTTTGTGGAGTCCTTTGGGTTTTCGATGTATAGGATCATATCATCAGCAAAAAGTGATACCTTTACTTCTTCTTTTCCGATATGGATGCCTTTTATTTCTTTGTCTTGTCTGATTGCTCTGGCCAGAACTTCTAGCACCACGTTAAATAAGAGTGGAGAGAGTGGACAACCCTGTCTTGTTCCTGATTTAAGGTAGAAAGTCCTCAGTTTTATGCCGTTTAAAATGATGTTGGCTGATGGTTTATCATATATGGCCTTTATCATGTTGAGATATTTTCCTTCTATACCCATTTTGTTGAGAGTCTTAAACATAAAATTGTGTTGTATTTTATCAAAAGCCTTTTCTGCATCTATTGATAAGATCATGTGGTTTTTGTTCTTTGTTTTGTTGATATGGTGTATTACGTTAACCGTTTTGCGTATGTTGAACCATCCTTGAGATTCTGGGATGAATCCCACTTGATCATGATGTATTATTTTTTTAATATGTTGTTGTATTCGGTTTGCCAGTATTTTGTTTAGAATTTTAGCATCTGTATTCATTAGAGATATTGGTCTGTAGTTTTCTTTCTTTGTGCCATCCTTGCTAGGTTTTGGTATGAGGGTTATGTTGGCCTCATAAAATGTGTTTGGAAGTATTGCTTCTTCTTCAATTTTTTGGAAGACTTTGAGTAGAATAGGAACCAAGTCTTCTTTGAATGTTTGATAGAATTCACTAGTATAACCGTCTGGGCCTGGACTTTTATTTTTGGGGAGGTTTTTAATAGTTTTTTCTATTTCCTCCCTGCTGATTGGTCTGTTTAGGCTTTCTGCTTCTTCATGACTCAGTCTAGGAAGGTTGTATTGTTCTAGGAATTTATCCATTTCTTCTAGATTGTTGTATTTGGTGGCATATAATTTTTCATAGTATTCTACAATAATTCTTTGTATATCTATGATGTCTGTGGTGATCTCTCCTCTTTCATTTTGGATTTTATTTATTTGAGTCCTGTGCCTTTTTTCCTTGGTGAGTCTTGCTAAGGGTTTGTCAATTTTGTTGATCTTTTCAAAGAACCAGCTCCTTGTTTTATTGATTTTTTCTATAGTTTTTCTGTTCTCTATTTCATTTATTTCTGCTCTGATTTTTATTATCTCCTTTCTTCGGCTGGTTTTGGGTTGTCTTTGTTCTTCTTTTTCTAGTTCCTTAAGGTGTGAAGTTAAGTGGTTTACTTCGGCTCTCTCTTGTTTGTTCATATAGGCCTGAAGTGATATGAACTTTCCTCTTATTACTGCTTTTGCTGCATCCCAGAGATTCTGATATGTCGTATTTTCATTTTCATTTGTCTGTATATATCTTTTGATCTCTGCGCTTATTTCTTCTTTGACCCATTCATTTTTTAGAAGTATGTTGTTTAGTTTCCACATTTTTGTGGGTTTTTCCCCCTCTTTTTTGCAGTTGAATTCTAGTTTCAAGGCTTTATGATCAGAAAATATGCTTGGTACAATTTCAATTTTTCTAAATTTGCTGATATTGTCTTTGTGGCCCAACATATGGTCAATTCTTGAGAATGTTCCATGTACACTAGAGAAAAATGTATACTCTGTCGCTTTGGGATGAAGTGTCCTGTAGATGTCTATCATATCCAGGTGTTCTAGTATTTCGTTTAAGGCCACTATATCTTTATTGATTCTCTGTTTGGATGACCTATCTAGAGCCGTCAGCGGAGTATTGAGGTCTCCAAGTATGATTGTATTTTTGTTAGTTTTTGTTTTAAGGTCAATAAGTAGCTGTTTTATATATTTTGGTGCTCCTTGGTTTGGTGCATATATATTAAGGATTGTTATGTCTTCTTGATTCAGTGTCCCCTTAATCATTATGAAGTGACCATTTTTGTCTCTGAGTACTTTTTCTGTCTTGTAGTCAGCATTATCAGATATGAGTATTGCTACACCTGCTTTTTTTTGGGTGTTGTTTGCTTGGAGTATTGTTTTCCAGCCTTTCACTTTGAATTTGTTTTTATCCTTGTTGCTTAGATGTGTTTCTTGTAGGCAGCATATAGTTGGATTTTCTTTTTTAATCCATTCTGCTACTCTGTGTCTTTTTATTGGTAAGTTTAATCCATTTACATTTAGTGTAATTATTGACACTTGTGGGTTCCCTACTGCCATTTTATAAATTGCTTTCTGTTAGTTTTGTATCTAGTTTGATTCTTCTCTTTTGTTTTTCTATCATTTGTTTCTGTTTGTTTGTGTTCCATACTTCTTTCCTCTGTTGCTACCTTTTTTAAGTCATGTGTTTTTGTGGTGGTTTTTTCTAGGGTGGTTACCATTAAGTAATGAAAAGGGTACCTACCATATTCATTGTAGTACCCTATCTTATAAGTATTTCTGCACTTCATCGTCCTTTGCTACTGTTAATCTCCATTCTCTCCCCCCTTTTTTTCCTTTGTTGTCACAGTTTAAGTTTGGTTTTATTGTGTTCTTGGTGGAGCTGTTACTTGTGGTGTTGTTTTCTTTTGTTCTTTGAATCTGGTTGGAAAACCCCCTTTAGTATTTCCTGGAGTGGGGGCTTTCTGTTGATAAATTCTCTCATCTTTTCTGTATTTGTGAATGTTTTTATATCTCCTTCATACTTGAAGGATAGCTTTGATGGGTATAGTATTCTTGGCTGAAAGTTCCTCTCTTTCAGGGCTTTAAATATTGGGGTCCACTCTCTTCTAGCTTGTAGAGTTTCTGCTGAGAAATCTGATGATAATCTAATAGGCCTTCCTTTATATGTTGTACTCTTCTTTTCCCTGGCTGCCTTGAGAATTTTTTCTTTGTCATTGGTTTGTGTCATCTTTATTATGATGTGCCTTGGAGTGGGTTTGTTGGGGTTAAGAAAACTCGGTGTTCTGTTTGCTTCTTGAATTTGAGGCTTTAGTTCTTTCCACAGGCTTGGGAAGTTCTCGTCTATTATTTGTTTGAGTATATTCTCCATTCCATTTTCTTTCTCTTCTCCCTCTGATATACCTATTATTCTTATGTTATTCTTTCTGATGGAGTCAGATAATTCCTGTAGGGCTTTCTCGTTTTTTATTATTTTTGAGTCTCTTTCTTCTTCTCTCTGTTGTGCCTCAAGTTGTTTGTCTTCTATTTCACTAATCCTATCTTCAATCTGGGCTGTTCTGCTAGCTAAGCTTGTTACCTCGTTTTTCAGCTCGTGAATTGAGTTTTTCATTTCTGCTTGATTTGTTTTTATAGTTTCAATTTCCTTGGTAATATATTCTTTGTGTTCATTGAGTTGTTTTCTGATCTCCCTATATTGCCTTTCTGTGTTTTCTTGTATATCTCTGAGTATTTTTAAGATTTCTATTTTAAATTCTCTGTCATTTAGCTCCAAGGCTTCCAATATGTTAAGTCTTTTCTCCATAGATTTTTCCACATCTATTTGTGTTACCTCTCTTTCTTTTGTATCCATAATATTCGATTTCCTCTTTCTTATTGGCATCTGAGGGTGGTCTTGTTGATAGCACACCACCACAGGCGCACTTCCTCGCGGCTTGAATGAACGTCCCTGCGGTAGCTTCCTCCACACCCTCGTCTCTCAGATTCAAGTGATAACAGTCCTTTCGCTTTCAGTTTGTGTGGAACTCCGGAATGCTCCGAAGATAAATTTTCCTGTTTCTAGTTGATAAATTTGTTGTGATTTTGGGGAGATCTGTCGGACGCGCTGCTCACGGAGCCATTTCCGTGACGTCACTTCCTGATTTGCATATGTTGAACCATCTTTGTGCTCCTGGAATGAATCCCACTTAATTGTGATGTATTACTGTTATTTTCAATTTGCTAGTATTTTGTTCAGGATTCTTGCATCTGTATTCATTAGGGATATTGGTCTACAGTTTCCTTTTTTTGTATTGTCTCTGCCAGGTTTTGGTATCAGGGCTATGTTGGCCTCATAAAATGTCTCAGAAAGTATTGCTGCTGCTTTTACATTTTGGAAAACTTTGAGAAGAATAGGTACCAAATCTTCATTGAATGTTTGGTAGAATTCATTAGTGTAGCCTGGACTTTTGTTGGAGGTTTTTGATAGTTGTTTCTATTTCCTCCATGCTTATAGGTCTATTTAGGTTTTTCATTTCTTTGTGATTTAGTTGAGGAAGATTGTAAAGTTCTAGAAACTTATCCATTTCTTCTAGATTGTTTAATTAGGCATAATATTTTTCATATATTTTAGTATGATCCTTTGTATATCTATGATGTGTGTGGTAATTTCTCTGCTTTCATTTTGAATTTTGTTATTCATTTCTTTTTTCCTTAGTCAAATCATCACTTTCAAACTTGAATTTACTGTTAAAAATAAATCCTCAAATTATTTTCCTGTAATAGTTTTCTCCAAATATATACATGACAAAGATTGAGTAGTGATTATATAATACTCTGTGTGTGAATGAATGTTATGAAACTGGGTAGTGAGACTGTAAAATTTCTCTCACCCCATATTTTAGGAAATGGAAGATGGATAGGAGTATTTAGAGAAACATAATAAGCTTAAATGATAATATTCATTAGAAAAAATTGTCACAACAGAATATTTAATATGTATAGAATATTTAATGTTTGCAATAATGATAATACTATGATATATAAAACTTCACTTTTTTACCTATTAATTTTGATTGCAAGTGCCTTTAGTATAAGCTTATTGTAATTAGTCAGAAAAAATGTGAAATTAGTACACAAGAAATCAAACTTTTTCTACTTTGCCATATTTTTTTCAGTGCTTTAGTTAATGAAAGTGTATGCAGACTTAGTACATATATTAGTAGCTATAACCACAGCAACACCTGTGATTTATTGAGCATTTATTTTAGTGTGTTTTTTTTCATCGATTGTTTCCATTCCTAAAATTGACTTTGTATTGGAAAGGAGATGGACATTTAGAGTCACTAACCAACCGACATAACTGATAAGTGGCAAAGCTAGGACACTAAACTGTATTGGTTCAACTTGAAAGTATATGTTTTTTTTTGGCTTATTTTATCCTGTGTCCCTGTCACAAAAGCCAAGTTTGTTTCGACTTTATCCAAATCTGCTACTTCTTCCAGTGTGACTTCCGCTTTTCAGTAGACTATGAAGACAGAGTTCAAAGAAGAATGACTTCCTCACCTGAATGTGGCCATGTCAAAATCTGGAAAGGGCGTGTGTGTGTGGTCTTAAGTGTGCAAACTTTGAGCCTGGGTGAGATAAATACAAACATTACATGCTGAGAGGGATTAAAACGGTTGAGCTTTTGGAAATTGGCTCACTCCCGTGTTTGCTACAACCAACCAGTCTGGTGCCTGTGTCACACCCCTGCCATATGCAGGCACATTGGCTCTTTTCCTAGGGAAATTGTTTATTTTAAATCACACTCAGAAGACACTATTGGCTAAACAGTGGTTATCCCTGTTTTCTACCATACAGAACCTAATATTTTATAATTGTACAATTCTCATGGCTTCTTTTGTTGAAGTGACAAAAATCCAACTCACACTAGCTCAAGCCAAAACAACAACAAAAACAAAAGTGGACTAACAGCCACCACTGGTTTACTGGAAGGATTGTGGAGTAGCTCAGACACTGCAGGGACTTCTGTAAGAATGGCTTTGCTTTGGTGCTCTTAGGAACAGGCAGGCAGGCTACGTCTCCTCTAGGCTTTCTGCTTTACTTTTGGTATTTCCACCCGTGTTCCCCTCATTCTCTTCTGTTCCTCCAAGTATTGAGGAAGATGTGTGCAAGGAGGGGGCTGGCTGGCTGGCGCCCAGAGGTAAGTAGTACAGTTTCATGCCTATATCACCTCAATTTAGGGGGATGGCAGGAACCAATACTCACCATCCTTAGGCTAAAGGTGAGTCATTGCAGGGAATGCCTCTGTCTGTCCTGGCTTGGGCCTTCTACTCTCTATTGCAGGGGTCCCCAAACTTTTTACACAGGGGGCCAGTTCACTGTCCCTCATACCGTTGGAGGGCCGGGCTATAAAAAAAACTATGAACAAATCCCTATGCACACTGCACATATCTTATTTTAAAGTAAAAAAACAAAACAGGAACAAATACAATATTTAAAATAAAGAACAAGTAAATTTAAATCAACAAACTGATCAGTATTTTAATGGGAACTATGCATCCTCTCACTGACCCCTTCCGGAAGTGCTGTGGGGGCGGATAAATGGCCTCAGGGGGCCGCATGCGGCCCGCGGGCCATAGTTTGGGGACCCCTGCTCTATTGGATGTGTCACTGTGGCCAGGCCTGGGTTACATGGCTAATCCTCAGAGCAGGAGGATTGGCAAAAGGGGGAGAGCTGAGCCTGGATGGAAGGGGAGGAGTTGGTTTCCCAGGAGAAAGAAGAAAGACTACCTAAGGAACTATAAGGAACTAAAACAATCCTTTTTTTTCACAACCATCCTTTTTTTTTTTTTTTTTTTGTCATATTAATTTACTTCCCACTTACTTGGTAGATAAGTCACAGAGTTGCCTTGTGAGGCTGATGCCTTACCTACTGATTCAAAGGTGATTGAGGATGTAGTTCTTTTGTTGAAAACAGTAAAACTACAGGAGAGTAGGTATCTGGCTGTCATTTTGATTTTGAATGATAAAAATATAGAATTTGGAGTTAAAATTGAGGTTAAGCCAAGTGCCGTCACTCTTACTGAAATTTCATTACTTCATATGCCTCATTAGTTAAATGGAAGAATAATAGTGCCTAATCGGTAGCATTTTACATGGATTCAAATGAGAGCATTTCTAAAAGCTTAAGTTAAAAATTGCCATCTAGTAAAAAATATTCAGTGAAAGTTAATAGCGAAAATGGTTAAGTAAGTCTAATGATAACAAAAAGACCTCTATAGTTTAGTCATAAGGTGGAAATCAGTAAAATTGTCATATGTTGGTATTTGGCCTCGTTTTATAATGTGTGTACATATATATGTGTGTGTATTTACATATTCAATATACTAGTTAACACCTTATTTTAAATTTGTGTGATAAGGCCTATAGAATTTCAACAACTGCTATTAATATCAGCTCTGCTTTTATGTTTTCTGTATCACTGGCTGGAATTTGAACCTTTATAGTTTTTACATTACAATTTTCCTTTTTAAATTTTATTCTGCATCTGCATATATTTATGGAATCCTGAACCTAGCTCCCAAAGTTTCCTCTTTATGAAGAATATTCTATAAAATTCAGTTGTTGTTTAAAAAAGTATGAAAATCCATATATGTAAAACTTTTAAGAATATATTTGTATTTTTATAGATCTACATAGTTTAAAGCACTTGTCTGTAAATACATGAGAAGAATAGTTAATTTGATATTTATAGTGGTTGGGTGTATGTCCAGTGAAAAGTGTTTTGAAAGTTAGTTTCATGTTTAGAATCAATTTAACTAGATTTATGGGAGTGGGGAATCAGTGACTTTATTAAAATACTTCTATTTAAAAAATAAAACCCACCAAATTTTTAAATGAAACATTTTATTTTGTAATAGATATAAAATTGTTTTTATTTTTTAAGAAAAAAATTTAATTGTTGACCACCAGGTGGCTCTCATATTGTTAAAAATTCAGCAGGAAGAGTGAAAATTTTATTCAAAATATATGTAGACTTAAAAAAAGAGGGATACATTTAAATAAAGAGAGTGACACAAACTTTAATTTTTAAGCACATGAAATGATTGAAGTCACAAAAATTTTTTAAATTGCTCTTGTAAAATTGTATGAAGTATATATGATCAGCATGATACAATGTAACTTTCCAGTTTTTACTCCAGTCTTTGAAAATACCATGTTAGTGGTATTTCAAGATGACAGAATAAAAACGATGCAGAGAAAATCCGCTGCAAATGCTGTATGATAGAATGGTTTTAGTGTTTTCATATGATGATTTAAATAACACAAATGTCATGGTCTCATAATTAATATAAGGACAAATCCATATACGTTTGTGCTTATAAGTTTTTCCCTAGGACTAACTATGTATTATTGACATGACATTTTCTTTAATACACCATGTCTTTATACAAGTATCATTCCATGGGACATTTAACAATAATGTACCATTACAAATCAAAGTTCTCCATAAAAGCAAGATAATTTTGACCTGTGTCAACAATGGAGTCAGTTCTTGATGTGGGATGCATTATGCATCACAGCTCAACTGCCGACACCTCTGGTATCACGGACAGTGTTTGGAAGGATGTTTTATACTAGTTTTAATATGTAAGCTATTAAGATAAAAGACCCTGCACTTGTCACTCTGACAGCATTTTTAAAGGCTAAGCTGCCCAATTTGTCCTTCATTAAAAGCTCTAGTGCAGTTTTGTGATTTGTAGTCACTGAGCCGTTGAGCTTTCCAAGCACACAATTCTATTTTGAGAATTCTTTTTTTTTTTTTTGTCAATAAAAAAAGCATATGCTTCAATGAGTCATCTTAGCAGAGCAAACTCACAAGGAGTTGACCCGAACTTCCGCCCACCATGGAATTTTCCCTACCTTTTCTCGCTAGCACAAAGCCGGACCCTGTGCCTCTGACCACAGAGGAACCAGAAATGTGGAGACAAGTTCTCTGGAGCCCATATGGTTTTATTTGTGTTCTGCTGGCACAGTTATAGTCATACAGTAACCAACGTAAATTTTTAGTTTTATTATCACCTCTAAAAAGAGACAGAAATGTGAAAATTGAAGCCAGAAGGTTTGTATCACAGGATTAATTAGGCAGGGCCAACTGGAGTCTCACGCCTCCTGGCAGCCCGTGCTCAAGAAGGTGCCTGCCTTCAATTATGGAGCGCATAAAGCAATTAAAAACCCTGTTTCTTTTTCCTGAGGTGTTACTTGTTACTTGATAAATCTCTTTTTTAAAATTCTCCGGGGATCTGAACTGGCTTGAGGTGCAATCTACCAGGGTAGATATTCATGAAAAATTGATTTAGCTCTAGCCTAAGTGCAATAGGTTTAAAATAAACCTGAAAGGAATGAACAGTGTGTTTCTTGGCTGACATTTTATTGGCCATTTTTTTAATGCACAAAAGACTAGATAATTAAGAATAAAGACATTATGGATCTCCACCAGGAGATATGAATCGAATTGGTCAGCCATCCCAGGCATTTTATCCTAAGCCACGCTACACATTTGATTAACCTTTTTCACAGGGTGATTTGTACAATTCTATGGACAACAATGTGGTGTGCATAAGTCAGAATGAAGTGCACGCTTTCCAAAACCCACATCCCCTTTCTAATAGAGAATTGGCTCTATATGAAATTATATCTTTCTGCCTGATTTATGTCCTAGTCCAGTGGGATTTGAAACTTGGATCTGTTTTTCTATTTCTCTAAAAGGAACTTTTCCTGTATTTCACTGGTTTTTTTTTTGAGATGTACATTATTACCCTAATTCTTGAACCATCTATAAATATTCAGAAGTAAGCTTCAATTGTCTTCTGTACAGCTAGTTTTGTGGACCGGGATTTATAACTAGTACGTAAATCAGCTAGCTAACCCTTTCCTCTGAAATATAAATAATTAAAATTTTTCAATAAGCACAGAGTATAACTGGTACAAAGAATAGTGCTCTATCAAGACATACGGGCTTAAGCTTTATCAGTGATCTCATATTTCCTGTTGAAAAGAGAAGCAAAATATTTTTTTAAATCAATAGGCTAAAAACCATGATTGTAAATATAAGAATGAGACTTTACTTTCATGGAAAAAGCATATTATGTATGATTTAATAAAACAACAAAGGCAGTAATAGACTTTGGTCTATGTTAATTTCTATGGTTTGTGTTTCTGAATTTAAATTGTAAATTTATTTAAGAATATAATTAAGAAAGTTAATTATAATTAAAATATTTTACCTCCTATTTTTTCTACTGTTCCTTTTCTTCCTCTTCAGTTTGAATATAATGTAAAGGTTAGAGAAATATTTTTAAAAAGATTATTTAATAAATTCCAAGTTAATAAAATACTCTGGTGATTATAATCAGAAAAATCTTATAGCCATTAGTGTAAGTAAATTTTGATAAAATATGGCTTTTAAAATCCAGATTCTAGTTACTAGAAATTCTAACAAATTCTATTGAGATTTTACTTCTCTTATCTATCTCTTAATCAAATTTTCACCTCTTAAAACAAGAATGATAGTGTTTTGATTATCGTGACTCTGTAGTATAATTTGAAGTCAAGTCATGTGATACATCTGTCTTTGCTCTTTTTTCTCAGGATTGCTTTGATTATTTGGGGCTTTTGTGATTTCATACAAATCTGGTGATTTTTTTGTTCTATTTCTTTTAATTTTTTTTTTTTTTTTGACAGACAGAGAGAATCAGAGAGAGGGACAGATAGGGACAGACAAACAGGAAGGGAGAGAGATGAGAAGCATCAATTCTTCGTTGCAGCACCTTAGTTGTTCATTGATTGTTTTCTCATATGTGCCTTGACCAGGGGCTACAGCAGACCGAGTGACCTTGGGTCCAAGCTGGTGAGCTTTGCTCAAACCAGATGAGCTCGCGCTCAAGCTGGCGACCTTGGGGTCTCGAACCTATGTCCTCGTCATCCCAGTCCAACGCTCTATTCACTGCTCTACTGCCTGGTCAGGCCTATTTCTTTAAAAATGACATTGGGATTTTAATGAGGATTGTATTAAATTTGTATATTGGTTTGGATAAGATGGCCATTTTAACTATGTTGATTCTTCGAACCCACCAATGTGGAACCTCCTTCTATTTCATTGTATCTCTTTCAATTTCTATTAGTAATGCTTTTAATAGTTTTCAGTAAATGTCCTTCACATCCTTTGTTATCTTTACACCTATTATTTTATTTTTATTTGTTGCAATTGTGAAAGAAATTTTTTTCAGTTTATTTTCTGAGGTTTCATTGTTGGCATGTAGGAATTCAGATTTTTTTGATATTGATTTTGTATCCTGCAACTTACTGTATTTGTTTATTGTTTCTAAAAAAACATGGAGTCTTGGAGGTTTATATATACAGAATCATGTCATCTGCATGAAGTGATATCTTTACTTCTTTCCCAATATGGATGCCTTTTTGAAGTATATTAGTGTTACAGACCACACTGGATAGCTGAACAAATATTTGGTGACTTGCTAGAAAATTTCCCCATGTATAATATGACACTCCCATGTAGAAGACACACCTTATATTTGGGGCCCGAAATTTGAAAAAAAAAATGTACTACATAAAGTTATTGAACTCAAGTTTTAGTCATCATAAAATTCATAGAACTCCTCATCACTGTCAAAACTCCCATCCATTAGCTTGTCCTCATCTGTGCCTGATGACGAATCACTGTCTTCAACAATGAGCGCAAAACCAAGCATGAAAAAGTGGGAAGTGCAAGTAAAAAAACCTACAACACCCAGTTTTTAGACCCAAAAATTTTTGAAAAAAGTGTGTCTTATACATGGGGAAATATGGTAGGTTTCTCAAAGGTTTTATTCTTCTAATACACACTGAATCTCTAAGGAGAAATATCATAAACAGTATGTCCCGAACTTCTTGATAACCATTATTCCCCACATTGGCATCATAAGTAGTGTTGTGAAGAATCCTTTTTGGGAAAGAAACTTTTGGGTCAGTTCATCATCCTAATTTTGAAATATATTACCCCCTCTCTCTAAAGTAGGGCTCTGCAACTAGACCTGATTGGGTAAATTCATTCAAGTTATAATTTTAATGGTAGTGTTAGAAGAACAATGTGCTAGACATTCTGAAATATTTTTACTTTAATATAACACTGAAAAAAAAAAATAGGGCTTTGACCAGAAGAAACGTATCTCTAGCAAAGGAGAGTTTCATACATTTTAAAATGATAACTCTATCCATTGTAGAATTGTTAAAATTCATAATTATAGAGACAGTTGTAGTTTGTAATCTGGTTACATTTTTGCTAAAGCCCAATATCAATTTACCCTTAGCTTATTACTTGAATACTTAAAGTAGTTGGTCACATAGGATAAAACACATAGGTTAAAGACTTTGTTTCCAAGGCTTTAAGCATGGCGTTTCCTTTAAATAAAATGGTTGATAAGTGAAAGATGTTGCCAGGGAACAACAGAAAGATGTTGCTTTCTCTCTTCAGTGGCAGGGCCATTTTTCAAGCCTATTTGACTCTTCCCTAATAAAGTTCCCATGGAGTCAATTTGCTTCCCTATCTCCTTAAATTTACTTGTTCCCACTGAGCTTTTTGAGATTATTGCCGCAGAATCAATGTGAAGAATTTCTATTTCCTTTCTCTCTCTTTTTTTTTGTTTTGTCTCTGAAAACTAGTATATAAGTCTGAATGGTTGGAAAAATAAAATTAATGGAAGTGGGTACCATTAATAATTTTTAACTGAATTAATTGAAATAGTATGTCTTTTATTTTAATCTCCATTATTAATTTTCTCGAGACCGTTAAGCAGCCATTGTAATATTAGACTCATATAGAAATCTGGAGTCAGTTTGCTTCTAAATGCCTCAGTGGCTTATTTGTCATTTGCATGAGAAATACATGCTTAGAATATTCTAGACAGCTTATTGTAAAACTGAGAATACTGGAGAGTTTATTAATATTTTAAGGCATTCCTAAACTTCAGACTTACGTTAAAGATCAAGTTGTACAAAGAGGTCAATTTCTTGGATGCTCTCTTTTTACTTAAGTCCTTAATGACCTGGTATTGTTTTCAGATATAACAATAGTAATTCTCCTCTCCTATAGCCTGAAAACCATAATGGGTTAGATACATTTCTGTCTACTTATCTATGCTGTGGTTTAATTGTACCAATCCAAGTGTGAGTCATAAAGGAAAATAAATTGGACTTTATAATTCTCACTCAAAATTTTGTAAATCTGGCACCATTTATGTTAGAGCTAATAACTTTTTTCTTGTAGGGGGCTGTCCTGTGTATTATAGGGTATGTAACAGGATTCCTAGTATCTACCCACTAGGTGCCAGTCTCTACCCTTCCAGTTGTTACAATGTCTTCAGACATTAAGAGTCCCATGAAGACCCAAAACCTTCCCATTTGAGAATCCATATCTAATTATACTTCTATATTTGGGAAATTGATTGGTTTTTAGTTTGGGGGAATTTGCTTAATATATTTTGATTTTTTTTCTCTCTCATTACTGGTGATTTGACGAATTTCTGTTTGTTGTGTTTGATTCATGTTAACAATTGGGGCACAAATCTAAAATCTTTTAGCCTAGTGAAAAGTGTTCAGGTATAGCTATGTGGTACATATTTTTTATGTATATATTTTAACTTTGAAAGCAGTTATAATTATTGTCAAAATACTGAGGATACTTAAGGAATGTGATAATTGGCAGCAGTTGAGCCAACACAAAAGCATATTTTGGATGCTCATTGAGCTTATGAAAATGTCCTGATTTGCTCTACTTGGGCTAGAAATTAATGAATGGGCTTTTGATTTGATTGCTTAAAAGAATTACTTTGCCCATGACTTCTTTGTTTACTTTTCTTCAACTGTAGCAGGTGGACTGGAGCAGGTGTTGTTTATGCATTAAGAAAAATTCTGCTCTGGTTTGTGCTTTTGCTTGGTAAGATTATCAGAAAAACAAATTATCTTATATGTTCTTGTTAACTGGTCTGAGAGTTTTCCTTATCTCATTATTTGTGGTATACAGAAAATCAAAAGTTACAATTTCTGGAAGAGGAAAGAGATCAAGGAGAATGGAAATTAGGCAATCAGAATAGGGGAGGGGGTAAAAAACCCAAAATGTTGGTTATTGGCCAGACTCCCCCAAATTCAAGCATAGTGTCTCAGACTGCAATTAGTTACAAGGAACATGAGAGTGAATCTCGTCTTTTTTTATTTTCTTTCAGTATTTTCCTAGGACGTCAGCCTTCATCCTGAAGAACGACTTACTGGTCTTTAGTGTAATGTATCTTTCACTTCTTTTTTTTTTTTTTTTTTAAATAAATTTTTATTAATGGTAATGGGATGACATTAATAAATCAGGGTACATATATTCAAAGAAAACATGTCTAGGTTATTTTGTCATTAAATTATGTTGCATACCCCTCACCCAAAGTCAGATTGTCCTCCGCCACCCTCTATCTAGTTCTCTGTGCCCCTCCCCCTCCCCCTAACTCTCTCCCTCCCTCCCTCCCATGTCCTCCCTCCCCCCACCCCTGGTAACCACCACACTCTTGTCCATGTCTCTTAGTCTTGTTTTTATGTTCCACCAATGTATGGAATCATACAGTTCTTGTTTTTTTTCTGATTTACTTATTTCACTCCGTATAATGTTATCAAGTTCCCACCATTTTGCTGTAAATGATCTGATGTCATCATTTCTTATGGCTGAGTAGTATTCCATAGTGTATATGTGCCACATCTTCTTTATCCAGTCTTCTATTGAAGGGCTTTTTGGTTGTTTCCATGTCTTGGCCACTGTGAACAGTGCTGCAATGAACATGGGGCTACATGTGTCTTCACGTATCAATGTTTCTGAGGTTTTGGGGTATATACCCAGTAGAGGGATTGCTGGGTCATAAGGTAGTTCTATTTGCAGTTTTTTGAGGAACCACCATACTTTCCTCCATAGTGGTTGTACTACTTTACAGTCCCACCAACAGTGAATGAGGGTTCCTTTTTCTCCACAGCCTCTCCAACATTTGCTATTACCCGTCTTGTTGATAATAGCTAATCTAACTGGGGTGAGGTGGTATCTCATTGTAGTTTTGATTTGCATTTCTCTAATAACTAATGAATCTGAGCATCTTTTCATATATTTGTTGGCCATTTGTATCTCTTCCTGGGAGAAGTGTCTGTTCATGTCCTCTTCCCATTTTTTTTTTTGGATTGTTTGTTTGTTTGTTGTTGAGTTTTATGAGTTCTTTGTAAATTTTGGATATTAGGCCCTTATCTGAGCTGTTGTTTGAAAATATCATTTCCCATTTAGTTGGCTGTCTGTTTATTTTGATATCAGTTTCTCTTGCTGAGCAAAAACTTTTTATTCTGATGTAGTCCCATTCATTTATCTTTGCCTTCACTTCTCTTGCCATTGGAGTCAAGTTCATAAAATGTTCTTTAAAACCCAGGTCCATGATTTTAGTACCTATGTCTTCTTCTATGTACTTTATTGTTTCAGGTCTTATATTTAGGTCTTTGATCCATTTTGAATTAATTTTAGTACACGGGGACAGGCTGTAGTTGAGTTTCATTCTTTTGCATGTGGCTTTCCAGTTTTCCCAGCACCATTTGTTGAAGAGGCTTTCTTTTCTCCATTGTGTGTTGTTGGCCCCTTTATCAAAGATTATTTGACCATATATATGTGGTTTTATTTCTGGGCTTTCTATTCTGTTCCATTGGTCTGAGTGTCTATTTTTCTGCCAATACCATGCTGTTTTGATTATCGTGGCCCTATAATATAGTTTAAAGTCAGGTATTGTAATGCCCCCAGCTTCATTCTTTTTCCTTACGATTGTTTTGGCTATTCGGGGTCTTTTATAGTTCCATATAAATCTGATGATTTTTTGTTCCATTTCTTTAAAAAATCTCATAGGAATTTTGATGGGAATTGCATTAAATTTGTATATTGCTTTGGGTAATATATCTTTCACTTCATATCCTAAAAGTACTTTCCCTAAAGTCCCTCCTGTAGTATTATGGTATCTGTATCAGGATAGCTTCTTGCATCAAGCCAGATACTGTGCTCAGGAAGTTTTCTCTACACTAATCTAGTGTTGATCCTAAGTCACTAGTCTAGAATCTTTTCTTCCTTGTAAGCTCTTCCAGTGCTATTTTTCTTTGCAAGCCCTAGATCTTAGCAACCATCAGACATGCTTTCACTTAGACTACCCAGAGAAAGACCCAGGGTACAAGTCATCTGCTTCTACCTAGGAGGCTCTACTGTATGTGTGTAATTTCATGGACAAATAGGCGTTTTGGAAAGACAGTATCTACCTTGACCCACCATCTACCTTGGAAGCCTGTCAAACAAAACATTTGTATATACTCTTTCCCATCAATAAGTAGATATTTTTCAGATTGATTACTACAGTAGTTCTTTTTAAAATAAGAAATGGTCTTCTCAAAGGGTAACTTTCACTGTTTACTTTAGAAGGAAGAATTTGACTAGGATTTAAAAGGGTAGTTTTTTGCTTTATAAAAATCTTATTTTTTTTAAGACAGGCAGGCAGGGAGAGAGATGAGAAACATCAATTCTTTGTTGCGGTTGCTTAGTTGTTTATTGATTGCTTTTTCATATGTGCCTTGACTGGGGTGGCTACAGAAGACTGAGTGACCCCTTGCTTGAGCCAGTGACCTTGGGCTCAAGCTGGTGAGCCTTGCTCAAACCCGATGAGCCCGCGCTCAAGCTGGTGACCTCATGGTCTTGAACCCGGGTCCTCCATGTCCCAGTCCGACGCTCTATCCACTGCCACCACCTGGTGAGGTGCTTTATAAAATCTTAAGATTAATTCTCTACCATAGATAGATTCCATTCTATGCAGTTTAACAAGGCCATTTTGATATGTCAGTAAATAATTTCCTTTGGATTCATGATACAGCTATATTATTACAAAGGCTGCTTTGTAGCAAATGTTATTTGGAGGTTACTGTGTGTATAGACAATGGACATAGATATTGCCTAAATAATCTGTGGTTTGAGGATCCTTTCTGGAAAAAGTAAAATATTACATTTTTCTTTTCCTCTAACTTTTATACTTTTTTTCTTACTAGCATTAAAGGTAATTTAAATCTTTCAGAACACACACGCATACCACACACACCCAGCTTATCCCTATCATCCTTTCTGGCTCCTGAATAGAATCTAGACTGTTTCTTTCTGTTCATTTAGTGTTTACTCTTCAACCTCCTCTACCTCTTACAATTGTCTCCTATGGTACATTTGCTAATCCATTTTTGCTATGCCGACCTTTGACTTCCATGTTGTTAACTGTAACAAGCAATTATCAGCTGTATCTTATTTGATCTCTCATTAGCCCTCACCTCCATAACCCTTCTCTCTTGTATTGGCTTACAGGTCACTATTTTCTTCTACCTCTATACACATATTTCAAAGACTTTGTTACTAGCTTGTTTCTCTGTCTAGCAATTTTCAAAGACTTTGTTACTGGCTTGTTTCTCTTTCTAGCAATTTTGGAGTTCCTCGGATTTGTTTTTAATTGATTTTAGAGGAAGGAGAGAGAGAGAGCGTGCACACACATTTGTTGTTCCACTTATTCTACACTCATTGTTTGCTCCCCGTATGTGCCTTGACCAGGGATCAAACCCACAATCTTGGTGTTTCCTGATGATACTCTAACCGTCTGAGTTAACTGGCCAGTGCCCTCGGGATACTTTTCTAAGCCTCTATTTTCTCTTGTCACATATTTGCCTACTGTCTCATTTATTTTTATATGGTTTCATTGCTTCGTAACACAGAAGACTTCTACTTCAGTTACTTATTGTTGTGTAACAAACCACTCCAAAAATTTAGTGGCTTAAAACAACTATTTTATTATTTCTCACTAGTCTTAGTGTTGACTAGGCTAAGCTGCCTTGCTTAGATGGCCTGTACAAATGGCTGGCATTTGATGCTGGTGAGTGGCTGGGAATTCTTCTGGGACTGTCAATTGAGACATGAACATGTGTCCTATGCATGTGGCTTGGGCTTTGTATAGCATGATGACTGAGTTCTAGGAAGTGTTCCAAGAATGAGAAATCCTAGAGGGAGGAAATAAATGCTGTAAATTCTCTTAAAAAGTGTGTCTGTGATTGGGGTATTGTCACTGCATTCTACTTGTTAAGCTGTCACAGGGCCAACCCAGATTCAAGAGGGAAGGGAAATGAACTCCACATGTTGATGGGATGAGTAATGAAAAGTATTTGGCTATCTTTAGCTACAAATTCTATAAATTTATGCTACATGCAAAATACGCTCTCCACTCCCCTGTTCAACCAAATCTCATTCTATTGTTGCCTCGTGACTACATGATCTCAATATTGAAATCAAGCCCAAGTGTGAATGAGGGCTTCAGACTCCTTTTGATATAAAGAGCTATAAACTGGAAGAAAGTTATCTGACCCTCACAAGCTCAGGATGCAATGTTGAGACAAGGATAGTAGAATTTAATAAACACCTTCATTCAAAAAATAGGGAGACAGATAGTTACTGATTCACAGAAATCTTGAAATGTAGCTGGCCACATGCCAGTTCCTTGATTAGGGCTCCTTTTGGCATTCTGGGAATGATTTTTTTCATACCTCTTGGCTTACCGGCTGGGACCCTGGCTCTCCCAGATGGGTCCTTCTTTTTCCTAAGAGATAACCCATGGATCCAGCTGAGTAGCTGTCTCAGGCTGTGTCCTGCTTTCTGGCAGTTGTGTGTCTCAAAGTTTCTTTTAATTATCATTGTTCCTTTCAGTACAAATTGGTATAAACTTCTTGAAACTTTGTGGGCTTTCTGAGTATCAAAATATAGTCCATTAACTAGACAAAAGAGACAGTCATTTTTTTTAAAAGACCCTTCACCTTGGACTGAGAGATATCTGCTGTCTAAAAGAATGTTTCAGAGAGGGGCATAAACACTCCAAAAAAAAAACTTTAGTTTTTTTTTTTTTAAATAATTTTATTTTTTTAATGGGGCAACATCAATAAATCAGGATACATATATTCAAAGATAACATATCCAGGTTATCTTGTCATTCAGTTATGTTGCATACCCATCACCCAAAGTCTGATTGTCCTCTGTCACCTTCTATCTAGTTTTCTTTGTACCCCTCCCCCTCCCCCTTTCCCTCTCCCTCTCCCCCCTCCCCCCGTAACCACCACACTCTTATCAATGTCTCTTAGTTTCACTTTTATGTCCCACCTACATATGGAATAATGCAGTTCCTGGATTTTTCTGATTTACTTATTTCACTTCGTATCATGTTATCAAGATCCCACCATTTTGCTGTAAATGATCCGATGTCATCATTTCTTATGGCTGAGTAGTATTCCATAGTGTATATGTGCCACATCTTCTTTATCCAGTCATCTGTTGACAGGCTTTTTGGTTGTTTCCATGTCCTGGCCACTGTGAACAATGCTGCAATGAACATGGGGCTGCATGTGTCTTTACGTATCAATGTTTCTGAGTTTTTTGGGTATAGTAGAGGGATTGCTGGGTCATAAGGTAGCTCTATTTTCAGTTTTTTGAGGAACCACCATACTTTTTTCCATAATGGTTGTACTACTTTACATTCCCACCAACAGTGTATGAGGGTTCCTTTTTCTCCACAGCCTCTCCAACATTTGCTATTACCTGTCTTGTTAATAATAGCTAATCTAACAGTGGGGCTTGCGCTCTCTCCTTGAGGTCTTTGGGGGAGGTTGAGTCCCCTTTGCTGGTTTACAAGACCAGAGTAATAAGTATACTACAAAGACTCTTCATTTTAAGAATCAGTTTTCTATGATGCTGGCAAGGGGTATGAGAATTAGAATAATTGAAAAATATAGAATTGCTGCTAGTTGGCCAATGATAACATAGGGGTGTTCTACGGGTTGGCCTCCGATTCATGTGAGTGTGATGAGGTCTGCAACTAGGAGTCAGAATATGCATTGGCTAAGGGGACGGAATGTCATACTTCGTTGTTTTGAGGTGTGAAGTATAGGGACTAGAGCTAGGATTAGAATAGATAAGACTAGTGCTAAGACGCCCCCTAGTTTATTGGGAATGGATCGTAGATTAGCATAGGTGAATAAAAAATATCACTCTGGCTTAATATGAGGGGGAGTGTTCAGTGGGTTGGCTGGGGTATAATTCTCCGGGTCCCCTAATATGTCTGGGGCAAATAGTACGAGTGCTAATAGGGCTGTCAATATTAACAGGAATCCTAAGATATCCTTAATTGTATAGTAGGGGTGAAAGGGGGTTATATCTGTGTTTGAGGGAATGCCCGTTGGGTTATTTGACCCTGTTTCATGGAGGAACAGTGAGGTGGTATCTCATTGCAGTTTTGATTTTTTTTAAAAATTTTCATTGATTTTAATTTATTGTGTTTACATAGATTCAAGTGTCCCACAGAATATATCTCCCCCTGTGTTCCCCTCGACACCTCCTTGCCCCCTCCCCCTAACGCCTTCCCCTCTTCCCTTCAGGATTGGCTCTCCGGCTCTCTGTAATGCCGTGTTAAATCCTCAGTTCTTAAGGTTTCTATAGGCACACAGTTGAGTCTGTGATTCTGAGAGTGCATTTTTTTACTGGCAGTGCCTTGGATGGTATTGTGAAGCAAACTATTTTAGAAGATCATTTTAATAATATCTGTCCAATTATTTATAATTTTATTTTGGGGGGGACAAACATGGAAAGATTTGACACAAGCAACCAATTTTAATTTGCAGTGACCTAATGAGAACAGATCACTTGCTTAGGGAAAAAGAACAGGGTTAGAATAACTGATTTCTATAGGCAGATTTTTCCGAGAATATAGTAAAATATTTTATTTAGAGTTTTTACTCTAAAGGTACCCTCCCCCAATCTACCCATCTCTAGTAACAAATCAATGAATGAAGTTTAAGCTATCTTATAATTTCCTGAAGTATGAAGCAGCATATTTTAATTTCTTCACATCAGCTCTTTGGAAAGGATATAGTTAAGTAAAATGATTTACTATTTCTTCAGTTGCTAGATCAATTATTAATTTAAACCAGTGCTAGATTTTTATGACATTTACTATAGACATTTGCAAACAAGATAATGTTATCTATTACTTGATCAAAATTCAATGTGTAAAGTGTTGACAAAATAAGCTTAAGAAATATGACATTATTAATCACATTTCATAGCATTGAGATTCTAAATGCTTTTAATCAACTAAGCAACATCAAAGCAAAGGTAAGCAGGTTAAATGGAAATTAGAATATATTTTATGAGAGAGAAGGAAAGAGGGGGGGAGAAACAGGAAGTATCAACTCATAGTAGTTGCTCCCTGTATGTGCCTTGACCGGGCGAGCCCAGGGATTTGAACCGGCGACCTCAGTGTTCCAGGTTGACGCTGTATCCATTGCACCACGACAGATCAGGCTTATGTAAAGAACTTTTGAAGTTACAAATAACTTGAGCCTGTAAGAAAGGAAAGGGAGGAATCTGTTTTCATTTATGTTAAGACTTGAATTTTATAAAATGTTATATTCAGTTATGATGTCTAATACTTTCTGTATATAATAGTTGATTTTTGGCTTTTCCTCCTTAAAATCTTAAGCTTTTTAATTTTTGGTTTTGTGACTTGCCAGTGTTTTGGGGAGTGATAAAAAAAATGGCTCATTTTATCTATCAGTGAGTAGCAGAGTTGATATCTATTGGATCTGAATGTAAGCATGTCTTTCCAATATTTTGTACAATACATAGACTATTATGGGGGTATTTACACCAAGGAACTGAACAAACACTGCAAATAAGGCCAGAGGTAAATAGTCTTATGTATTGATTGAATATTTTCTTTTGATTTATGATTATAAAAAACAATTACTTAAAAATATTAGTACAGTATAAAAGTTTAATATCTTTATACTATGTAGTTTTTCTAATGTTAAAACTAATACAAATTTTAAAATATAATGTTTATTTAGATATAATTGAAATATTGTATATCATGTAAGTTTACCACTTGATGATTTCATACATTTCCATTTTAATATGATTATCACATCTGTCATGTCACATTGTTTTTTTCTGTGCAGAGAAGTTTACGATAAACACTGTTGTCTATAATCACTATGCTGTGTATTGGTTATTCCAAACCAGTGTTTCACTGGTTGCAAGTTTGTCCCCTTAAACAATATCGCCCCAGTTCCCTCATGCCATCTCAGTCCCTCATAATCATCATTCTATTCTTTGCTTTTACCAACTAGGATTTTCTAGATTCCACATATAAGTGATATTAGATAGTATGTCTTTCTCTGTTTGACTTATCTCACCATAATGCTAAGTCTATCCATGTTGGAAACAGCAAGATTCCCCTTCCCATGGCCAAATAATATTTCATGGTGTGTGTGTGGTCTTATAGTTTTCATTGTACAGATATTTCATTTTCTTGGTTAAATGTATTCCAAGTGTTGTTGTTTTTTTTTATGCTAGTGAAAGGGATATGTTGAGGTATGGTCCTTTTATACCCACTTTGCTCAGGAGTTTTATTATGAAAGCATGTTTTGTTTTATCAAATGCTTTTTCTGTGTGTATTGAGAGGACTATATGTTCTTTTCAGTTTTACTGAGATATAATTGACATACAGCATAATAAAATGACTTAAATATATCGTGAAATAATTACCACAATGAGTTAACATCCATCATCTTATTAGATACAAATACATATTATTTCCTTGTGATGAGAACACTTATGAGTGTTAACTATAGTCAACATGTTGTATATTCCAGACCTAGTACTCTTTATATTTGGAAGAGTATGCCTTATGACCACATTCGTCCAATTCCACCTCACCCCAGCCTTTATACCTGGCATCAATAAATCTGATCTATGAGTTTTCTTTTTTTAATTTCACATATAAGTAAGACCATACAGTATTTTTTTTGTTTTGACATTATTTGGCATAATGTCCATTCATGTTTGTTGTACAAATTAGGATTTTCTAATGTTTTATGGCTGAATAATATGATATATTATTAATATTATTAATAACATTTCACAACTTTTTTTTATCCGTTCATGTTGATGGACACTTATATTGTTTCCATGTCTTCGCAATTGTAAATATAGCCGCTATGAACACGGGGGTGCAGATTTCTTTTTCATAGTGTTTTTTGTTTTCTTTAAATATAATCCTGAAGGTGAATTGCAATATAATACTTAGTTCTTTCAATTTTTTCAAGAACATCCATACTGTTTTATATAGTGACTGAAACAATTTATAATCCTGCCAATAGTGCACTAGTGTTCCCTTTTCTCCACTTCCTCATTATCACTTGTTATCTCTTGTCTATCGATGCTAGCCATTTAGTGGGTATGAGATATCACTGTGGTTTTGACTTACATTTTAGCAATAATTAGTGATGTTGAGCACCTTTTCATATACCTGTTGGCCATTTTGATATCTTTATTTTTTTTTTGTACTTTTCTGAAGCTGGAAACGGGGAGAGACAGTCAGACAGACTCCCGCATGCGCCCGACCGGGATCCACCCGGCACGCCCACCAGGGGCGTCGCTCTGCTGCGACCAGAGCCACTCTAGCACCTGGGGCAGAGGCAAGGAGCGATCCCCAGCGCCCGGGCCATCTTTGCTCCAATGGAGCCTTGGCTGCGGGAGGGGAAGAGAGAGACAGAGAGGAAGGAGGGGGTGGGGGTGGAGAAGCAAATGGGCGCTTCTCCTATGTGCCCTGGCCGGGAATCGAACCCGGGTCCCCCGCACGCCAGGCCGACGCTCTACCGCTGAACCAATCGGCCAGGGCCTGATATCTTTTTTTGAAATATGTCTTTTCAGGTCCTTTGCTGATTTTTGTTATTGTTTTGCTATTGCTCCCTGTATATTTGGGATATTAAAACCTTATCATATATATGGCTTGCAAACATTGTCTCCTATCCTGTAGGTTATCCTTTTTACTTTGCTAGTTGTTTCTTTTGCTGTATAAAAGAATGAGTCTGATGTAGTACTACTGGTTTATTTTTAATTTTATTGCTTTGCTTTAGTTATATCCAAAAAAAATCATTGCCAAGATCCATGCCTAAGTGCTTTTTTCTGATGTTTCCCTCTAGTAATTTTATGGTGTTTCATCTTATATTTAAACTTTTAAATCTTATTCTTTTTATGGCGAGTGGTATAAGGATAGGATTCTAGTTTAATTCCTTTTTGTGTGAATATTCAAGTTTCCCAGCACCGTTTATTGAAGAGACTCTTTCCTTCATCAAGTATTCGTGGATCCCTCATGAAATATTGACTTTATATACTTGTATTTATTTTTGGACTCTCAATTCTGTTCCCTTGGTCTAAGTGTCTGTAGTTAGGCCAGTACTCTACTGTTTTGATTACTATAACTTGATAATATTGCTTGGAATCAGAAAGTGACGCCTCTTTGTTCTTGATTGTCAGGATTGCTTTGATATTCAGAAGCTTTTGTGGTTCCATGCAAATTTTAGGATTTTTGGAATTTTGATAAGGATTGGATTAAGAGTATAGATGCTTTGTTTAGTATAGATACTTTAACAACAGTAATTCTTCCAATTCATGAACATTGATGATCTATTTATTTATGTCTTTACATTTTCTCTCGTCAGTGTCTTGTAGTTTTCAGAGTAGAGATTTTTCACATTCTTGGCTAACTTTGTTCCTAAGCTTTTTTTTTTTTTTTATGTTATTGTAAATGGGATCATTTCATTCATTTACTTACTTTTCAGGTGTATAGAACTACTCATTTTTATGTGTTAATTTTGTATCTGGTGACTTTACTGAATTTGTTGATCATAGTTTTTGTGGAGTCTTTAGGGTTTTCCACATATAAAACATGCTAAATTCAGTTTGCTAGAATTTTTTTGAAAATGTTTTTATCTCTGTTTTTCAAGAGTTTGAAAAGAATTCATGTTATTTCTTATGTTTTCTTAAATTTACCAGTGAAGCCATTTGGTCCTCAGCTTTTCTTCATTGGGAGATTTCTGATTACTATGTATAATTTCAGTCTCTTTGCTATTAATTCATCTGTTCAGACATTCTATATCTTCCTAAATCAATGGTAGGTTGCTTGTTTCTAAACATTTATCCATGTCTTCTAGGCTGTCCAGTTTGTTAGCATGTAGTTTTTTACAGATGCCTCTTCTGAGCTTTTGTGAATCGGTGGTATTATTTGTTATGTCTCATTTTCTCTCTCTCTTTTTTTTCCAACTCATATTCTTCAATTGCTTGAATGTTAAAAGTTACATACAGGTCAGATAGATAGTAGTTGGGTGTGTTTATTATTTATGTTTTCACTTTAAAAATAATTTGGATTAATATTTTGATGAAAAAGCAGTTTAAAAATACTGACCCACATATTTATTCATTTCTGTATCTGTGGACTTAATACATACAATGTATCAAATGTTGTAGCTTTTAATACCTATCCCCATTCTATATACTTTTTTCTTTTTATTATTATTATTATTATTAAATTTAATGCAGTGTCCGTCAGAGGACGAGTGGATTAATAAGCTTTGGTACATTTATACTATGAAATACTACTCAGCCATATGAAATGATGACATTGGATCATTTACAATAACATGGATGGACCTTGATAACATTATATAGAGTGAAATAAGTAAATCAGAAAAAACTAAGAACTATATGAATCCATACATAGATGGGACATAAAAATGAGACTCAGAGACATGGACAAGAATGTGATGGTAATGGGGGTGGGAGGGGGATGGGGTGAGGAAGGAGAGAGAGGGAGTGGGAGGAGGGGAAAGGCACAAAGAAAACCAGATAGAAGCATTTATTGCAGTAAACTTTCCTCTTAAAACTGCTTTTGCAGTATCCCAAAGATTCAGTTTGCTGTTTTTCTAGTTTTATTAGTCTTTAGATAAATTTATTTCCCCTATGTTTGGTTGTATGTTTCTCAGAATTTATGCATTTTATCCAGGTTGCCCAATATTTTGCTTTATAATATATAAAAATAGTAAATTAACTCAAACTGCAAATGAATATATTGCTACCTTAAAAGGAAAGAAACTCCTGTTCATTAGCCTTGAAATAGTTATGTAGAGGCTATCTGTATCACTATATTTTTAAAACTATAAAGTATATCTATTTATATAAACATTGATATGCTTAGTATACACATATTATCTATGTAGACATATATATAGTAGATAAATTATAAGTATTTAATAATTATAGTATTAGATTTTCCTCATTGGGAAATATCTTTTTTATCATTACTATTGTTTTTAAATTTTCTACTTTTTAAAAAAAATAAAGCAGTCCATCAGCATATTTTAATATTTAGGAATTTGGCCTTTCTATACATTCTAGATAATGATTATTACTATTTCCAAGCTGAATTTTCTAACCACTGGACTTTGTAATGGTGAATAGAGGATCAGCTCTTTAAACATCAAATATGACATTAAAATGTGGAGAGAAGTCCACATTTTAAAGACTGTCTATATAGTCTTTATCTTTTTTCCTCTGATAATACACACACGCACACATATACATTGGAAGACAACTTATGCCCATTTGTTGTCTGTGGCTGCTGGTGCACTGCTGAGTAGTTGAGACATAGAATCTATGTCTGGCAAAACCTAAATTATTTGCTCCCTGACTCTTATAGAAAATGATTATTGATCCTTAGATTAAATGGCATATATGTATGATTATATATTAATTTTATTGCTTAATAGAATATGTATGTGCATATACATATATAATACCAAAGTGATTGCAATTTAATATTGTTTGAATGAGACTAACTTTATTTAATAATCAAAGGTGAGTTTAAAGCATATAAATAATGATACAGATGATATAGATTTTCTAGTTATAAATAAAATAATTAAACCAATAAATCTGTTTAAGAATATTCTGTCCCTCTCCCCCCTTCCCCCATAACCACCACACTCTTATCAATGTCTCTTAGTTTCACTTTTAAGTCCCACTTACGTATGGAATAATGCAGTTCCTGGTTTTTTCTGATTTACTTATTTCACTTCGTATAATGTTATCAAGATCCCACCATTTTGCTGTAAATGATCCGACATCATCATTTCTTATGGCTGAGTAGTATTCCATAGTGTATATGTGCCACATCTTCTTTATCCAGTCATCTATTGACAGGCTTTTTGGTTGTTTCCATGTCCTGGCCACTGTGAACAATGCTGCAATGAACATAGGGCTGCATGTGTCTTTATGTATCAATGTTTCTGAGTTTTTGGAGAGGGAATGGGGGAGGGGGAGGGGCACAAAGAAAACTAGATAGAAGGTGACAGAGGACAATCTGACTTTGGGTGATGGGTATGCAACATAAGTGAACAAGATAACCTGGAGTTGTTATCTTTGAATATATGTATCCTGATTTATTGATGTCGCCCCGTTAAAAATAAAATTATTAAAAAAAAAAAAGAATATTCTATAGTGTAAAACCTCTTGATTTTATACTAGTTTATAAGGTTGATAGCAAGCAACAGTAAAACCAAACCATGATGGTTTAAAGACAGATTTGTCTGTGGCCATAGGAAGTCTGGTGGTTAAACTTTCCATACTGGATACATACATATACATATGAGTGAAAAGACACCAGAATTCACACAGAGATGGAAGACTATACAGAACTATAGCAATCAATCAGTCAATGAACTTGCCGATAACCCAGAAAAGTTGTGCAAGAAAATGTTTTTCCTCACTACACAATTTCGGCATTACATATTCTTATAAATATCCTACATATACTCTCAATATTCAATATAACATTTTAAGGATATTGTCTCATGAAAACAGATCTCCCCAATGAAGATAATTACATCAATAAAAAAATAAAAAGTAAAATATACCCAAAGTTTTGCTTAAATTAAATCTATATTAAGCTATTTAAGACTATGACCTGCCTCAAATGTAAAACTCCAGGGATAATTAGAAGTTAAAATTATTTAAAACTCATGAGAATGCTAGGTGTCGACAAATCAAGGACATCTGTGGAATGGTCTCCTTGGTTTGTAAAAAGTTTTTATTCAAACTTTTTTGTGGTTTTTTGAAAACACAGTATTATTGACTTACAACAGAAGTTTGAAATCTGTTGATGTTATATTTTCAGTACATGCTTTTCATGTGTCACCATTGATGGTCTCAGGGGAGGGGTCACTAAAATGAAAGAACCTACTTCATTAGGTGGATGTATTCAGATCCGAGGAACCTGGAAATACTAGTGCATTGATCTTATGATTCAACATGGTATAAATTTGCAAACCTGGGGAGTGGCAGAGTACTGATATAAAACTATTAACTAAATTATGCTTTCTGTGCTCACAGCCCCTTCTCTACATTTGCTGGTATGACTGAAGACCTCTGTGGATGACCATAAGAAAGGACAAGTCTAGCAGATGATTGAGAGACAATTTAGACCAGGACACAGAGAGGATGAGGATTGCATGTGAGTGGAATGCTGGGTTGGTCACTACGGATGGCAAGTGAGGTAGTAAAAATGGAGGGCAAGTAACAGTCTCTTTGTTGAAATGTAATAGCTGTTCTATATCACAAATGAATGAAAATTAGGCTTACTTTTGGAAACTGATGAAACAGAGAAGAAAGTTTAATCCAAAGAAGCATATAAAGTAGCCACTGAAAATGCATTTTGATACCATGTTACTTAGAATGTTTCATATATTTTACGTTTAAATAAGTTAAATATAATCTTTGCTTTGTAAAAAGAAAAAAAGACTACAGGACAGACTTAAATCTGAATTTCATCCCATGAAAGCATTAAAAAACACTCTAGTAATAAGCATACCAGTAGGAAGAGAGAGAGCAAGGTATGGGGATAAGTTGAGTTCAATGTACTTGGCCTTCGACACTGTATATTGTTGTTTGAGTCATTGTTCTTTAGTATTACCAGGAATGAATGAGGAAAGGGATCTAATTGCTTCAGTACTCCCAGCATCTAACACAGCCTGGCATCATGTAGCATGGGGGGCATTTATTGAATGGATATATTAGGAAGTGTATATTTTTCTTGCCTTAATTTCCTTTCTTTGAGGCTATTTAAATAGAAAGAAAACCATTTTTTCCCTAGATCTCAAAGTTTATTATAAGCAAATTAGTTAATGCCTTTTCAAAGATTCTTTGGAACTATAGGGTGATAGGTCATGGAATATTAATGTTTAAACTCTTTGGAAATTAGAATTATAGACAAGGATACTAAAGACAATGTCCAAAAAGTTTGACCTACACAGCTGTATAATGTGAGGGTTGGCTGATACAGTAACATTATTCTATTCTCTCTCTACTGGTTCAACCCTCTCTGCTATTCCAGGTTGCCAAAGCTCATACATCTCTGACCCAAAATGAAATGTTTCATCTACTAGTTTAAAGGCTGTTAAAAAAATAACGACTTTGCTTTTAGCAGTCAATGCTCTCTGCTGAAATACTCTGCTGATTCACAAAGCTGTCTGAGAAATTCATGATGTCGCTGCAGTATCAGCCTGAATGAGGATAAAGTACCCATTTGGAGATCAGAAAATTTACTTTATTGGCTAAAGGGCTACTCCCCTTTGATATAAAAAAAGGCATTAGAAAATCTATTAAGGGTGAATTATATTCTGCAGCAACCATCTTTTCTTGTTACAATTAGTATTTCATTTTAATTGTGCTGCTGTATAATTTCTTATGAAAAGATACTTGGTGTGAACTCTGAACAAGAATTTTTTTTCCCTACAATAGACTGTTCATGCAATACTTTCTTACTCTTTTCTGAGTTATAATGAGGTACAGAGATATTTACCATATGTGGTAAAAGAAGTTAGGCAATATTTTAGTGTTTCCTCTTATATCCACCTCTTTTGTGGTGTAGTAAAGGAAAATGCATATATACACTTTTTTTCCCCCCAGTCAAGCCATATTTTATAATACCTCGTGAATTAGAGTACAGCTGTCTCTTGTTTAGGAGGCCATTTTGTATAGGTGGTCAAAGAAAACAGGTTCATAGTTTCTTTTTATAAAATAAAGAGTTTCTCCTTTTAGAGGATGTAACAACTCATGTTACTTCTGAAGGACCTTTTTTATTTACCTTTCTTTACTTATTAGACATTTGTCATAACTAATCTACTTAGCCTCTCCAAATCCTCACCATTTCTTTATTCAATACTTCTTTTAAGATAGGTATTTGAGGTTATTTTTTAAAGCTATGCTAGTTAAAATATGAATAAAACATCCTCTGTCCTAACAAGCTCAGAGTATTTGGGGAAAGACAGACATGTAAGCAATTAACTGATGCTCAAAGAGTTTTGGGCATGATTTCTTCTAAGATCAGGGCAGGCTTTGCTGAAGTTCTAGAATTTAGAGGTGAGCCTGAGGGAGAAGGCATTTTGGGCTGAGTTAGCACAGGCAGAGTATCATTAAAAAGCATGGACAATCCAAGTAGCAATGAATAATCCTCCGTGGCTAAAGAGTAGAGAAATTGATGAGACTGAAAATACGTACATGTTAGATCCAGGCTATTGAGAGCTGAATGAATAATTAAAATGGTAGATTTTATTCATTGAACAGTGGGGCTTCATTAAAAGTTTTTGAAGAGAGGTGTTAAAAGATCCGACTTCAAGTTTAGGAAGGTAACTCAGAGCTAGGTAGAGGACAGGTAGAAAGTCAAAGGCAGGAAATATGGAAGAAATGCATTTCAGTAGGACGTTTCAGTAGGAAAAAAACAGACATCTTGTTTGGAATTGCTTTCTTAATAGTATTTTTATTAACTCGATGCTATTTTATAACCTAGTCAGGCATCCCCAAACTATGGCCTGCGGGCCCCTGAGGCCATGTATCCACCCCCCCACACACTTCCGGAAGGGGCACCTCTTTCATTGGTGGTCAGTGAGAGGAGCACTGTATGTGGTGGCCCTCCAACGATCTGAGGGACAGTGAACTAGCCCCCTGTGTAAAAAGTTTGGGGACTCCTGATCCTAGATGTTGAATGACAGCAGTTTTCACCAATCATTAGTCACCAATCATTAGCCCTTGGTAATCTTGAGTCTTGTTTTGGAATAAATTACATACCCCCAAATTCATCTGTTAAAGCCAGAACCCTCAATGTGACTGTTTTTGAAAATAGGTCCTGAATGGAGGTAGCTCAGGTTAAACGAGGACATAAAGGTGGGGCCCTAGGTCGGGTGTCCACACAAGAACAAGACAGTACACCAGAGATCTTTCTTTTTTTTCTTTCTGAAAGCATGCAGAGAAAAGGATGTATGAGGAGGTAGAACCAGGTACCTGTCCCCAAGTCAGGAAGAGAGGTTTTATCAGAAACCAAACCGGAGGACTCCTTGGCATTGGAATTCTAGGCTCTACAGCTATGAGAAAATAAGTTTGTTGTTTAAGACACACAGCCTGTGTATTTTTATTATGTTAGCCAGACCTGACTATTACAGACCAGACTAGTACTTGGCCTCAAGTTTCATATTGCTTTATTTTTTTTTCCATAGGGATATGGTTTTTTAGATCTGAGGCATGAGAAACCAAGGAGCAGCCATTAAGATATTTCTCAAGTTCTCACAGCAGTTGAGAGAGACAGAGATATTTGTTGATAGAGAAACAACAGGATTTCGAGATAAAGGTAAGGCAACATCCCTTATTGCCTCTGAATTTCTTAATATTTTTTCATGATGGTTCTGCTGAAAACATCTTCTTCATTGTAAAGCAACACCTTCACATCTGTCAGTGAGGGGTGCGATTTTCCATCAAAGACCTCTCCTCAGGTAGGTTAGATGTCTCTGGGTTCACAACTGTACTGTTGTATTTCCCTTTACAACTTGGATACCACCTCACTTTTCTTCTGCTCCTTTTATGGCTATGAGAGATCAATTGCTTCTAAGATTTCTTTTAAAATTTGATTTATAAATGAAATGTATAAATGTACAGTCCTGGACCCTCAAGTTTCATGTACACGAATGCCCTCTGTACAATATAATTCATTTATGTAAATTTGTATAGTTGACAAATCACCTCCATATATACCATCTACAGGGTGAGGCGACAGTTGGTTTACAGTTGTAAGTATATGAAACACAGAGTTTATTCTTGTATTATTATTAATTATTGTATTTTCCATACAGTAAACCTACTGTCGAACCACCCTGTCTGTACTTGTTTCCCTTGTATAAATAATATAAGGTATGTCATATTAATTCTATTGTATATTTAGGATGCTGACTCTCAAGGAAATGAGATTTTTAAGTCATAAATTAAATAAAATAGGCAAAATATATTCATATGTCAAACATAGAGATATTTAACCTTGTCTAAAACTTCTCTAAGCAAGTTTAATATGGGTCAAAACACTTCTAAAATGGACTTGGTCTCTTTCTCAAACTTCTTAGTTAACAGCACTATTATTGACTAAATAAATCTTAAAGTTGATTCCCAAATAATGACTATATGAAATCACTTATAAAGTTAATCAGTCCACATTCCATTGCATTCCCTCGTGGCATTGGAAAGAATAAACAATAGCATGAGCATGAATATCGATTGTTGTATCATATTAAGTAAAAAACCAAAAATCTAGTGTTTGTTAAAATAAGTGGGAAGTTGTCACAGTATTTAAAGATAAATTATCTTCAAAGTTATATAGCAAAAGTACTTGATTTTTAGTTCTATACTGTTTTCTATTTTCAAGCCACATAATTATCACAAAAAAATAGGAATAATACTGGGTAATCTCTCATATTATTATTGGTCTTTGTACCAATTAAACTTCAGTTTAAAAAATCAACAGCACAGAATATTCCAAGTTAATATATTGCCTTCTGTAGTCTTAGAAATTTAGGAAATAATATTGGTGACCAGTGACAATAATATAAGAAAGACTAAACATGTTTATTCTGGTCTGGAAACCATTTCTTATTTGATCATCCTTGGAAAATATAAAATGTCAGAGCCATTATTTTTTATTAACTGGGTCTGGCATGGGCATAAATAGTTAATTGAGCTATCTCTTTTTTTTCTTTTTTTGGTGGTGGGTAATAAGAAAAATTTGGGCTGAAAAAATATTCAGACTTAAAGCATATTGCACATTAGTACTTATAGATAAGCAGAATCAATTTTTAATAAAAACTATTATAAATAAATAGCTCAGATAATTTTCGAAAAATACAAATAACCTGTCTTGTCACCCCAGGAATAGTTTTGTATGTCTGGCTCATCACAATTTTAATTGTAAATCTCAGGAAATGCAGAATATGGCAATTAAGTTAGGAAGTGCTCAATGGATTGCAGAGTAGTAAATTTTATTAAATTTCTTCATAAAATAACATTGACAAATAATCTAATACAGAGCTGTTTGTGCATTTGTAGGTATTATGAAGGAATAGGCAGCTCCAAATTTGAGCTTTAGTTTGTTCAGAAGATGAGCTTTAGTTTGTTCTCAGTAATTTACATGTTCTGTGATATAATTTTAAAAGTTATTTATTTCTGCAAGGTAGCACAGGCATTTAAAAAAGAAATATACCTAATAGTAGAAAACTACTATTTGAGTATACTTCAGGAAACCAAATATAAATCCATGTAAAGAGACCATTAGTCTTTTAATGTAAATTAAAAAATAAATTTTAACAAAATACTGATAGTAGTATGGAAAGAATTTGATACAAGCTGGAAGATTTGAGGGGAATAAGTAAAGTTCTTGGGATTTATGTCCTTATTCATTAGCTAGCCTAATATTTTGTCCCAAGCCGTGTACACCATCTGCTAGGTGATAACTATGGCATGTGTACTTGTCTTTTCATATGAGCCAAGAGTATTTAAGGAAAGCAATGTCCAACCCCACCCTCACTAATAACAGGAATAATATGGCATGTTAAATTCAAAAGTTCAATAGGTATTTTATACCATCACATTTAGAAACATTTACCACTGCTTAAAAAAAGTAAACTAAACCAAAAATAGGTCTGAGCTCTCTCATCAGTTAACCATAAAGTAGGAAAAATCATTTTGACATCATTAATACTAAGACAGCAATTATGTACTTTTTTTCTTTTCCCAGACTCATCCGTGTAATACTCTGGGGTATTTATCACAGCTTTGAGAATGCTGGGGCACTTACTTGCTACACGAGCCTAGAAGCTGGAAAGAGTAAATGCAAATCCAAAACCTAGCTGCATGTCTGCCATTCATCAGACTCATTTGTTTTTCTGAACATTGAAATGGGCACACATGTGACACTACATGTGTATTTTCCTACGATTCTAACATTTGGATCACTATAATTACCCAAACTAAAAATACCTTTTTTGTTGTCTTTTTGATTAATTTTAATGGGGTGACATTGATAAATCAGGGTACATATGTTCAGAGAAAACAGCTCTAGGTTATTTTGACATTTGTTTATGCTGCATTCCCATCACCCAAAGTCCAATTGGCTTCCGTCACCTTCTAACTGGTTTTCTTTGTGCCCCTCCCTGCCCCCAACCTCCTCCCTCTCCTCCCCCCCATCCCGTAACCCCCACACTCTTGTCCATGTCTCTGAGTCTCATTTTTATGTCCCACCTGTGTATGGAATCATATAGTTCTTAGTTTTTTCTGATTTACTTATTTCGCTCAGTATAATGTTATCAAGGTTAAAAATACTTTTAATTTTTCTTGAATTCACCTTAAAAGTATAAAAACATAAGTGTCATAGGTATGCTTCTTCAGGATTTCAATAATAGTCCCTGACTCTAACAGTCATTGGAGCACTTATTTACACCAATCACTTTAGTTTTGATGTGTTGTTTTTTGGAGGTAATAAGCTTTGTTGGGAATCGAATTCAAGGCATCTAGAGAGGTCTTTAGTAACGTGTCTAGATTTCAGTTGATTAGAATGAATAGATTATTGTTGAGTCAAGAATGGGATTTGTTAATGAGATCAGTTTCTATTTACTTGATTACTAGTGTTTTTGTCTTGTGAAAGCTAAGGACTTTGGAGTCTGAGTTTGTATTCTAGAACTGTGTTTTATTAAGTATATGTGCTCATCAGCAAGTCACTGAAAACTCTGTTGCCTTATCAGTAAATTTGTATAAACACCAACATGCCGACTAGTTGCTATAGGTTTATCACATTTGAAAAGTACCTGACATTGGTATGTATTAGGTAATTTTTGCATTACTCTATGAAAAATATGCACACTTTTTATGTGCTTTCAATAAAATTGAGTTTACTAGTTCCTTTAAGTAACTACAAAGTTTAGTAATTTTTAAAAATGTTATTCTCTTTATTCATGATGATGAAAATTTTCTTTCTGGGTGGGTTAAGTTAAAGGGTATATACTGTTTAAAAATAATTACACTTACTTTTCTTATGGAGGTATAGGAAGGGTTATTTAGATTTCAAAGTATGACCTTCAGGACCAAAGTGTTATTAATTTTAGTGCCAAGGGTTGAGGTGAGGGAGGTGTTTATACAAATTTACTGATAAGGCAACAGAGTTTTCAGTGACTTGCTGATGAGCACATACTTAATAAAGCACAGTTCTAGAATACAAACTCAGACTCCAAAGTCCTTAGCTTTCACAAGACAAAACCCAATCTCTGGAATTTATCAAATTATTTTCTTGATGGCCAGTTCTTAGCCACTCTCAACTCAGTTTCCCTAACTCTAAATGGGTATTTACTATCCTTTTAGGCAGGATATAAAGATTAATTAGTTAAGATTGCAAAGTGCTTTAACCATAAAATGTATGAGATAATAGGGTAAATATTAATAATATCCTGTTAGAAGTACATAGACAGCTATAGTAAGGTAACTAAGAAAAATAAATTGCAGTGCTTGGTATAAAATTGAAAATCACTAATGGAATGCAAGTTTGTTCATACTGGGAGCCGTGTTGCATCATGTATAATGTAATACCAGGTCAGTTTCAATTGTTTTAATTGCCATGAGCAACTGATCTTTAGAGCTGTTCCTGACAAGCTCTTGCACAGCCCTAATGTTCAGAAAATGGTGCCAAAGACCAGCATTATCCCCTCTTGAACATTAAATGGTATCGACCCCCTTCACTGGGTCCATTGCTCAACCGACTCCATAAAGTAATTCATGACACAATTAACATTAATTAACTTTAGAAAACCCCCTCCAAACTCTGCCCATTTTAAGACTTCAGACACCGAAGAAAGTAAAGAGCAACTAACTAAGTTATGAATTTTCTTCTGAGAGCCATCAATTAGGGTAAGTAAAAGATTCCTAAATTTTTATAACCCTCATTCATTACTTTCCACTCCTGATAAGCTTATCCTGTACAAAGATATCTTTAAAACCATTTAGTACTGAAGGAACCATTCATCTCTATGCTTCATATTTACTTTAAAATTGAGAGTGGCAGCTTCCAAATTCATGTCAGAGTGAACCAGAGTCCCAAGTGATGCTGGGTCCTACAGAAATGCAAACCCAGTTCTTCTCAAAGTAAGCAAGGAGAGAGCTCGGCCTTGTTCTCTCACTTCCATTCTAGAGAGCTCTCCTATCGGAATTGTACTTCTCCTTTAGTTCAAAGTATTTAACACAAGCCTTCTCTAGAATATCAACAATAGCAAGAATCTACTATTTGTTATGCATGTCCCTTTACATGTGTTATCCATTTAGCCATTATAGTATGTTTATAAAGTAAATGTTCCAATGATTTTAGCTGAATCTGCTGATAATACATTTGTAATCCAGCTCGTATATTCTCAAACCTGAACCTATCCCCGTTTTGTTATAAAGGTAGCAAAGTTGAGCGTTCACTGTTATATAAAGCATGGGCATAACGACATCTCAAGGGAGATCGATTGAAGGATAGCACTGAGCCTCAAAGAGAAAACAAGCTTTAAAAAATTTTTGTCCCACATAATAGCCTGAGGGGAAAAGAACAAGAGCTAGTGTATGTATCTAATAAGTATAAATTTACTGCCACAATTATCAGGTAGCTCAAAAGTGTCCTGAAAGAGGTCTTGTTCTTCTTAACTTTAGATATTTGAAAGGCAGCCTATTACTCTTTGTATGCCCATCATAAGCTACAAGGCACAATGAAATCTTATTTTCATAGTCCTGTACTCACATCTTTGGGTTCCAAATCCTTACCTTTTTAGTATCTTTTGAAACTGAAGGTCCTAACAATTTTTTTAATTTAATTTGTGACTATCACTTTAGAAACCATTCCCTACCTCTCTCTACTCCTGATAAACCTAGACCCTCCCCTGGAGAATTGATACCACCCCTGGCAGCAAAACACAGTAGCCTAGACCTGACTAATGGTCACAAGTCTGGACCTCTGGTAGTTTAAAATCATCTCGACCTAAGTTGTATTTCATCTCTTGAATCCTAAGGTGGAATGACCACTTGGCTGCTTTTCCATAAAACCAATCAGAGGGATATGACAAAAGACCACAGAACTGCCCTCAAGGCCTCAAGAAATGATTTATTACCCTTAGCTCACTTCTGATCAATCAACTCTCTTCAGGACCAGAACCCTTAACCACAGTGTCTTGTGATTTTGCCCTATATAATCTGTAAGCTACATACCATTAGGCACTCTGATCTTATGGAGCATTATTGGTGCCAACCCTATAATAAATTCTCTCCTCCACTCATACTTTGCTCGTGCGTTTATGTCAGCTAGTGTATGCAGGCAGAGAGGACTCAATTATTGGGGTTTGATAACACTTTCAACAGGACTATACAAAACAGATTTTTCTCATTATTTTATTGGGTCTGAAAAAAAATGGTATCAAATCCATAGTCATTTTCAAATAAATTAAAGATTTAAAGAAACATGTATTCTTTATCTATCATACGATTCTTGTTCTCCAAGAATAATTTTAGCCTCTGCCATAGCAAAGATTCTTTATACAGTTCAAATGTGGTATCTCAACAACTCCAAAGGTTATTGAAGTTGTGATAGAACACAGTATAAATGACGCACAACAGAAAAATTAGAAATTAAAATAAAAACTAAACTGTGCACCAAATACTCAAATGTAACATGTTGTAAAAATATTTTGGGGTTGGTGATTTTTGTGTCAACTTTTGAAGGAAGAGTGTGGCTTATACAGTGTTATTTGTTTTCCTCCATGCATTTGAAACTCACATCATTATTTTGATTATCTTTCCAATAACAGAATATCTTAACCCTGTATAAGCATGCTAGCCAATGCTCGGTGGCAATAAATAGGCCTGTATAGTCTGAAGGTAGAAATTTCAACTCTTACATTTAGTAATTCCAATTTTTTTAATGTTTGAGTTTTATCCCAAACAAGGGTAGAGGATATAGCAAATTTTTGATGAAGGTTTAAACAACTTGGTAGATTTATAATCCCAATTAATTGATGCTTTTATCTAACATATGATAACTAGCCTAAAGCTGTTAGGAAGTAGGAATAAATGACTAAGACAACCTTTCTTGAGAAATCTACAACATGTTAACAATAGTTATCTAACACAAAGCAATAAGTACAGTGATACCAATGTGAATGGTATATCATGATTATGTGGTAATTTGAGATCATTTAACTCAGCCCAGAGTGGACAGAGAAAGCTTTCCATTGGAGTTAGTTGTCTTACAATTTGGAAGGCAAATGAGTAAGGACAGATGACCTGTTAGTTTCTTCTACTCCATGAATAAGCGATTATAAGAATGTAAGAATACTTGAAAACTGATATTCTTCTAAGTAATTTCTTTTTCAATTTTAAAACAGTATTGGAAATCATGGCCAGCTCCAATAAGTCAGTAGAACATTTTACTCTCAAAGAATATTTACTTGACATCAAACCAAATGATGTCTGGATATTTAGAGTCATGATCCAAGGCCAATCATTATCCCTCCTTCTGTCATTACTTCCCACATCAGGAACATGTATGTGAGTTATCAGCGTTACATAAAGCTTCTCTTAGGTAGCTAATGGACACACACTCAGGTAGCCTCTCTTTTTTCACTTCATGGTGTTATAATGGGTGAGAAACCAAGTCATACTTCCCTCTTAGACTTAAAAGTCTAATCATAAGAGTAAGTACCATCACCCATCCATTTATTTATTAAGCATGTTTGAGTGAAGATAAAAAAAATAAAGATGTGAAAACAACATGACTCACCATCAGGCACTCGTGCCCTCGCGGAACAGATAGACACATAAAGAGGTAATGCATTAAAAATATCTCTTGGTGAAGCCACTTACAAAGGGTTATGGAATTATAGAAAACTGCTCTGAAGAGAGAATTTTCTACTTGGGTTTTTAAAGATAAAAAGATGTTAACAATGAAAAATGAGAAGAGAATTTTAGGCATACAAAGAAACCTATGAAAAAAAGGCAGAAATATTAAAATTCACAGTTTTTTTCAGAGAACATGGATTATCATGTACGTAGAAAAGAGTTTTATGGTGAAAGATTAGGCTGTAACATCACCTGCAATTAAGTTTGGAAGGCTCTTTTATGCCATCATAAAGGGATTGAACTTTGAGGGCAATGAAGAGTGAAGATATTTTAAAATAGGAAGTAATATTTTCAGTTGTCTTTAAAACAATTTTTTTTCCCTGAAAGACTATGGAAATAGGATGGCAAGCAGTGTGAATTCTATTGCATGAGAGCTTTGAGAGTTGTAAAACTTTAAACAAGCATTAGAACTTTCAGTTTCTGGTTCTGCGTGCTAGGAATTTAAAAGTCAATCATCCTAGAAGGTAAAAAGATAAACAGACAGAAAAATCAACAACTCTTCTTGGATCCATAAGAGAGGGAAGGACACAGGGCCAACAGCTGTCCCCAAAATGAGAGAGACAGAAAATATTAGGAGTTGTGGCTTACAGAACAGAGACTTACAAGTGGAAACCTCTCTGGTAACCAGTGCCAGTGTCAGAAAACCTGAACTGCATTTGATGAATCAAGAGTTAAAAACTCCAGGGGGATGCAATCAGAGGGGGTCCTTCATGATATTGTGAGATTTACCTCAAAGAGCTCAACTTGAGTCTCACAGTACATATCAGACATGCTTCCAACAGGGAAAGGGGAAGAGGAACCATTTTGAAATACACCAGAATATTTTTTTTTAACAAGGCCTGCCCTCAGGAGAAAGTAGTTAATCAGAGCCTAGTTGCTGGAGTATTTTCTGTCCCTAATAAACATGGGAAAAGGGAGATACCCAACTGCAGTCCACTTGAGCTCTTCTATCTTACCTAAGGTGGTTGAAAATAATTGGGAAATTCACCTGCAGTAGCAGAGAATCATTAAAAGACTAATCATAGAATGATAGAATGCTGCCCACCCCCTTTATACTGTACGAAAACATTACTAAGGGCCTATTTATATCAGTTCCTCTTACCCACTACACCACATCTGGCTGTCATGAAAGAGTTACAGGCATACCACAAGGCAAAAAAACAAAATTGGCAGAGACACAGCAAACATGAAAACCAGACATCGAAGTGTTGTGGGAATTACCAGACTAGTCATTGAAAACAGCTATGATTACTATGCTAAAACTCTAATGGGTAAACTAGATAGCATGCCAGAACAGATGGGCAATTTAAGCAGAGAGATGAAAATCCTAAGGAAGAACCATAAAGAAATGCTGGAGATCAAAAACACTAACAGAAATAAAGAATGCCTTTGATGGGCTTATTAATAGAGAACATGGCTACAATATTTCTGAACTTGAAGATATAGCAATAAAAATCTTCAAGTTTTAAAAAAATCAAATAGAACTAACATGGAAAAAAACAGAATATCCAAGAACTGTAGGATAACTACAAAAGGTGTGACACATGTGTAAAAAGAATGCAGTTGGAGAAGAGAAAGGAAAAAACTCATACAAAACCAACTGAAAATTTCTCCAAGTTAATGTTAAGGAGCCAATCCATAACAGAGAATACCAAGAAGCGTAAGTCACACACACACACATCCCCCTACTCGCACCAACCTAGGTATTAGAAAACCAAAGATAAAAAATTCTGAAGAAGCTAGTATTGATGGGAGAACATGTAACCTATAGAGAAAAAGTAAGAATTATATCTACCTTCTCCTTAGAATCCACAATAGAAGGGTGGACTGAACTATTTAAAGTGTTAAAAGAATAACCATCTACCTAGAATTTTGTACCCTGTAAAAAAATTATTGTTCAAAAGTGAAGGAGAATTAGACCTTTATAGGCAAACAGAAATTGAGGGAAGTTGTTGGCTGTAAACCTGCCTTACAAGAAATGTTAAAAGAAGTTCTTTACAGAGAAGAAATATATAGGTCAGAAACTCATATCTATATAAAGAAGAATTTTGAATAAGAAATAAATGGAGGTTTAAAAACTTTTTTTTTTATTATTGTTCTAACAGATAAGTTTGTTCAAAATAAATATAAAAACAACATGGTATTATATTATGTGTGCTTATGTATACATTATAGTATATGTTTATGTATGCTTATATATAAATAAAATGAATGACAAAATAATATTAGGGACAGAAGGGAGGAGTTAGGATTATTTTATTATAAGGTCCTCACACTATTTGTGAAGTGGTATAGCTGCTTTTGAAAGTGCACTTTGATTAGTTGTAAATGAATATTGCAAGCACTACAGTATAACCAATATGCTAGTAAAGGAGAGAAAATGGAATCATAAAATTCTTAGTTAAAACCACAAAAGGCAATAAAAAGTAGAAGATAATAATGGGAACAAAAGAAAAGGCAGCAAATAGAACACAGCAATGACTACGATAGGTATTAATCCAACTACATCAATAATCACTTTGAACACCAGCTCCATTTAAAATATAGCCACTGTCTGAGTGGATAAAAAAGAACTATATGTTGCCTAAGAAAACACACTATTAATATAAAGCACATACAAATTAGTAGGAAGGAAATAAAGATCAGAGCAAAAATAAATGAAATACTGTTTAAAAAAACAATAGAAATGATGAATGAAACCAGGAACTGATTCTGTGAAAGTATAAACAATGTTGACCAAACTTCAGCTAGACTCAACAAGAAAAAGAGTGCAGCAAATAAATCAGAAATTAAACAAGAGCTCTTACATCTGATACTACAGAAATGCAAAGGACCAGAAGAGTACTATAAACAATTATATATCAACAAATTGAAAATATAGAATGAATAAATTTCTAGAAACATACAATCTACCAATGTTAAATCATAAGAAGTTGCAGAATACAAAATTAACATACAAAATCAGTTGTGTTTCTATACACTAATAACAAACTATTAGAGAAATTAGGAAAACAATCCCATTTACAACTATCAAGAACAAAAAAACCAGCATCTAGGAATAAATTAAGAAAGTTGGTGAAAGATTTGTACACCTAAAACTTTAAGACAATGAAAGAAATTGAAGAAGACCCAAATAAATGGAAATATATTCCATGCTCATGGATTGGCAGAATTAATATTGTTAAAATGTCCATACAACCCAAAGCAATCTACAGATTCAGTGAAATCCTTATTTAGATTCCAACAGTACTTTTACATAACTAGAACAAATTATCCTAAAATTTGTATAGAATCGCAAAAGACATGAATTAGCAAAATCAATCTTGAGAAAGAAGCTGGAGGCTTCACACTCCCTTGTTATAAAGCTACAGTAATCAAAACAGTATATTAGCATAAAGGAAAACATATAGATCAATGGAACATAATGACCCAGAAAAAAACACATGCATATATGCTCAATTGATTTATAACAAAGAAACCAAGAAAAATACATATGACTAGTTTTAATGATTCTGAAAATCTTACTGAAAAATAGTGTGTCCTTTCTAATAGTTTTCAGATTTTCTATTATGTGATAATCTTTATTGCTGTAAATAATTTACAGAGTCATAACATATTTCTGTTCTTACAGGAGGAAAATCCACCCTTATCTTAGCCCATCAACATGTGTAATCAGAATAAATTGATTTTTAACACTTTACAAATATATTAAGACCCAAAATTTTCAAAGCTAAAATGAAAAAATGACTGCTCTTTCTGCTTTTGAAATGTGCTGTTATGATTTCTTGTTCTAATTCTAGCTATCATACGACAGTGATACCATGCACCTGGAAAATGCAAAGGACTGTATAACTAACTGAGAGACAGAGCAGATGACTGAAAATGGAAGTAAGCATTTCACAAAAATGTGCATCAGCATTTTTTCCATTTTTAAAAATTAAACATTAATAGTGCAAAAATTTCAGAGTGTAAATTTTTCCTCTGAGCCATACTCTCTTCCGTAGATTTGAGTTTTATTAATATCGTTAATACATATGCATTTCTTTTATGCAAATTCTTACACTCTCCAGTTCCCATATAGAGTTGATATATCACTACAGTCTTAAATCGACTTTTTTTGCATTTTGTGTATATTCTTCACAAAATGTAAGTTGGTTTAGCTCTCTGTTAGTCTAGATCAGGGGTCCCCAAACTTTACACAGGGGGCCAGTTCACTGTCCCTCAGACCATTGGAGGGCCAGACTATAAAAAAACTATGAACAAATCCCTATGCATACTGCACATATCTTATTTTAAAGTAAAAAAACAAAATGGGAACAAATACAATATTTAAAATAAAGAACAAGTAAATTTAAATCAACAAACTGACCAGTATTTCAATGGGAACTATAGGTCTGCTTTTGGCAAATGAGATGGTCAATGTGCTCCTCTCACTGACCATCAATGAAAGAGGTGACCCTTCTGGAAGTCGGCGGGGGCCAGATAAATGGCCTCAGGGGGCCACATGCGGCCCGCGGGCCGTAGTTTGGGGACCCCTGGTCTAGATTCTCCCTAAATTCTAAATTTCTGCTCCTAACCACACATTTTCTTCTACCCCATTTTTTTTTTACTAGCTGGATGGAAAACCCCATCCATACAACAGAAAAGTACTCAGTAATAAAATGGCACAACACAAAAGCAACAACAGGGATGAAACTCAAAGGCATGATATTGAGTGAAAGAAGCAATTCTGAAAGGTTACACACTGCAAGATTACATTTATACCACAGCCTCAAGAAGACAAAACTACAGTGATAGAGATCAGATCAGTGAGTTGCAGAGGCTGGGATGGGAGGAAGGTATGAGCAGAGCGGAGTCATGTGAGGCAATGTTTAGGGTGGTGGGATTGTCCTCTACACTGACTGTGGTGGTGATTACATAAATTTATACATGTGTTAAGGTTCATACAACTGTACTTCAAGAAGGTCAATTTTATTATATGTAAATTTAAAAAACTAAAATTAAGAACAATAAGAACTGATACCAAAACAAAAATACAAATTCTGAAATCATTGTTTTCTTTTGCTCCGTACTTCTGTTTCCTATTTCTAAGTTTACCTGTCATGAAAACAAGTTATGTCAGTCACATTCATTAATGTGTCTCCTGTGCCACCCAAAAAGAAATCATTTAATAAATATTTTCTAAATCTAATAAAATAAATGGGTATGGAAATATACCATGTTGACATTAATCAAATGAAAGTAGAACTAGCTACATTAAATGCAGACAGAGCATACTTCAAGGTTATTAGGGATTAAGAGGGATATTACATATAATAAAGGGATCAATTCTTCAAGAAGACATAAAACATCAAACTACATGAGGCAAAAACTGATAGAACTGCAGGGAAAAGTAGAAGTTTCTCCTATCTAGGTGGAGACTTCAACACTCCTTGAACAGAAATGGATAGGTCCAGCGATCAGGGAATAGTAAGGCCATAGTGGAACTCAAACCAACGACAATTACCTGGATATAATCCATATCATTAAACTACTTTTCCAACAATAACAGAATACACATTCTTTCCAAGCTCACATAAAACATTTACTGACATAGACCACATTCTGGGTAATAAAACACACCTTAACAAAATTAAAAGTATAGAAATCATACAATATTAGCTCTCAGAACACAATGGAAAATTTTAAATTATGTGGATTATTAAAAAATTTGTTGGTTTTAAAGACAGAGGAAGGAGAGAGAGAGAAAGGAGAGAGAGAGAGAGAGAGAGAGAGAGAGAGAAATATCAATTTGTTATTCTACTTGTTTATGCGTTCAAAGGTTGATTCGTGCATGTGCCCTGACCAGGGATCAAACCCATATCCTTGGTGTATCATCAGGACAATGCTCTAACTGAGCTACCTGACCAGGCCAAAATTATATGGATATTAAACAACACATTTCTAAATAGCATTCAGGTCAAAGATTATTTCAAGAAAAATTAAAATATTTTGCACTAAATAAAAATACAAATTATTGAAATCTGTGGAGTGATGTGAAGGCAATGCTTAGAAGGAAATTTATAGCACTGAATGTATACATCACTATAGAAGAAAGATCTAAAATCAATAACCTGTTTCCAACTTTGGACATTAGGGGGAAAAACAAATTAAATCCAGTATAAGCAGAAGCAAAGAAATAGTAAGATTTACAGTAGAAATCAATAAAATTTAAGCCAGGAAATCTGTAGAGAAGGTCAAAACCAAAACCTGGTTATTTGAAAAAGTTAGGCCTATACCTATAAAAATCTTAACTCAATAATTAATAACTTGTTAAAACAGAAAGCACCAAGCCGAGATTGGTTCACTGGTGAATTCTACTAACATTTAAGGAAGAAATTATACCAATTCTCTAGAATGTCTTTCAGAGGATAGAAGCAAATGGACTGTTTCAAAACTCAATCTATAAACCCAGCCTTATCCAAATATCAAAACCTGGCAAATACTTTAAAAGAAAATAATAGGCCAATATCTTTCATAAGCATAGATGCAAAAAACTCTACAAAGAATTAGTTATTTGAATACAACAGTGTACAAAAATTGTATATTATGACGAAGTGGGATTTATCCCAGGCATACAAGGTTGGTTCAACATTCAAAAATCAATTCATGTATCACATTAACATACTAAAAAGTAAAAAACACATGATCATATCAATAGATGCAGAAAAAGAATTAGACAAAATCTAACACCTATTATGATAAAAGAACTACCTCCAAATAAAGTAGGAATAAAGGGGAACAATCTGCACTTGATAACATCTCTAAAGTTTTAACAGCTAACATTTTTAATAGTGAGAAGCTCAAAGCTTTTTCACTTATATCAGGTATGAGAGAAGTATGTCCTCTCTCACTCCCTTTCAACATCAAACTGGAAGTCCTAGCTTAATGCAATAAGATACAAAGGAAAGAAAAACTCCATTGAGAAGAAACAAAACTGTCTTTTTTTTCCCAATGACATGATCATTTATATAGAAAATATAAAAGTATTGACAAAAAAATTCTGGAACTAATAAGCAATTATAAATAAGGTTACAGGATAGCAAGTTAATATACAAGAATTAATCAATTTTCTATTATAAGCAATAAGCAAGTGGAATTTAAAATAAAAAGCACAATAGTGTTATGTTAGCAACCCCATAATCAAATACTTAGGTATCTATCTAACAAAATACATATAAGATCTATTTGTGGAAAACTACAAAAACTTTGTGGAAATAAATCAAAATAAAACTATGAAAATGGAGAAACAGTCTATGTCATAGACAGGAAGACTCAATATTGTCAAGATTTTAGTACCTTTCAAGTTATAGATGTGATGCAATCCCAGTCAAAATCCTACTGAATTATTTTTTGGATATTTACAAACTGTTTCTAAACAGGGAGACAAATAACTCAGAATAGATAGCAGAATATAGAAGGCAGAAAACAAAGCTGAGACTGACACCACCCAACTTTAAGACTTACTATAAAGCTCTAGTTTTCAAGACTGTGGTATTGGTGAAAGAAGAGACAAATAGATCAATGAAACAACAGAGAGACCACCAGAAATAAACCCACATAAATATAATCAACAAATTTTTGACAAAGGAGTAAAGGTAATTAGTGAAACAAAGAGGTTTTTTTCTACAAATAGTGCGGAAACATCTGGACATTCACATGTAAATAAATAAATCTAGATATAGACCTTACACCTTTCATAAAAATCAACTCAAAAATGGATCACAGACCTAGAGGTAAAATATAACACTACAAAGTAAGTAGTAGATAACATAGAGGGAAACTTAAAAACTTGGTATTTGGCAATGACATTTTTAGATATAACACCAAGGGCACAATCTATAAAAGAAATAGCTGATAACTGGACTTCATTAAAATTTAAAACTTCTACTCTGCAAAATACATGTCAAATGAGTAAGTCAAGTGACAGACTTGGAGAAAATACTTACAAAAGACATATATGTAAACAGCTCATAAAACTCAACATTAACAAAATGAATAACCCACCCTGGCTGGGTAGCTCGGTTGGTAAGAGCATCATCCCCATACACAAAGGTTGTTGGTTCAATCCCTGGTCAGGGCACATATAGGAACAGATCAATGTTTCTTTTCCTCTCTCTCTCAAATCAATCAATAAATTAAAAGAATGAAAAAAATATAATTAAAATATGAGCTAAAAACCTTAACAGACATCTCCCCAAAGAAATACAGATGTCAAGCGTGTAAGTATGTAAAGATGACCCATATAATAAGACATCAATGAAATGCAAATTAAATCAAGGAGCATTAGGAACTTTCATTCATTGTTAGTGGGAATTCAGAGTGGGCACAGCCACTTTGGAAAACAGTTTGGTGATTTCTTATATAACTAGTCATACTCTTACTACTGATCTAGTAACCACACTTTTGGGTATTGAAACAAAAGAATAAAACTTATCTCTACACAAAAATACATAAACTGCACATAAACCCTTATATCAGTTGTTCATAACTGCCAAAACTTGAAAGTGACCAAAATGTCCTTTAATCGGTAAATAGATACATAAGCTGTATAATAAGACAGTGGATTATTATTATTATTATTATTCAGTGCTAAGCAGAAATGAACTCTCAAGTGATGAAAAGACATGGGAGACTCTTAAATGCATGTTACTTAGAGAAAGAGTCCTATCTAAAGAGACTACATACTATACAATCCCAAGTATATGGCTTTCTGAAAAAAAAAAATCTAAAGTATAGAGACAGTAAAAAAGATTCAAGGTTGCCAGGGATTGAATAGATAAAGCACAAAGGAGTTTGAGGACAGTGAAAGTTTTCTGTATGATACTGTAATGGTAGAAACGTTTGTCCAAAACCACAGAATGTATAGCAGTTACTAGAATACTGTTTAATTCAATGTCATTTTTAAGATCGCACCGATAAGATGTCATAGGAGCTTAATTCTTGTTTATATCAATTATCCCATGGTACACTTGGTTTCATTATATGTCGTTTTATTTACAGTCTTAGAACTTATCAATGACATTAAGTGAGGGCTTAGTCAAGAATAAATCATAAGGTAAGGACATTGGATGACTATGATGTGTCAGTGTACAAGTGGGAAATTTATCTTCATCTAGCAAAAGCCAATTAAAAATATAATTAGACAATGGTCTCATAAAATACTCTTGAGTACTAAGAAATAACTTAAAGTTAATGAAAATTGATTGATATGGAATTAATAAAGCAAAAACAATAAATAAATAAACTTTAAGTCACAAAGAATACCTAAATAATTAGAATTTTATATACCTGGATAGGCATACTCAGTCTTATAAGAATAAAGCTTCTGCACAGATTAATTTATGAATTTAATGCGACATCAATGAGTATTTTTGCTATAACCTCACAGTCTGAGTTCAAAATTTAAAAGCTTAAATGCATAGTGATCACCAATAAATTTTTGAAAAAGATCAATGATTTTATAATGCATCACTATATCTAGAAGTTATTCTAAACATACAGTAATTAAGATATGTTTTGGCAAAAGAAGAAGCAAATGCTCAATAACCAAAAACAGGTAGCTCAGAAACAAACAAACAAAAAAACCAAACATCTCTTACGTGTGAGATTTCATATGTATCTACTGATAGTGCCATTTCAAGTCAGGGTGGAGAGGATGGGCTATTTAATTAATTCCTTCAGCACACTTAGCAATATTATTGGCTGACACAGGATGAGATAGACTACAACAGGGGACGGGAAACTTTTTGGCTCAGAGAGCCAGAAACGCCATATATTTTAAAATGCAATTCCATGAGAGCCATACAACAACCCACATACATGACGCATTATCCAATAAAAATTTGGTGTTGTCCCGGAGGACAGCTGTGATTGCCTCTAGCCACCTGCAATTATGAACATGAGCAGTAGGAAATGAATGGATTGTAATACATGAGAATGTTTTATATTTTTAACGTTATTATTTTTTTTTATTAAAGATTTGTCTGCAAGCCAGATGCAGCCATCAAAAGAGCCACATCTGGCTTGCAAGCCATAGGTTCCCGACCCCTGGACTACAAGGTGTTAATAAATTAACCCTCATATTTTAGAGACTATATAAACTCTGTTGAGACCGAGGCTGGACCTGTTTTATCAGTGCTGACGATTACTTAACTGCAGCTGCTGTTAGTGTTCACTGTGAACAGCTCTCAACTGAAGATCGGGGAACATCTTGGTAGTACAACCCTGTGGTGCCAGAAATGGATTAGGCTAAAGTAAGATATCAACTAACCACATTTTTGTTTTATTTTCTTCCTCTGCACTCTTCTTCCTTCACTCCCTTACAGGCTTTACCCCAGGTGCTGACTCAGTAATCACCTATAATAGAATCCCAATTTTAGGTTCTAAAGAAACCTGACTCAAAATGACCTAATACAGCAAACGATTATTTCTTATGTATATGGGATTTGACATCCGTTCAATTCCACTTGATGTCTATGGGACTCAGGATTCTAACAACTTGTGATGATACTATCTCAGCATGACTTAAAATCTCTGTATTGGGAGAAAAAATAGGAGAAAAAATAAGAGTGCACAGAGAACTCCCACCTAGTCATAAGTAAAAAGCACCAGAAATGACATGTCATTTCTGATCATAGTCCTTTGACCAAAACTAAATTTATGCAGACTGGAAAGTTTAGGAAGGCACAGAGAATATCCAATGAGCTTCACTGTCTTTGTAAAGCAATCCTTCCCAAAACTAAATTGAAGATTTGTGTATGTGTATGTGGGAACTAAAATCCTAATGGACTAGAATCTATCAACTAGTAAAGTAACTATATGTAAACAAATAAGAATATATTTTTTTTACTATTTTGATGTTAGAAAAACATTCTTAAATAATACATGCACTCTGAAACTTGTTAGGTAAAAGAAATTTGGATTTCATGAAAATGTTAATACAAAAGGCAATCAGAGATGTAAAGATATCACATGTGAATGGATTAGAAGAATTAAGATGATTAAAATGCCCATACTACCGAAAGTCAATTAGAGATTCAACGCAATTTCTATCATCATTCTAAAAGCATTTAGACATAAAAATTCTAAAATTTATATAGATCTAAATGACTCTGAATAGCCAAAGTATACTGAGATAGAAGAATAAAGGCAGAGGCACCTCACTTCCTGATTTCAAGCTATATTACAAAACCATAGCAATCAAAATAGTCTAGGACTAGCATAAAAATAGATATGTAGAATAATGGAACAGACTCTAGAGCCCAAAAATAAACCCATAAATATAGGGTCAATAAATATTTGACAAGGGAGCCAAGAAAACTCAATGGAGAAGAGACACTCGTCACATATAAAAGACTGAAACCAGACCCCTATAACACCACTCATGAAAACTAACTTAAAATGGATTAAAGACTTAAATGTGAAGCCTGAAACTATAAAACTCCTGGAACAAAACATAGGAGAAAACTGTCACATGAGTCTTGGCGATGCTATTTTTGTATATGACACTTAAGCAGGCAAAATAAAAACAAACAATAAACAAGTGGGACTTACATCAAACTAAATTATCTGCAAAGCAAAAGAACCAACAAAATTAGCCTGACCTGAGGTGGTGCAGTGGGATAAAGCATCGACCTGGAACACTGAGGTCACCTGTTCGAAACCCTGGGCTTGCCTGGTCAAGGCACATATGGGAGTTGATGCTTCCTGATCCTCCCCCTTCTCTCTCTTTCCCTTTCTCTCTCTCCTCCATGAAAAAAATTGAGTAAAGTCTTTTAAAAAATCATTAAAAAATAATAAAAAACAATAAAATTGAAATATAGGCCCTGGCTGGTTGGTCCAATGGACAATGCTTTGTCCTGGCAAGCCAGAGGTTACGGGTTCAACCCCTGGTCTGCACAAGTACAAGAAACAATGAGTACACAACTAAATGGAACGATTAAATGAACAATGATTTGATGCTTTTCACTCTCTCTCTCTCTGTCCCCCTTCCTCTTTTTCTCTCTCTCAAATCAATGGAAAAAATATATAAAAACACAGACTACATAATGGAAGAAAATATTTGCAAACCGTATATATAATAAAGAGTTAATATCTAAAATAAATAAAGACCTCTTACAACTCAATAACAAAAGAATAAAAATAGAATTATATTAAAGCATTGGCAAACGACCTGAAAGAAATTTTTCTGAAGACATACCGATGGCCAACAGGCACATTAAAAGGTGTTCAACCTTACTAATCATCAGGGAAATGCAAATCAGAACCACAGCGTGACATCACCTTACGCTCATTAGAATAGTTATCACCAAAACGTGGGATTGTATATTTGCACAAACTCTATAAAAAACAGTACAGAGTTTCCTCAAAAAGTTGAAAATAGGCTACTATATGGCCTAAAAATTCCACTTCTATGTATACATATGAAGAAATCAAAAACAGTATTTTGAAGAGCTTTCTGCATCCCCATATTTATTGCAGCATTATTTACAATGGCTAAGATGTGGGAGTAATTTAAAAGTTAATTGACAAATAAGTTGTGAGATATATATGTGAATAAAGAAGTTATTCACATATTCATATATTTATGAATATATATATAGAATATTATTTAACCGTAAAAAGAAGGAAATCTCGCCATTTGCAACAACTTGAATAAATTTGAAGGCATTATGCTAAGTAAAATAAATTAAAGACAAATACCGGATAGTTTGAATTATATGTGGAATCTAAAATTTTAAACAAATTAAAAACCAAACTTATAACTAGAGATCAGATCTGTGCTTACCAGAAGTGATGGAGAGAGATGAAGAAATTAGACGAAGATGGTCAAAGGCAAAATTTTCCAGTAATGAGATTGTAAGGATTGGGGATGTAATGTACAACTCGGTGACTATACTTAACAATGCTATATGGTAGATTCAAAAGTTCCTAAGAGACAAGATCCTACAAATTCCATCACAAGCAACAAACAAAAAAACTGATCATTTAAAATATATATAATAAAATGATAAATATTAACCAAACTCCTTGTGGTAATCATTTCGCAATATATGTAAGTCAAGTCACTATGCTGCATACCTTATACTTATACAGTGTTGTACATCAATTATATTTCAACAAAATGGAACAAAACCAATCATCCATACTAGGACATATGCAACTTTATAACATTAAATTTGCTGAACATATAAAGTCTTCATGCAAATTATAGAAAAAAAAAAACAACCACCAATAACTCCATATAAAAAATAGGCAAAGGATTTACTTGCTGGTTATATTCTGTTTGTTCCAGTCCATTTCTTGCTTCTCTTCTGCAAACTATGCTTCCCATGTTCAGGATATGAATAGACTGGCCAATCAAAGGCACTGGTAGGAGAATAAAGATGGAAAGAAAGGCTTTAGGATATTTCTCCTTTATCTGTTTCCAGCAGTGGTTTTCATTAGTAGGCGTGTCTGTACCCTCACTCCCAGTAGTCAGCACCACGATTCCAGCTCCTGCTGGAAAGAATGTAGAACCATAAACACCATCGGAGATAGTGAAAGAAGTTTCGTAGTATTCAGTGGCTTGTAGTAGTGTGAAATACAGGCCTAGGCAGATTGTGATAAATAGGCTTTGGATTATATGTTTGCGATTGCCTTCTATTAGACTATGGTGGGCTCAGGTGATTGATACGCCGGAGGCCAGTAGGACAGATGTATTTAGTAGGGGGACATCCTAGGGGTTTAGAGGGGTGATGCCTGCGGGAGGTCAATATCCACCCAATTCTGGGGTGGGGGCTAGGCTTGAGTGATAGAAGGCTCAAAAGAAACCTGCGAAGAAAAATACTTCTGAGACAATAAACAGGATTATTCCATAGCGAAGTCCTTTTTGAACAACGGGCGTATGGTGGCCTTGGAACGTTCCTTCTCGGACGACATCACGTCATCATTGATATATTGTTAAGAGGTTTGTTGTCAGCCCTGACTTCTGGAGACTGCTAGTACACGCTCTCAATGGCCCAACAACATAGGTTGACAGCCTCACTGAAAACCAGAAAAAAGAAAATAAATCTTTCATGTCTTCAGCTCTTGCACATTCATGTTATTTAACACATACTTCAATAGAGTTTGCTTCATTTTCTGTGTAGTGCACTGTTAGTTTAGGATCTCTCAGAAACAGATGCCATGGGAGAATAAACATAAGGATAGTATTAGGGGAAATGCCCGTGTGACAGGAAATGGGGCAGGGACTCAGTAAGGCTGGGGCTGTTGTCAATGTGCTACATGTGTTTCGCTCTGAATCATGCACAGAAGCAAGCAAGCTAGGTAGCATACCAGTTTCCTCCGGCTGCCATAACAAATGACCACAAAGCGTGTGTGAGCACCCCATTAAACAAAGATGTATTCTCTCACAGTGCTAGAGGTTTGAAGTCTGAATAAAAGACTTAGCCAGGTTACAGTCTCTTGGATGGCAGTAGGAGAAAATCTTTCCTTTCAACTTCCTAGCTTCTGGCGCTTGCGGGCCATTCTTGGCATTTTCTGGTTTGTAGCTGCATCTCTCTAATTTCTGTCTCTGTCTCACATGGTTATCTGTGCTATGTGTGTGTATCTGAATACCTCTTTTTTTATAAGGACACCTGTCACTGCATGTAGGGCTCACTCTAGCCAGTATGGCATAATTTTAAAATAAATACATTTGCAAAGACCCTATTTCCAAAGAAGGTCATATTCAGAGATACGAGGCCCAAGGGCTTTGGACTTCAACATATTTGGTGACAAGGGGTGAATGACAAAAATTCTACCAGATACAGGTGGCAAGGCCTTTGGGTAGTCCTTGAGCCAAAGGCTGTAGTTGAAGTCTTGGGTCTCCCAAGCACAAAGTATCCCTATTACATTTAATCATTGGCAATGAGCTGCCCAGAGGAATGCTGACCTCTGTGCCAACCTCTTGATTAATTTCAGAGCACGCAGCTGGGCCCTTGAGCAGTCATTCTCCCTGTAGCTGGTAACATTCTCATGGCTACCACAAGTACCTTTCGGTTGATTCATGTACTTTTAAACATCTACAACGGGTTATTGTCAAAAAATGTCAGAAACTTTCTATTCAAGAAGTTTCTTTGAAGGTATCTGCAAACTTAATTGGTGCATCAATTGGCGGGTGCAAGTTATTTATGTGGGTACTTAATTGCTAATTTTCTACGCAAAGCAATATTTGAACTTTTAATTCTCAATTGAGCATTCATCAAAATGGGTTTTTAACTGCTCAAAGTCACTGCAAAATTTCTAACTGTATTTTTAAGCCTGTACATAAGCTTACTCTGATACTGTCAATATGGTCCCTGGTTTGGAAGCATAACAGTGGCAACACTATTTAATGGATAAATATGTTAGAGGAGATTCTCTTATTTTTGTAAAAATAAACTTCTAGACAGACTCAAAAATGTGCTTCTTTAAAAAATAAGGTCCATTATATACAAATTTCCAAACCAATAATTAGAAGGTGAACATTGAAATCACATCTAAAATTATCTCACACACACATATATGTAAACAGCATTAGATCTATCTTTACAGAAATTATGCATATATGTGGAATTCCTTCGTTTTTATATAAATAGGGGTCATAACACATTCTGTTATGGATCTGGTCAGCACAGTTCCCTGGAGACCACAGGATTTATTTCTGCCATCAGTACGTATCTCTCTCCATTCTTTCAAATCCTAATTCATCTGTTGCTGTGAAGAGATTTGCAGCTGTAATTAAGGTCCCAAATGAATTGACCTTAAAATAGAAAGTTGATCATAACCTTTTTCAGCCTTTTAAATCTGAATCTAGTGGTCAGAGGTGGAGAAAGTCAGAGACTAAAATCGTGGGAAGGATGTGATACCAGGGGTAGACAACCTTTTTATACCTATTGCCCACTTTTGTATCTCTGTTAGTAATAAAATTTTCTAACCACCCACCAGTTCCACAGTAATGGTGATTTATAAAGTAGGGAAGTAACTTTACTTTATAAAATTGATAAAGCCGAGTTACAGCAAGTTAAAGCATATAATAATAATTATTTACCAAGTACTTTATGTCGGATTTTCGCTAAGTTTGGCAGAATAAGTCTTTATAAAACAACTTACTCTAGTTAAATCTATCTTATTTATACTTTGGTTGCTCTGCTACCGCCCACCATGAAAGCTGGAATGCCCACTAGTGGGCGGTAGGGACCAGGTTGACTACCACTGTGATAGACCATGGCTGGCTACAGGTTGGAGGTGGTGCCTTATAGGAGCTGAGAATGTCCCCTACTCCTCTGATGAAAGACAAGACGGAAACAATGGACTCGACTACTATCACAAGGAACTGAATTTGGCTATTAATGAAAACAACTTTGGAAGGAGATATTTCCCAGCAAACACTATAATAACAGGCTAGTGATAACCTTAAGCAGAGAATCATGTCACGCCATGCCAGACTTGTGACCTACAGAATTGTGAGCTAAAATTGTGAGCTGTTTTAAGCTGCTAAAATTGTGCATTTGTTCTACAGCAATAGAAAACTAAAATAGTCTCTTTTTAATGACATAATAAAGCATTGTATTTTTTTACCTTATTAGATATAATTCTGCTATGTTACCAATACCATACTTTATAACTTTTAATGAGGTTTGCTTTTAAGATCAGAGTAAGGGAAATTACTGGCTATACATATATACATAAAAATTTTAAGGTTTTTCTCTTCAAAATTCCACCCCTTGTCAAAAAAAAAATGTTGTTACAGATTATATCTCTAGCAGACAAATTTGAATGTGTTCATTTGTTTTCTACTTGTCGACAGACACCATTTTTTCTCAATCTGATAGCTGGAAAATAGTGTGTTTTTTTCCTTGACTTATATTTCTTTGATTGTTAAAAATATATTACATACATATATTAGCTACTTAATTTCTTATGTTCTGTCTTACTGATTTATTTCAGCTGTTCACTTTTCTACTTATGTGATTAATTTTTTAAAACGTATTTGCAAAGTTGTTTTTCCCTTAGGGGTAATATTTACCTTTTTTCTGTCACATGTGCTGGAAATATTCCAGTGTGTAATTTGCCTTTGACATTTGCTCTAGTATTACTTCTTAAATCGCAAGAACATTTAAAAAATTTTTCTAGTAAAAAACTATATATTAATTTCCTCTATAGAGTTCTCACTTTTGGAGCTCTTATTTATAATTTAGCTTTTAAAAATTTTGTATACCAAATATTTTACAAACAAAAATTCACAAAATTCTACTGGATATTATGCCTCAATATATTAATATACTTAATTAAACTGATTGCAGAGGAAAATAGATATCTAAGAGTTAAAACAACTATTATGAGGCCCTGGCCGGTTTGCTCAGTGGTAGAGCGTCGGCCTGGCGTGCAGGAGTCCCGGGTTCGATTCCTGGCCAGGGCACACAGGAGAAGCGCCCATCTGCTTCTCCACCCCTCCCCCTCTCCTTCCTCTCTGTCTCTCTCTTCCCCTCCCGCATGCAGCCAAGGCTCCATTGGAGCAAAGTTGGCCCAGGTGCTGAGGATGGCTCTGTGGCCTCTGCCTCAGGCACTAGAATGGCTCTGGTTGCAACAGAGCGATGCCGCAGATGGGCAGAGCATCCCCCCTTGTTGGGCGTGCCGGGTGGATCCCGGTTGGGCGCATGCGGGAGTCTGTCTGACTGCCTCCCCGTTTCCAACTTCAGAAAAATTTTTTAAAAAATAAAAAAAAATAACTATTATGGCTCCACTGAGAGGAGATAATTATTTTTACACTGATAAGTGTTTGCATTTTTATAATCTTGTTACGCTTGCAAGAGTAACTTTGTCGTTGCTAAAAGTCCTTTTTGTTTTTTTAATATCACATTTTTGGCCTGACCTGTGGTGGTGCAGTGGATAAAGTGTCAACCTGGAAATGCTGAGGTTGCCGGTTCGAAACCCTGGGCTTGCCTGGTCAAGGCACATATGGGAGTTGATGCTTCCAGCTCCTCCTCTCTCCTCTCTCTCCCTCTCTGTCTCTCTCTCTCCTCTCTAAAAAGGAATAAATAAAATTTAAAAAAAAATTTAAAAAAATATAGCATTTTTCTCACAGACACTAACTAGATGACTGACACGGCTTCTTACAGAATCAAGAACTGTTTCAGAAATATACAGTTAATATTAATTCAGCTCATATGCAAACTACAGTACTTGCCAATTTCTCTCATGACTCCCTCCTCCAAAATAACTATGTGAGTCCAGTAGTACTTAAAAAGGGAAATGCATCACAATAAATCAGGGCTATTTCAGAAATGGTTTAACATCTGAAAAAAATCAGTGCAACTCACTACATTTGCAGAACAAAGGAGAGAAAGCATACAGTAAATATAACCAAAAAGTCATTTGAAAAGTTTAATCCCCATTTATGATGAAAATTCTTAGCTAGCTTGGAAATGAAGGAAATGGTTTTAATCTGAAAATACCAATCTACAAAAATCCTATAGAAATAGTGATATTTGGAACATAAATCTGCACAAAAACTAGGGACCACACAAACATCCAGTCCCCTGCCACTTGTTTGTAGCATCACATTGGTGATTCTAGCTAGTCCTAGGCAAGAAAAGCTAGGAAAAGGAATGCGGAGGAACAAGTCTAGTCATTGTTCCTCAGGGATGAATTTGACTGTGAAAGCAAAAGGTTCAAAAGAACCAAACACAAATTGTGAAAACTACAAGCTAATTTAACAGATAAATAGAAATCATTTTATACATATATTCCAGCTACAAATAGGTAGAATATAAAACTTTACAATTACATTTATAATCATCACAGAAATATTAAACCCCAATAAAATTTAGAAGACTCATAAGAACACTATAAATCATATTGAAATTATAAAGATGATACGTATAAATGTCGGAATGTTTAATTTTCATAGATTGCTAGTTCAATATTGAAAAGATGTCAATATGTACTTTATAAATAAATCCCTAGCTCCAGTACAATCCTGATAAATTTTATAAGGTTTTTGTTTTGAAGTTTATCAAGGTAATTCTAAAATCTAGAATTTATATTTGCACATTTTATTAAAAAGGACATTTTATTTGATTGCACAAATATCACAAAGAAGAAAAGTGGAGGATATGTCATCTATCAAAGCTTATATGAAGCTACAATGATGAAGAAAATGGGGTACAGCACAAAATTAGACAAATCAATTAATGAAACAGAAGTGGATCTATACTTAAATCTCTGGAATGAGAACAAAAAGAGAGGAAAGATGTCTGGACTCTGGCCGGTTGGCTCGGTGGATAGAACATTGACCTGGCATATGGACCTCCCCAGGTTCAATTCCCAGTCAGGGCACACAGGAGAAGTGACCATCTGCCTCTCTCCCCCTCTCCCTTCCCCTTTTCTCGTCTTCCCCTCCCACAGCCAGTGGCTCAATTGTTTTGAGCTGAGAGGATAGCTTGGGTGATTCGAGCATTGGCCCCAGATGGGGGTTGCCGGGTGGACCCTGGTTGGGGCCCAAGGGGGAGTCTATCTCCCCTCCTCTCACTTAAAAAAAAAGATGGTTTGTTAATAAATGCAGCAGTATCAATTGAATAGACACATTCCAAAGAAGAAATCCTGATTCCTACATTACGCCATAAACAAAAATCAATTTTAGATGGAAATATAAAGTTAAAAGGTAACACTATTAGGATTTTAGAAAATAACGTAAGATATCTGACCTTTGAATATGGACAGATGGTTTGAAATCAGAAACATGAACCATAAAGAAAAAAATGATAAACTGGACTATAATAAAATATCAATCTTTGTTTATCAAAACACTACAGGAAAACACCATGCTACAGAGTCAGGGAAACCATCTGGGTTATGTGTGGTAGAGAATTCATACAAATAAAAAAAATAACTATAAATCTATGAAAAAGGTATAAAGGCATTAGATTTTTCCTGTTTAAATGTAAGAGACTTGAACTATCGTTCCACGACAGACAAAATCCAAAGACCAATAAACATGAAAAGATGCTGAAGTTCATTTGTCATCAGGCCAATGCACATTAAAATCGCAGTTGAAGTCCATCTAACCAAAAAAATTCAAATACATTTTTAGGGTTTCTCAAAACTTCTCTGTTGATATTGGATCAAGAAGCAGAACCATCTGTTCTAGAATTAACCAGTGTGTTTTCTAAGGAAATTTTATTAATCTTTAAGGTTGGTTTACATATTCTATTTCCGCAAACTCACAGCAGGAATTTTGTTGTAAGTCACTGTAAGAAAAGATCTAGTTTGGGGCTATGGGCAATAAATGTCAGAGATAATCTTGGTTTATTGTATACTGTCACTGTTTAAATGGTAAGTTATATTGGCATCCTGTTTAGGACACTTTTTCCATTAATTAGAATGTAATTTCAGATTCTTGATTTTTATAGGACATGCGTATTTGCCTTGATGTACTGTACTCTGCTGTTTTGAATGAAAAAAAAAAGTGTAGTTCTCCAATAAAACAAAACAAAATTCACCACATTTAGGTACATAACAGAAACAATAAAATGTGAAAGCCAGAAAAATGCCAATAATTCTTGGTGAGGGCAAGACTTTCATATATTGCTAATGGATTTTCAGTTGGTACAGCCACTTGGAAAACTGTTTCATAGTGTTTTTACAATCTAGCATAGGTAAGCCTATGATTCAGTAATTCTGATCCTAGCTATGTAATCAACAGAACAACACTATCTGCTATATCCAAAAGCTGAAAAATATTCACAAGTTCATCAACAGTAAAATGAATAAAATGTGATGTATGTATACGATGGAACACTATACAGCAAATAAGTATCACAAGGTAATGTTTAGTGAAACAAGCCAGAGACAGAGTGCCTATTATGTAAGTCTATTTGTGTATAGTCAAAAAATAATAAATAAAAATGCACGCTAATAAATGGTGTTAAAAGTCAAGATATAAATCATTAACTCTGGGAGTGGTGATGACTGGGAGGGGACATGAGGCATCTTCCCAGGTGTAGGTAATATTATACTACTATTTCTTCTTCTTCTTCTTCTTCTTCTTCTTCTTCTTCTTCTTCTTCTTCTTCTTCTTCTTTCTTCATCTTCTTCTTCCTCTTCTTCCTCTTCCTCCTCTTCTTCCTCTTCCTCTTCTTCTTCTTCTTCTTCTTCATTTTTATAAAGTGAGAAGCAGGGAGGCAGACAAACTCCCATATGCACCTGACCAGGATCCACCTGGCATGCCCACCAGGGGGCGATGCTTGGCCCATCTGGGGCATTGCTTCATTTCCGCTAAAGCTATTCTAGCACATGAGGCGGAGACCATGAAGCCATCCTCAGCACTTGGGCCAACTTTGCTCCAATGGAGTCTTGGCTGCAGAAGGGGAAGAGTGAGACAGAGAAAGGAGGGGGGGAGGATGGAGAAGCAGATGGGTGCTTATCCTGTGAGCCCTGGCCAGAATTGAACCCTGGACTTCCACACACCAGGCCGACTCTCTACCGCTAAGCCAACTAGCCAGAGCCAATATTATATTTCTTGATAAAGGTTCTAGCTTTTCAGATAGTTCCCTTGGTGAAAATTCACTGAGATAAATACTTATAATGTATGAACCTTTCTGTATATTTCAACAGAAAAAAATTATTTTTTTAGATGAGAGGAGGAGAGATAGTGAGACAGACTTCTACATGTACCCCAACCTGGACCCACCTGGCAACACTTCCTAGGGCTGAAGCTAGAATACTGAGCTACTTTTATCACCTGAGGCCAATGCTTGGACCAACCTAGCTATCCTCAGTGCCTTCAAACCAATTGAGCCATTAGCTGCAGGAGAGGAAGAGGGAGAGAATGGGGATAGGTAGGGGAGAAAGAAACAGATGGAACTTCTCCTGTGTGCCCTGACCAGGAATCGAACTAAGGACATGCATATGCTGGGCTGATTCTCTATCCATTGAGACATTGGCCAGGGCTGAAAACATTTTTAAAAATGTGGACAATGGCCCTGGCCGGTTGGCTCAGTGTGGCCTGGAGTGCAGAAGTCCTGGGTTCAATTCCTGGCCGGGCACACAGGAGAAGCACCCATCTGCTTCTCCATCCCTCCCCCTCTCCTTCCTCTCTGTCTCTCTCTTCCCCTCCTGCAGCCAAGGCTCCATTGGAGCAAAGTTGGCCCGGGCACTGAGGATGGCTCCATGGCCTCTGCCTCAGGTACTAGAATGGCTCTGGTTGCAACAGAGCAACAGCCCAGATGGGCAGAGCATCGCCCCCTGGTGGGCATGCCGGGTGGATCCCCATTGGGTGCATGAGGGAGTCTGTCTGACTGCCTCCCCGTTTCCAACTTCAGAAAAATACAAAAAAAAAAAAATGTGGATAGGTCCTGCCAGGGGTGAGGACAACGGAGACTCAGAGACCTGACTCCGGGGACCAGGTTCAGTGACACAGATCCACTTTATCCAGGAAGTAAGCTAGCTTATATACATGGGTTCAGCCTATAGGGTGTTACAGCGTGTTCCTCAAAGCCAATGGCTGAAAAGATCAGGGAGCTGCGTCGTTGGTGCTAAGTCACTTCCTTATAGCAGGTGAGCTTCCTTCCTGGGTGTGCCCAGGAGGCTTCTGGGAGCTGGAGTGTTCTCTCAGCATTTGATCAGCCGCAGCTGCTAGGAATGCGCTCTGCGCTCCACCCACAAAAAAATATTTTCAAGTAGTAAATTACCCCAAGAAAGTGTCATCATAATATGCTTTAGATGTGAATAATATTTACATAGGTGTCATAAAAGGAATATTCAATATTTATTCCAGCAAAAATTTCAAATGTACTGAGAGTATGGCAAGTTGGGGAAGCATGTAGAATATTTTTGTGTGTGTTTAGGGTGGTGATTATATAGCACAATGGCCTTTTGACTGGAATTTTCATATCTTGTAGGTATACAAACACTCACAGACCTTTATCTGATGCCCAGGGACTCCTAGAAATAAGTAAGATTTAGAGTAAGTAAAATTGTGATATTAGCACTTGGTGTATGATCCATTTAACATACCTAGTCTGCAAAGGCCCACAAAAGCAATGAGCTAAATTTGGTTATATATCAGTCAAGTATATATTTTAGTTTTTAAACTACCAATTAAATTTAAAGAGACTTGGAATACTTTATAGGTTTAACACTTATTTATAAACTAATGGAATGTAAGAATGGAAAGAAATATTTTTTTGGAAAGAGCTTTGGATGAAAAGAACTGGCTTCTAGCTCTAGTTCTGTTAGAGGTGAGCACAACTTATTTGGTTTAATGACTAATTTCCCATTAGATGATCTGTGGGTCTATTTCAGGGCTAATGAGCTGTGACCGAGATAAGCAGCCAACCATTCTTTCACAAGCACAACAAATTTTAACAGAGGCTTATATTTAAGAATTCACCTTGGGAGATAATGCCAAATTAATTAATACTCATTTGAATGATTATAATGTGATAATTTTATAGGAAACACTTATTTAAATGACTTACTTTAAGATAAATAAATTGATTTATAATTCTAATTTGATTGTTTTAAAGCTACACTAAAGTTAATAGAATAGAGGTATTTTCTATATTTAGATGTAATCTGCTCCTGGTTATGTAGACTTAAAATAGAATACCATAAGGTAAAATTCCAGCTTGCATGTACACTTATAAATTTTCAGGGGCGGAAAACCTTAGAAAAATGAGAGTCATATCAGAAAATGAAGTATGGCCCTGGCTGGTTGGCTCAGTGGTAGAGCGTCCACCTGGCGTGCAGGAGTCCCGGGTTCAATTCCCTGCCAGGGCACACAGGAGAAGCGCCCATCTGCTTTTCCACCCCTCCCCCTCTCCTTCGTCTCTGTCTCTCTCTTCCTCTTCCCCTCCTGCAGCCAACGCTCCATTGGAGCAAAGTTGGTCTGGGCGCTGAGGATGGCTCCATGACCTCTGCCTCAGGTGCTAGAATGGCTTTGGTTGCAACAGAGCAATGCCCCAGATGGGCAGAGCATTGCCCCCTGGTGGGCATGCCGGATGGATAGCGGTCGGGCGCATGCGGGAGTCTGTCTGACTGCCTCCCGGTTTCCAACTTCAGAAAAATACAAAAAAAAAAAAAATGAAGTATGATTTATATGATTTATATATTTGTTTAATCTTGCTTTGTTAAAAAAAATGGTTTAAGTTTTTATTAGGGAAGGATGAATATAGTAAATAAACTAAATATAAATTGGGGAAAGTTTATCTCACTTATCATTTGTATGTTTTTTATTAAGAATTTAACATATATTTTAAAATTAAATTAGGAGTTGTTTTTTTTTTTTCTTTTTACAGAAACAGTCAGAGAGAGGGACAGACAGACAGGAATGGAGAGATATATGCATCAATCATCAGTTTTTCATTGTGACTCCTTAGTTGTTTATTGATTGCTTTCTCATATGTGCCTTGACTGTGAGCCTTCAGCAGACCAAGTAACGCCTTGCTCAAGCCAGCGACCTTGGGCTCAAGCTGGTGAGCTTTTTGCTCAAACCAGATGAGCCTGCATTCAAGCTGGTGACCTCATGTCTCATGTCTCAAACCTGGGTCCTCCGCATCCCAGTTCAACGCTCTATCCACTGCGCCACTGACTGGTCAGGCAAATTAGGAGTTTCTTTAATAAACACTAGAATAACAAATTGTCAGAAGGACTTAGAGGTTGATGACAATAAGTATTAGCCAGCATATTTAAAATTGTATATTTATACTTTTGGAATGCAAACAATTTTTTATTTTTACTCTTGGCAGAATACAGAACATTTTATATATATATATTGCTCTTAAAAATTAGGGGATATTTCAAAATAAATATAAAGTGATAAAATATCCCCTAATTTTTGTGATATTTATATATATATCACTATATATACATGACTTTATAATGGCTAGTCTTATGTTCTTCTACAGTTTCTCTTGTGTGATGCCTTTATAGACACAATTATGATAACACTATGGATTAAATGTGAGACTTCAGGGTAGGGCAGATTGGGGCTGATTAGGTCCTCCCGATTTGCACAATAATTTGTAGTTAGTTTGAACTAGGGAAGCCTTTCCTATATTGTAATGTTCTAATTAAGATTTTATTTAAAATATACAAGTCTCTAATGCACCACTTTCAAACAATGCATTTCCGGTGATGCTGCCCTCTCTCTGCCTAAGGGGCATGTGGCCAAGTCGACATAGTACACTGTCCTGGCCCCAAAGAACTGTTATTCCAGGTCAAGGTTTTATCCAGTGCACCACCACAGGTCAGGCGGCCCAAAGAGCTGGATCAAGTTCAACCACAGCTAATTCTGGGCTTTTGAGCATTATGACCAAAGCATTTTCTCTTTCACAGCAGAGTTGGATCTGGGAAGTTGTGAGGGCTACTGTAACTCTCGCAGGATCATGAAAAATAGAGAAAAGGGAGAAAATTAAAACACTAGTAGAAACGGAGTCATGTGGGAGCTTTTCGAGTTCTTCTCAAGCTATACATGAATCTACGCCCTTTCGAGATATTTCAGTCACGTAAGCAGATGCATCCCATTTTAGATAAGCATTCTAGATAGGGTTTTCTTCTATTTACAGCAGAAAATATCTGATTTTAATAAAAGATTTTCTTCTGCCAATTACTTAACTTAGTAATAAACGCGTATTAAATGTTTGCTATGTTAAAGGAACTATTTTAATTTCTTGGATTGTTCAGTGAACAAAACAGAAAAAATACCATGCCCTGTGGACTTTATAGCGAAGCAGGCAGGCAATCAACAACCAACACGATACTTAGTAAATATTACAATACGGTAAGTAGCAAGAGGCATGGAAAAAGGGAAGCTGAGGAAAAGAAAATTAGGAGTGGTGGTTGACAATGGAGAGGGGCAAGTCAATACGTAATTCTGTAGGATGGTCAATAGAATTATTTTTTCTTATTTGAACTTTTCTTTTCAATAATGTCTATAAATATTTTACCTTGTATTTTATTTTTAAAATCTTTCCCCAAATACCCGCTAGATTTTTTATTCCCATGATTTTCTGATAATTTCACTATGGCCTTCTAGGAAGGACAGCTGGGATAAGTCACCATTTATCAACCCATAGAGAGGAGGTATAGCTCTTTGGTAGAGAAGTTCATTAAAGCACCACTGTCTTCGTGGAAGGGATAGACTGCAGTCTGTGCCTGCATAGTCTCGGGGCCTGCTACAGCAGCTGCTCCCGGTGCCTAGGTTGTGATGGCAGGGCCGTGCGTCTAGCCTTGATGCTTTTCTGTTGCATCAAACTGCAGGCTTCAGGTAGGCTAGTGGTGTCATTGGCTCATGGCCACTTGCTAGCTCCCCCTGCACCTTTATGACTCACAGAAAAGAAGAGGGCACTGATGCGCTCAGGGGATGTTGACTTCCTAGTCCAAAGGGACCAGCAATGTAGTGAAGTAATTGTGTGTGTGTGTGTGTGTGTGTGTGTGTGTGTGTGTGTGGTTAACAGGCTCGTGATGACTTTGAAAGACCCCTCATGAGAGTGTGTCTTGAAGAAATATTGCCCTATTCCCTCCTGACAGAAAGTTCTGAGAAACAGGGTTTTCCACTCCCCCTCACCAGACGTCAGTGCAATGGAGCAAGCAGCTGTACATTTTGTGGAAACTGTGGCCCAGTTCCATAGGCTTTGTTTTGTTGTTATTCTATCTCATTGCCCTTTTCCTCCAGCCTCATGTTCCCGAGATTGCAGCTTCCCGATGAAACGTGAGCAGGTGAAGTTTGCCCGAGGCTCAGTGTTTTGGAAAACTGCAGCTAACACACTATTGCCGAGATTATAGAAGACAGTACAGTCACATCCGAAATGTATCTGATGTTTCTACAGTTCATGTGTTGCAGTTTTAAGCACTTCCTCATCTATGAGCAATAACTATGGAAGGTACAGTTTCCCCAAGTACAAAAAGTTTTTTTGAAGTGTTGCTCTTCACAAATAATGTTAGGAAACAAACCTAATTTCAACAGCATTCTCCTTTTCCCTCTACTTTCGACATTTACTTCAATATTACAGAAACTGAAGGTAGCTATTGAATTATGTTAAAGCAATGGATATTAATACTAACATGGAAAAATCATGGCATTTTGCTAACGCAGCACGGTTGTCAAGGGGCTTCTGCCAGTGGGTCCCACAAAGTGAAGAAACGTAGAGGAACTAAGAAACAGAGACAAAAGTCCCGGGCTACCCGAATTTAGTAAATAGAAGATGAGTTGCAAAAACAATAAGGACCCAAAAGTAAAGGAAAAAATACCCCCCCAGAACCCCTATTTTCATGTCATGGGAATTAAGAGTCTTAAAGACGAATGTGAAATTGTCATGGAGCAAGAAAGCAGGAATGTGTTGTGAGCAAGTATAGGATTCAGGGTTTGCTACTTTGATCAGCCTGATCATATCCTTCAGAGACAAGTTATATCTACAACCAAGAAACACGTTTCCTTACTATGTATGAGTAAGTTATTGTCAATTCTCAAATTTTCTTCAGTGTTTAATATATCTTCAACTCACAATCCTAGATTAGTTTTACATCTACATTGTTGAGGGCTTTCTAAAAAATCTCAAACATGTTCAACACTCCCCCATCTTTCCTCTGCCTACTATGTCTTAATTTCCTGTATTTGAGAAATACAGGAAATGCCATTCTCCTATAGTTCTATGCGTAAAGTACAGAGGGATGGTGGTGACGGCATTTCTAAGAAGCATACAGTTGCTCCTAGGGTTCAGTGTAATGTTATCAATTAATGACGGCCTCACTTGAGAATTTATTTGCTGCATTTTTGGGGGGGTTAACTTTGCTAATGAATTGTTTGAGGCTGCCAAAAATGAGTTTTTAGGGACTCCATGAAGCCTAGAGAAAAATATTTTGGCCCTGTGTAACTGACTAATCAAGGCTAGACATTCAGTAGATTATTATTAGGGGGTTAAAAGTCATTTTTTAGTCACCACAAAACACTTTCTTTTTATCATACAAAAGTTGTCAGTTAACATGGCCTCATGTGCTTAGGGATGTACTAAAGAGGTAGACTATTAGAATGGGAATTCAAATTGCTTTTATTAAATGTAGGACTTACTGAACATTTCAAGTTGAACTTGAGGTGGTTTTTCTTTTTTGTGACTTTGGGCTCAGAATAATGACTTTCTCTTTTTCAAGAACAATATTTTAATAGCTCATTAAAAAATAATTTCCAAAGTCCATTTCAGAAGCTATTTGAGTTAGTGCCTCAAGTAGCTCTTTCAAAATATACTGTGATGAATAAAGTATAATTGACAATTAGTTACATGTGGATCAAATTTTCCTCATAATATAGAAAGGATTAAAACTTCAGAGTGATATAAAGGAAAGCATGTCAAGATTCAGACTACATCCTAAGCATTCCTGGTTGATGTCTTCAAAATGATAACAGTGAAAAAATAGCTTTATGGACTGAGTCATTGAAATGAGAAATTTGCAGAGTCGAGACTTGGTTAGTAGGTTTCTTACCAAGTACTCACCAAAGTTCAGTGATTTATTTTTTTTCAAATGACACATCAGCTATCCAACTAAACTTAATTTTCTAAGAAAAATTCTTTCAGCCTTGAAAAAAAAAAAATTGAAACCGAAGGGAGACTTTTCACATTTAGAAAGTATGCAGATAAAAGAGCAGGCAGGATGATATAAAAGTTTTAATGAGTAGAAACTAAAGAAAAATCAAGTTAATTTAGTTTTTTTCTTTACTTTTCTTCTCACTGTTGCCTTTCGACCACGTTACTATTTTGGATGACATTAGAATCAAAGGTGCAATATTTATAGAAGGATGTTACTCTAGTGATAACATATTACAAAAAAGCCTTGGCAACAATCTGAGACACAGCAGGGGAGTTGCAAGAGAGCTATTTTTGTAATGTTTAAAATTATACTAAATTAAGAATAAAAATCCCTGTTGGGCTTCAAGCTTTAAATAGCATGGTGTGGTATAACTGTTTGGAGTATTCGATTCTGATAATTCATTTCATAGAATGGAGCACATGTTGACAACTAATATTTACTTATGGGAAGCGTTTTAGGACATTTTGTTGTAATTCAACATCTAATGATATTTTTCAATGGTTATTTGTCTAAAAATAGAGGACTATAAAATTTAAGTTCTATATTTAAATAATAATTCCAAATATTAGACTTCTTATAAACACAACAGTTATGGTAAATTACACACACACACACACACACACACACACATACACACAATCTCTATGCTATGTTTAATGTTCTAGGTCATTACTATAAATCAAACTTGGATAACACTATTATGTAAATTTTTCTATTTCTCTTATATTGGAACTTTATTGAGATATTATTTATATACTATGCATATTACCTACTTGAAGTGTAAAACTAAAATGTTTAGTATATTCATAGACATTTACAATTGTCACCATGACCAGTTTTAGTGTCTTTTCATTACCTTTAAAAGTAACCCCATACCCTTTTGGTATTATCCCCATCCTATACCTCCATCCACTAGCCCTAACCAACCTACTTTATTTTTCTATAGATTTCCCTATCTTGAACATTCATATGAGTGAATAGTATAATATTTATATATAGTCATTAGTAATTGATTTCTTTCACATAGTATAATGTTTTCAAGGTTCATCCATGTTGTAGTTATCAGTACTTCATCTTTTTTGTGAAGAGGAGAGAGAGTGAGGGAGAGGGGTTGAAGAGAAAAGAGGGGTTAAAGGGAGAGAGATGGGGTAAGGGGAGGGAGGGGGATAGAGGGAGTCAAGAAGGGAGAGAGATGGGAAGCATCAACTTGTAGCAGCACCTAAGTTGTTCATTGATTGTTTATCATATGTTCCATGACCAGGGGGCTCTAGCTGAACCAGTAACCTCTTCCTCAATCCAGCACCTTGGGCTTAAACCAGTGACCTTGGGCTTCAAGCCAGTGTCCATGGGATTGTGTTGATGATCTTACACTCAAGCTGGTGAGCCTGTGCTCAAGCCATCAACCACAGGTCTTGAACTAGAAACCTCATCATTCCAGGTTGACACTGAGTCACCACCAGTCAGGCTGTATTTTACTCTTTTTATGGACAGATAATATTCCATTTTATTGATACACTGCATTTGTTTATCCATCAGTTGATGCACATTTGAGTTCTCCCCCTAGATTTGCCTAAAATGAGTGGTGTGGCTATGAAGTTGGTGTACATGTTTGTGTGTGGACATATGCTCTCATTTCTCTAGGGTCTCATTCTTTGTTGGAAGCCATAAATTTTGTGAGAACAAAGAATCTCTAAGAGAATCTCTTATTCTATCTGAAACTTTTTATGTATAAAAGCCAAAAATTGTCTTATTACATAAATATTCTACTAAGAGACTATTATCAACAGCTAGATATTTAAACCTTATTTGCTAGAGTTTCAAGTTATTTGTGTTACCAGCCTCCTCCTCCTCGCCGACAATTTGCTAGGATTTCCAAGGACAAGGGGAAACACTTAGCAAAAGCTCTCCATCCTTTCTTTTGTGGCATACTTCTCTCCTTTCTGAAGGAACCTGAAGACATAAGGATAAGGAGAAAATACTTTAAACACTCAAGTTTTGACACAAGGCTTAGGTCTCTGTAAGTAAATACCATTAGCCTTTGATTTTTAGTATTGAGAGGCTCAGTGTAATGTAAGGAGATGCTCATATAGAATATTTTTCTGGTAACATCTAATACCCAGCACAAATCATACATAACTAAAATCTATTCATTTCCTAGACAGCTACATCATCATGTTTGTGTATGAACCTCAATATTGAAGATTTTTGGTGATAAATGTGTTAGATGTTTAGGTTTAATTAAAGTAAGTGTAAATTCTTTGTTTAAATTCAAGGCCAGAATTTGGCCCTTAATCTGTAATTGGTATTTACTTAACATATTCAAAGTTATAAGTAGAATCCTTATTGCAGCGAGATAAACTTAAATATAACTGGTGAGAGACGACAGCAGCAGAAGAAATTTAAAACAGCGCAAAAGAAAACTCAAAGCTTTCAATAGACAGTAAAATGGAGCTCTAAATGGGGTCTGGTGGAGGAAGGAGTGGTGTGTGGTTCTCCACTTGTTTTATCGTATTCTGTAATTTTCAGGACTTATATTTTATGTTATTTATTTTAATCAAGGCACTAAATGTTCTTTATAAAATGTCCTTGTACCAGTAAAGCAGTCATAATAGTTAAAAAAGCAACCAGATCTTGTAATAGAATTATTATCCTTGAAAAACTGAGCAGATAACTGAATTTTAAAGATGGTTTTGTTCATTTCGTGTCCTGAATACTTACTTTTCCAGCCTCACTGGCAAAATTTTCCAAATAATGATTATATATGACATATAAAACAATGTATTTAATAATATAAACATATATTATATACTAAATGACAATATTTTATATAATAAATGATGATTACATATATCATAAGCATGTCTATTAAATTAACATTTGTTTCCCCTAATTTTTCATGTTCCCTTCTCAGAATTATTTGTTTTTGACTTTTAATAGTAAATCCCAAGTGAGGAACAGAATGGAATAAGAGTTTCAGAATCTTCTACAAAGGAAATGACATAAGCTTCTCCTGTGTAAAATATATTAACTCATTTTGGAAAGAAATGTTGGTTGTTGTTCCATACAGACACACAACACACAGACACAATTTTTAATATATTTTAGTGAAACTATATTTATAATTACATAGAACAGAAAAATTTAAATTCTTAAATCATTGAATGAACTATTACTTCACCAATTCAATTCAGATATAGTAGGGTAGGACTCAACTTTACCTAATTCTAAGTTCTAGGTAATATTTATGTGTGCTATCTATCTGTTGAGATAACTGTTAAATCATGTTTAATATTGGCAACTGGCCTATTTCTCTACTTTACAGATTTTAAATGTGAAATCAAAAACTTTCAACTAAGATTGTTAAAATGGAATGGATTATAGGACAGTTGCAACCACTCACTCAAGTTACTAAAATCGTACACTTGAAATGGGCACATTTTACATGTGTAAATAGATTTTGATAGAGCTGCTTGAAACAAAATCAAAGTAGAAGAAGCTATAATAATATCCCACATTTATATTCTGTTTACCATTTGCCAACAACCATAGTAAGTACTTCCCATGGATTGTCTTATTAACTCTTCATATTACAAGAACAAAGCTTTGATCTTTTTTCCTTCCTTGGAACTGATGTACCCCGGCAGTGTGATTTTCCTTTATGGCTTTAAATTTTATTTCATAAGTTTTCATATCATGAAAGCATGATATGATGAAAGTAAGATGAAAAGCAAGACTTCCTAGAATAGTTTGATGAACTTTAAAAAAATACAAATCTGGGGTGGAATTGCTAACAGGGAAACTCAGGGCCCTCCCGTGTAAAACAGGACTGTAAATAACTGTCTGACAGATATGTTGCCAGGCTAAGTAAACAATAAGCACTCCTAAGAACAGCGGGGATCAGGGTAGGTGCTTATTCATACTTACCAATGATGACAATGGTTTGGAATATATTCATCCCCATTTTATATGTGTGCTTTTGTCTGCTTAACTGAGATGACTTGACTTTGAAACTTCAGGTAATCCTTGAAAAATGAGATTTTAGTTTCTAAAATATTTCTTCAATTGTGCCTACCATAGATTTTTGATTATTTAAAAAAAAATTAACAGTGATGCATCTCTAAGGAAAGACTGATACAAAAAGTTTTTTTTCACATTTGAAATTCTATATGTGCTGTGGAAGCACATCCTTGGAAAAGAGAATAGAGATGTTAGATTAACGAATGAACACATCGTCTAAGGTTAAGCAGGAAGAATAAAGAAAGACACTTTCTGACAAGGGTACACAGACCGACTCCAGTTCATTGGAAATCTCAGAGGACCTGTGCCTACTCTCTTTCCTCACTGTGGGTGGGTTCATCTGCCACTTCCATTTGCTCATTTATTAAATAATATACTGTGTCTATAAAGAGGTTCTCAACAGAAAGGTAGAGCAAGGTGAAAGGCACTGGCATTCTCCTTGAGTTGTCTGATGTAATACGACCTGAAGTTACAAGAAACGGTGAAGTGATGCAAGAAGGGAAGATTCTGAAACAATGTCAACCTTCAGAAGGACATGTACTCTTTTCCCAGTTACAGAGAGCGGGAGATGGTAGAAGTAACATGTTACTAAATCTGTTCCATGGTCACGTGACCAACTAACTTGAAAGCTATTTTATATAGAGATTCCAGCGAGAAAACATGTTAAAAATTTCGGGGATGAAATACCATTTTAATTATTATACTGAACATTCAGCTCTGTAGCACTTACTGACTAGTACTATTTTAAGTGCTTTAGGTAGATTAAATCTAATAAATTCTAGATCTGTACAGAGTAATCTAATCCCTATAAAGAAACAGCAAATGAGGATAAGAAATGTGTCCAAGTTAGTAAGTAAAAGAACCATGCTTCTAACCCAGAGAGCCCAGTCCCAGAGCCTGCCTGGTTCTTACCCGCAAGACTATGCTAATGGTATTGGATTTTATGACCAGTACTGCTAGGGGCAGGCAGCAAAGGCTCCGGAAAAAAATGAGGTCAGTTTGAGAAAATCACTACCTTCTCTCAATTCCAATGGCTGAACTTTGCCTTATTCAAGAGGAGAGTATCTATCATGACATATTCCCATCATCCATTTCTTTGAGGCTTTTGACAATGGCACTAAAAATTGCTTTGACAGGTTGACACCAAAGTTTCACTTTGCTGATAAGTCTACTTAAATATTTAAAAGATCATCTTGGCCTGGATTAGAATGGGAACAAAGGTTTTTGAAAAAGGACTGTGTAGTCCTTTCATAGGAGGGAAATAGAGAAATTAGCACCAGATGGAGTCACCGAAAGGACTGTTTACTTTGCTTTTCCTGCGTCGCCAGCTGGGAATTGCACCTGAGAAGTTTACCAACAGCCTCAACATATTTCATCACTAAAACCTTATTAGATCACCACTAGGTCGTTACTAGAATATCAGGTCCTTAAAAATGCATTTGTCTATTTTCTCAACTTTACTAATCTTAAACGATTGCTACTTTTTTGGAAAACAGAAACATTTTTGATGCTTCACTGAAAGTGACAAATAGTGTCCTTTCAATGGAAGTAGGGTAGTTATCCTGTTATGCTTCACAAAGCATTGGTTTATTACCATTAAAATCACAATTAACTTTCTATATTAATTGACACTAGTAATCAATGCATTGGTTGATCCAACATCAATCTACTGATAATGGGGGAAAAAGCAGGAAGTAAACTGAATATCAATCAATTTGAATTTGAGCAATTCAGGATTAGCAAGCTGGAGGTAGGTTCATGGTTCCTATTACAATGCCTGGGAAAATTTTTTTTTTAAATAGAGTTTCAATGAAATAGCATGCTCTTTCCTAAGTACTGTACTTCACTGATTTTAAATGTATCAACACAGTTAATTTAGTATCATTTATTTGGTAAATAAATAAAAACTTTTTCTAGAAATTTTTTAAATTATTATTTATCTTTTTAAAAGACTTTATTAATTTATTCATTTTAGAGAGGGGAGAGAGAGAGAGAGAGAGAGAAGGGAGGAGCAGGAAGCATCAACTCCCATATGTGCTTTGACCAGGCAAGCCCAGGGTTTTGAACCGGCGAACTCAGTGTTCCAGGTCAACGCTTTATCCACTGCTCCACCACAGGTCAGGCAACTCTTCTAAAAATTTTTATAGAGTAAAATATATATTTTAAATATTATTTTATAATCCAATTCACCAGCTATGTATATTGCTTCTCCATGCATCTAGGGATCTCTGAACACTCCTACACAATGCCTTTTTAAATTCTTTTTAATTTTTTTTATTTCCCCAGTATTAATTTATGATCTACAGTGTTATAGTTTTACTAAGGAGAGACAACAAACAAACACAAGAACAATTTTTTGATCTAGTATCTATCACCTCCTATGTTTTTATCCTAAAAAGAAGATAATTATGGAAGCAATGCGTAACTAAAGGTAGCATTACACATAATCATCATTGAGGTTATTGGCATTCAATGAGTGTACACTCATCACTTTATTATAAAAAAGTAAGCAAGCATTCCTTGAATCCATATTTAGCAGTTTTTGTACCAGACATTGGAGTTAACAGAAAATGAACACCCAAATCTCAAGATATTCTCAGCATACTATAATGAAAGGGTGATGCCTTTCTATGTATATTGATATTAATGTGCAATTTATTGTTGTAAGAACGAACCAGTTCTGTAAATGGAAAACTACTACACACACTTCTATTCTCTAAGATGATGGCTCAGCTTTATGACAGAAATTTTAGAAGTTATTTTCAGATACTTTTTTTTCCCGACAGGATAGAGATCACAAGCTGTATTAGAGCCAAGGTTATTTGCAAAGTAACCTTATCCAGGAGTTTATATTACATATGTATTTGAAGCTAATGATTATCAACTTAAAACCAAACAAAACATTAAAGGGTGTATAATGTTAAATTTTTATTTCACTGGCTAAGAAATTGATTAATAAGTAGCTGTACCACTTCAGTCTTTAGTATATTTTATTTTATATGATGTCTATAAACTAAATCCCTCTTCACATATCTACAACTTTATAGCTTCATACATAAGAACTCTTCCATTTCATTAGACAGATAATTACTTTTTTATGCAGTTCCCATTAAAATCAGAAAGTTATACTCAGAAAGTCTTACAACAGTTCTTTCAATGCTATTGATAAAGGAAATGGTATGACCTGCCATTTCAATTTTTTAATGAGGTTTCTACACATTATAAAATACCAGGTAATTATTGTATAACTGTTTTTAGAACTCTTTATAAAAATCTAATTATTTAGACATAAATTCTGATCATATTAATGTTATTCTCTAACAGAATTACAAATTTGTTTAAAACAGACACCATATCCTATTCTTTATTCCCCATTGAGAAAAACAGGACCAAGAATAAAGAAAGCTATTATTAACTTTCCTGAACAACAATCTAATTGACTTTCACTTTTTCTTTGAAACTACCTGTTTCTCCTAAAGTGTTCAGGCCTTAGCAGCCTTGTTTCTTTGATGGTTTCAGTTCCTTTTAGATATAACTGATGGGTCCAGCGGAGGTAATACAGAGTAACTGAAACTGGGCTAACCAGTATCTTTCTCTAGGACATTAGTTGGGATAAACAAAAATTCAAGCTCTTTTTTTTTTTTTTTTTTTTTTTTTTAAGATCATCATATAAGATTTATTTATTCATTAATTTGTTCCTTATCCACTGGTCACATCATATGTTTTTTAGTGGTTACATGTATTTTGTAAGACATAAAAAAATATTTACTGAAAATCCTTAATGAAGGCATCTTTATAAACAAAGTGAAATAGAAAATAAAGAAAATAATTTTTTTGTTGTTGCTTTTTTTTTTATTAATAATTTTATTTTTTTAGACCACAGAAATGTTGCAAAGTGAACCTCAGTAATCTTGACAACCATTCATAACAGCCCAGTGACTTCATGTATTAAATTATTGATTTTTATATTCAGGATCAGAAAAGAGAGAGAGTTTTTACAAAAAGAAATGATTCCAAATGCACTAAAACTTCTCATGAATTACTAATTTTTAAAATTGTATTAAAATTAAAATTGATTTATATTTTCAATATTAACTATAATAAAAAAAAACCATACCATTTTCTAATATAAACATGCCATTATAAAAATTCAGCTAGCACAATCATATAGTATTAAAATTTGGAAACCAATTGTAATCATTCTATAAAAAAAATATCATATACAGATTTTTTTCCCTGGCATACCATATTTTAAACCAAAAAATGGATTGTATCCTGCATGGTTTTTGTATAGGTTGATTTTTTCCTTTATACCATATATTTTTAAAGTGAGAGTAGAAGAGATATAGAGACAGACTCCTGCATGCACCCTAACTGGGATCCACCCTGCAACCCCCATCTGAGACCACTGGCAACCAAGCTATTTTTATCACCTGAGGTGGAGGCTCCATGGAGTCATCCTCATGGCCCAGGGCCTATGTGCTAAAATCAATTGAGCCATGGCTGCAGAAGGAGAAGAGAGAGGAGAGAGAGGAAGGGGGGAGAAAGAGAGAGAGAGAGAGAGAAAGGAGAGTGTGGGGGGAAAACAGATGGTACTCTCTCCTGTGTGCCTGACCGGGAATTGAACCCAGGACATCCACATACCAGGCCAATGCTCATCCACTGAGCCAACCGGCCAGGGCCCCTTTATAGTATTAGACCACCAAATATAAATCTTTCTCATCCTTTTAATGCCCAAATAATACTCTATTATGCAGATGATAATATAATCAATTTCTAAAACCCAAAATTTGAATAATTAAATAGTTTTTAACATTTGTTAAAAATGTTATTTTATTGTTTTAGAGTATTTTGAGGTTTACAACAAAATTGAGAGGGTGGTACAGAGATTTCCAATATACCTCCTGTCCTCACACATACATAGATTCTCCAGTATCAAACCACTCACCATAACGATACCCTTTTTACTAAGGATGAACCTACATTAACACATTATAATCAACTAAAACTCATAGGTTACCTGGTGTTGTATACTATGGGTTTGGACAAATGCACAGTTACATGTATCTATCATTACCGTACCATATTGAGTTTTTTTACTGCCCTAGAAACCCTCTGTGCTCTACCTAGTCATCTCCCCCACCCTTTAGGGCAAGCACTCATCTTTTTATGTCTCCACAGTGTTGCCTTTTCCAGACTGTCATATAGTTGGACTCCTGCAGTATGTAGCCTTCTCAGATTGGCTTCTTTTACTTAGTAACATGCTTTGAAGTTTCCTTCGTGTCTTTTTATGGCTTGATAGCTCATTTCCTTTTAGCATTGAATAGTATTCCATTGTTTGAATGTATACCAGTTTACTTATCCATTCATTTACCGAAGGATATCTTAGTTGCTTCCAAGTTTTGGCAATTAGGAATACAGCTAAGAGAAACATCTGAGGACAGGTTTTTGTGTGGATAGAAGTGTTCAACTCCTTTGGGTAGAGTTTCCTTTTAAAAGAAGTAAGTCTGAAAATAAAGTTCATAAAATCATTTTTTACATCAATTTACACTCTTGATTTTGAGACTAATAGCTGGAACAACTATTCAGAGAGTATCATTGGCCCTCTAATATTTCTTTGTCAGTGTCAGAGGAAGGAGATGTTCTGAAGTTTGCCACGTGTGGTTTTAGTTTCATAAAAATTTACATTGTCCACAGAGAATTACTTTAAGTATTTGAACCTCTTGATCTTCCAAGTATTTTAAATCCTCTTTTCCTCTTTTGAACTTGGTTTCTCTGCATCTGTGTCATAGGTCCTTGAACTCTGAGAGCAAATTCTGAGAAAATGATTTCCATTTGTTTTATTGAAAGACTACATAGAAATTAATGAGAAATTGTGAAAGTCTTTTGACTTTCAGTAGATGTAACCTATCAGAGTATTGGTTTTATTTATTAAACCCTGGTAGGCATTTTAGGAACAGGATGCTCTGATAATATTGGTCTGGAGGGATTTCCTGTTTACTCTGTCACACTGATAGCTGAGCAAGTCAGACTGCAGTGAAGAAACATTACAGGCTTCTTTCACGTCTTCATACTTTTGCCAATAGTGAGACCCATGGCCATGTTTGCCATTAGTATTTGTGCGGTGACACAGCACACAATTGTAGCATCAGACTGGCCATCTGAGTTTTTCATGGAAAATGCAGTGATCTTTTTCTTATTGCTATTCAATCACACTGAGTATGCTGGAAGTATGTTTTATGTCCACCTGAGTTGTTATCCTTTTCCCAGCACTTTTTGTTGTTCTTTAAAAAAAATGTTATGGTAGACAATTGGCCATGTATCATGAAAGAACTAAATTTACCTGGTGAAAATGACAACCACCCAAAACAAAATACCATGTTGGTTGAGAAAATATGGCCCTCAGGCTCCGAGAAAAAAAATACCTTTTATAAAGTTTTGAGTTTAAAAAAATTTTTTGAATGCAAACAATGAAACTGTAGGCATGTGTTTGTTGATGAAGCTATCTATATGTTATTTTAAGTTACTTCACAGAATTTTGCAAGAAGACTAGCTGTTTATTAGACATGATTTTAGATTAGCTACTGCCCTTATCAAGCTTTAAAAAGCTTCAGCCTTCAATGTTAAAAACTGAAATTTTATAATCAAACTTTTAGAACATTGGGTATAGTCTAACCCCTGTGCTAAGGTGCAACCACCCAAAGAGGCATATAACACTTTCTATTAGAAATTTACTCTCCCGAGCCAATCAGAATAATATAGCCTTCTACAAATTTTCATACAAAGGAACATAGAGAACCCTGAGGACCCTGAGTGCTTCATAAGAAGGGAAAGGATACCAATAAATGGGAGGTGGGTCTTGGCTGGGGGACTGGAGGATAAGGTGAGAAATGGAAGAACATTTCTAAGGAAAAATAAATGTACTTATTTTATTTAACCTTTTCCAGAAAGACTCTGAGACAGGGATTTGTGTGCAAGTAACTTGGGAGGCACTGGAAGAAAACTGAAGAGTGAGAAGGAGAAGGTATCTGAGAGCCTGAGACTAAGGCTTCTTGAAGGTACTTTATTTGAGAAGTAACCAGAGGTAACCAGAGGTCACAGGAGTGAAGCAAGTAGGAGTGAAAAAGGAAAGGGAGAAAAAACACAATAATTGATTATTAAGATGGATGAGTCACTGGGGCTCAATATCAGGACCTTCTGAAGAGCTTTCTCAGATACAACTCAGAATAGTTCCCGTGTTTATGTGATAAAATGAAGAGAGAAATGTTGATCCATTTACCTAACATATGGTTTAGTGTGGTGAGAAAATAAGTCTGTTTTGGAGATAAATTAACCTGTGTTTATATCTTGGTACAACCTGCTTGGTATTGAAATGGTTAAACAAGCAAAGACAGCTTCCTGAGAGTTGTAGGTTATATCTGTAAAACAGGGGAGAGAACTACTTCTTCATTTCCTAGAAAAACCTAGATAATCACTTCAGAGTTTTCCAACAATAAAAGATTCTTCCAAACATATATCTCAAATTATTTTTGACTAAAAACGGCAAAGAGGAAAATATTTTACTTTGAGATTCAAACTTTTATCTTGTGATTCAATTGTTGAACATAACTGTTAACTTTATTACCATCTTAATCTTATATTTTTTTAGATGGATGCAGGAATATAAAGAAAAACACTGCAAATGACATTTAATAATTGTATTTCATCAAATGCAATAGTAGGCACTAGATTTAGGAAACTTGAACATTTTCTCCATTTACATTGATTGGTCAATATAAACTTAAATAGTATTTTATTAATGTTTTAAATATATTTGAGTGAATTAATTTTAGAAAGAGCCAAATGTATTTTTAAACATAGATAAATGAAGGAATTTATAAATTTTATAGAGAAAATATAGCTAAGAGACCAAGTACTTGGAGATTTGCTGTACAATATGCTTTTCATTTATTCTGTATGACTTCATTCAAGATAAATGAAACCATGGAACTTTTCAGCAGCCTCTTCAGAGCCTGTGAATCATGATGAGTCACCTTCTATGGGTTTGTGAAATGCTTTCCCTAATTTCTGCCACTTCCTGAGATGTAGAACATAAAAATGGCCCAAACTATACCATGTACAGCCTTAATGTAGACCTAAGAAGTCAGATATTAACTTTGATATTTAAACAACATAGGTATTTAATCACTAAATTAGAATAAAAGAAACTTTCAGCAATAGAGTTGTTTAAATTTCTTATTCTCCTATTTTTGCTCTTTTAAATATGAAGGATTTCAGTTCATCTACTTACAAAAATGTCATCTATGTAAATAGATGTCCATTCATTTTATAAGAACTTAATGGCAAAGGAGGAAGGGTAAGAACAAAATGCTGTGAATTCCTGCCTTTTCTTCCTATTATTCTAGTGAGGAAAGGTCCACTCCCAAAGGGCATATCATCTTCACTTCACTGTCTCACTTATTGGGGAGAGTCTGTGGTATCACAAAGCCCTTCGCTCCAGGGAAAAACAGCTGTTCTGGGTGCTTGCCAACGAAAGTGATGGTCTAACGAAATCTGTCAACAGGGAAAACACGCCACACCCTCATACTCATGTGGTGGCTGCTTTCTCTTTTCCCTTTCAAAATACCCCTTGGGACACTGACTTATACAGAAGGCCGAGAGAGGTGACATAGGTGTGAGCATATGGCACTGCCCTCCTGGGGTAGTGTACATGAAAGCATATGGCGCTGCCCTCTAGCTCATCAGCAAACACAGGAAGAACTTTGCCATAGTTACCTTGTTGATATTCCATGTGATTCTGAATTATCCCTGCAAGTGGATAATTCGCATTCATTTGCCTCCAAAATTCTTTCTGGGTATGATTATATAGCCATCCAAATATACGTGTTTCTAAAGAAGTGGATGACTTTAGTCATATATATATGTATACATATAGTATGTGTATATATATAGTTATATATATATCACATCTCTAGAAGAAAAATACCATTTAAATTGTTTTTTTCATGTATTTTATATTTTAGTGTTTTATTCTGATGTATTATAAAATAATTTTTAGTTTGCTTCTCTTTTTTTACATCCAGGTCTTCATTTTCTCCAGCTAATTTACTCTTATTATAGTTTTCTTATTTTAATTCAGAACTAATTTTTCCAGGAAGCCTAATATCCTAAGTTTAGAAAATATGACTCTTGTAGAGACTTTTATAAGACTGGTTTTCCACTCCATTCTACTTATCACTGCCTAAACACTTGACACCTTTAATGGCATCAAATAAATATCATGGGGGAGAGACCATGTTTATATTTTTCACGATGGTGTTTCTCCCATGACTAGCATGGCTCCAAGAAAGAGGTAGGTGATGAATATATATGGGGTGAGTGAAGAAATGCATTCATATCAGCAAAAGATTGAAAAGACTTGGACAAACACAAGCATCATATAGATAAAGAGGTAATTTTGTAGTAGAAAACTCAGTATCCAGTAACTGCTTGGATATAGGGATTAAAGAACATCATGGAAGCCACAAAAACCTGCACAAAGTTGTTTATAGCAGCCATATTCATTATTGCCAAAACATTACAGGCAACTGAGCTGACCTTCAGTTGGTGACTGGATAATTAAACTCTGGTATATCCAGATATTGGAATACCAATATTCAGCACCAAAACCCAATGAGCTATAAAAATATGGAGAGGAACTTCAAATGCATATTTCTAAGAGAAAGAAGTCAATCCAAAAAGGCTACATACTCGGTAATTCCAACTAAATGGCATTCTGGGGAGGCAAAAAACATAGGAACAGTACAGAAATCCACAGTTGCCAGGTTGGGATGGGATTTGCAGAGAAGGGATAAGGAGGAGAAGCACAGAGGACTTTTAGGGCATTGAAACTACACGGGATGATATCAGAATGATGGATACATGTCGTTATACATTTGCCCAAACACACAGAATGTACAGTAGGAGAAAACCCTCATGTAAATGGTGGACTTCAGTTAATAACAATGTCTCAGCATTAGCCCATGCATTGTAATATGTATCATACCAAACAGGGTGTTAACAATAGGGGAGGGAGTCATATGAGAATTCTCTACTTTCTGCTCAATTGTCTACAAACTTAGAATCGCTCTAAAAGTAAACTCATTTAATTAAATTTTTTAAATCCTCAAAGGAGCCTGACCAGGTGGTGGCGCAGTGGACAGAGCGTCGGAATGGGATACAGAGGACCCAGGTTTGAGAACCTGAGGTCGCCAGCTTGACCGTGGGCTCATCTGGTTTGAGCAAAAGCTCAACAGCTTGGACCTAAGGTTGCTGGCTCCAGCAAGGGGTTAATTGGTCTGCTGAAGGCCCGCAGTCAAGGCACATATGAGAAAGCAATCAATGAACAACTAAGGCGTTGCAACGTGCAATGAAAAGCTGATGATTGATGCTTCTCATCTCTCCGTTCCTGTCTGTCTGTCCCTTTCTATCCTTCTTTCTGACTCTCTCCCTATCTCTGTAAAAAAAAAAAAATTAAATAAATAAATAAATAAATCCTCAAAGGAAAAGAACATAGTAGAATCAAGAAATTTGAGTTTGTAGCCTTTATTTAATAAAGCAAGACAATATAGGGAACTAGGTAGGGGTGAAGACAAAGTTTAAAATTTTTCCTTGTTTGCTGCCTCTAGTGGCCAAATCTGGTCATTTTTTTCTTTCTATTATTCAGGATAGGTGATATCATGTTATTATAAGAAAAAAACCATTTTGTGTCTCACTCTTCTCCCCCCATTCTACATTGATCTGATGACCTATGGTCCCTTGTTCAATTGATCCAATCTCAAGGCTATAGCCACCCATTTTCTGATGTTGATAAACAAACATCAACACACCAATAACCACACAGTTGAGACTTTCCATTGAAACAAATATTTTTCCTTCTCTGGAAGATAGTGTCAACCTTAAGGAGCTGTCCTAGAATGTTACTCAGTATAAAAATCAGGTGATCATTTCAACAGATGCAAAAAAAAAACCCACGTGATAAAACTTAACATCCATTCATGATAAAAATTATCAACTGATTGGGTACTAAAAAAATGTACTTTAACATAATTAAGGTCATCCACTATAAGCCAACCTAGCATCACGCTCAGCAGTAAAATGTTGAAAGCTTTTTCTTAAATATCAGGAACCAGCCAAGGGTGCCCACTCTTACCACTCCTTTTCAACATAGTAGGGGAACTCCTAGCTGCAGTAATCAGGCAGAAACATGAAATAAAAGGCATCGGAATTAGACAGAGAAAAGCTAAAAGGTCTCTATTTGCAGATGACATGATTTAATATATATATAAAATCTTAGGCCCTGGCCGGTTGGCTCAGTGGTAGAGCGTCGGCCTGGCGTGCAGGAGTCTGGGGTTTGATTCCCGGCCAGAGCACACAGGAGAAGCGCCCATCTGCTTCTCCACCCTCCCCCTCTCCTTCCTCTCTGTCTCTCTCTTCCCCTCCCGCAGCCAAGGCTCCACTGGAGCAAAGTTTGCCCGGGCACTGAGGATGGCTCTGTGGCCTCTGCCTCAGGCGCTAGAATGGCTTTGATTGCGGCAGAGTGATGCCCCAAGATGGGCAGAGCATCGCCCCCTGGTGGGTGTGCCGGGTGGATCCCAGTTGGGCGCAAGCAGGAGTCTGTCTGACTGCCTTCCCGTTTCCAGGTTCAGAAAAATACAAAAAAAAAAAAAAAAAAAAAAAAAAAAATCTTAAAGACTCCATCCAAAAGCAGTTAAATTAAAAAAATTCAGTAAATATCAACATACAGAAAACAGTACCAATCTGCTAACAATGAACTATTTGAAAAAAGAAAGAATAATCCATTTATCCATTTATAATAACATCGAACACAGTAAAATACTTAGGAATAAGTTTAACTAAGGAGGTGAAACACCTCTACACTGAAAACTACTATGACATTCATGTAAAACACTGAAGACACAAATAACTGCATTTATATCCCAGGTTCACAGATTGAGACAATATTGTTAAAAAAGTCATACTACCTAAAGCCACATATAGTTTCAATACAATTCCTTTTGAGACTCCAATGGCGTTTTTAACAAAAATAGAAACAAATTCTAAAACTTATTCTAAAACTTGTATGGAACCACAAGAGAACACAAATAGAGCAATTGTGTAAAAGAACAAAACTGGATATTATCATGTCTTGATTTCAAACTATAATAGAAACCTATAGTAATCAAAACAGTATGGTACTGGCATAAAAACTGATGCAGAGATGAATTGAACAGAATTGAAAGGCTGCAAGTAAACCATACATATAGGGGCAATTAACATTAGACAAGGGAGCCAAGAACACATAATGGGGAAAAGAGAGTCTCTTTAATAAATGGTGCTGGAAAAAAGTGAATATTCATATGCAAAAGAATTACACTATGCCCTACCTTATACCAATCTCAAAAGCTAATTCAAATGCATAAAAGACTTAAATGTAAGACCTTAAACACTAAACCTCATAGAAAAGAAAAAATATATAGGAAAAAAGCTTCTTGACATCACCTGTCCAGGCAGTGGTGTAGGGGTAGAGCATCGGACTGGGACGCAGAGGGCCCAGGTTTGAAACCCTGAGGTTGCTGGCTTGAGCGTGGGCTCATTTGGTTCAAGCAAGGCTCGCTGGCTTGAGCAAGGGTCACTGGATCTGGTCAAGGCACACATATGAGAAAGCAATCAATGAACAACTAAGGTGTCACAACAAAGAATTGATGCTTCTCATCACTTTTCCTTCCTGTCTTTCCCTATCTGTCCCTCTCTCTGTCTCCGTCATACACAGACACACACACACACTCACACAAAATCAGCTTTTTTTTTGTTTTTTACAGAGACACAGAGAGAGTCAGAGAGAGGGATACATAGGGACAGACAGACAGACAGACAGGAACAGAATGAAGAGAGATGAGAAGCATTAATCATCAGTTTTTCGTTATGATACCTTAGTTGTTCATTGATTGCTTTCTCATATGTGCCTTGACCGTGAGGCTACAGCTGACCGAGTAACCCCTTGCTCAATCCAGCGACCTTTTGCTCAAAGCTGATGATCCCATGCTCAAGCTGGTGACCTCAGGGTCTTGAACCTGGGTCTTCTTTATCCCAGTTCGATGCTCTATCCACTGCGCTACCGCCTGGTCAGGCGAAAATCAGCTACTTGACATCAATCTTGGCAATGATGTTTTTCTGTGTATGATACCAAAAGCACAGGCAACAAAATAAATATATGGAACACATCAAATTTTAAAAATTCTGCACAACAAAGGCCATAATCAACAAAATAAAAAGGCAATCTTTGGAGGGAGAGAAATTTGCAAACCACACATCTAAAAGGGGTTAGCATTCAAAATATATAAGGAATTCAAAATATATAAGGAACAGTAACAAACCCCCCCCACCAAGAACCTGATTAAAAAATGGGCAGAGGAACTGAATAATAATTTTTTCAAAGAAGACACACAGATGACCAACAGGTACAAGAAAAAATGCTCAGTATATCTGATTATCAGGGAAGTGCAAATCAAAACAACAGAGAGCTATTACGTCTTGCCTTTTATAGTAGGTACAATCTTAAAAGATAAGAAATTATAAATGCTGGTGAGGATATAGAGAAAAGGGAACATCTGTGCATTGTTGGTAGATTCGTAAATGAGAACAGACTACAGAAAACGGAATAGAGGTGTCTCAAAAAATTAAAAGCAAAACTGCCATATGACCCAGCAATACCACTTCTGGGTATATATCTGAAAGAAACAGGATCAATATCCCAAACAGATATCTGCATCGCCATTTTCACTGGGTCATTACTTACAATAGCTAAGACAAGGAAATAACCTAAGTGTCTATCATTGGATGAACGAATAAAGAATATGTCACACACACACACACACATGAATAATTATTGGATTATTGGCTAGGAAAAAACAAACAAACAACTAAGGAAATCCTGCCATTGTAAAAACATGGATGGACCTTGAGAGCATTGGGACACATGAAATAAGAGACAGACAAATACTGTGTGATTTCACTTATATGTGGAATCTAATAAACTAAATGCATAAATACAGAAATCGGATTTATGGCTCTCTGAGGTTTTGGTTGATTTGGGGGAAATTGGGTTAAGGTGGTCAAAAGGTACAAACTTTCTGATATAAGATAAATAATTTCTAGGGAGGTAATATACAACATAATGACTATAGCTAACGATGTTCTCTTGTATATGAGAACACAATCTGAAAAGTTCTCATTATAATGACAAAAATTTAACTATGTAAGATGATGGATGTTAACTAAACTTATTGTGGTAATCAATTCATAATAGTTACAGATATTCAATCATTATATTGCATACCTTAAACTTATACAATGTTATATGTCAATGACATCTCAACAAAAGTGGAAAAAAATTAAGAATATTTTTATATTTTATTCTGTTGTTTAGCTCTTTTGAACTTAATTTTCAGACTTAATCATTGATATGCCTGGGTTCAAGCTATTGTATTACTATTAGTTTGTTTTGGAACCATACCATTGTTTTTTTTTTTTACTTTTCATTTTTTTTGTCCTTGTCTGTTTTAGATTAGTTTTTAAAAAATGGTATACAACTTCATGATTAATATAAGAATATTACAATAGCATACTTTTTTTATCCTCCTATACTTGGTGCTATATCTGTCATACATTTTATTTCTATATATTTATAAACCCAACAATTCACTGTAATAATTTTTAATAAACTTTTAATTTAATTTTATTTATTACTTTTAAAATATACATTTTTGAGAGGGAATGGAGAGCAGAGAGAGAGAAAGTGAGAGAGACAGAGAGAAGGGGGAGGAGCAGGAAGCATCAACTCCAATGTGTGCCATGACCAGGTAAGCTCAGGGTTGTGAACCGGTGACCTCAGCGTTCCAGGTCAAAGCTTTATCCACTGTGACAACAAAGGTCAGGCAATAAACTTTTAATTAGAGAACAGTTGTAGAATTAGGAAAGTATTGTGATGAGAGAACAGAGTCCCCATTATTAACATCTTATGTTAATGTGGTACATTTGTCACAATATGGCTTAATTGGAAAGTTTTTAATGTTTTTATTATGATTAGAAAGAGGTGCCTGACCTTTGGTGGCACAGTGGATAAAGCATCGACCCAGAAGGCTGAGTTTGCTGGTTTGATACCCTGGGCTTGCCTGGTCAAGGCACAAATGAAAAGCTACTCCTAGTTGGTGGTTCCTGCTACTCCTCCACCCATTTTCTCATCCTCTCTCCTTGCTCTTCCCCCACCCCCCACACAAAAAAATCAGTAAATTAAAAAAAAAAGAAAGAGGTAGTATGTTATTGGGAGAAAGTTCCCAGAAATAAAGTATAATTGTCATCACATTATATCAAGAGTACATAGTATCAACATAACTTACTTCTTTTAACGTTAAGCCTTGATTACCAGCCTTGAGTTGTATTTGACAGGTTTATACAGTGGGAATTTATTATTTTTCCTTCCTTCCCATGCTGTATTCTTTAGAAGGAAGACTTTATGTGCAGCTCAAACTAAAGAACTGGGGAGTTATCTTTCACCTCTTTAATGGTGATTTTATAAATTCTTCTGCATAGGAAGTTTGTCTAATCTGCCCATGTGTTTATTCAATATTTGTGATTTATTCCAATAACTCATTTATATCATTATAAACACAATAGTTATTTCAAGCTTTGAGCTCTACTTTAACACTATTTTATTTTGTTGATAAATTGTCCTGCCTTTGGTCACTGATAGCATTTTCAGTTAGCTCTTGTATTTCTTTGATGTATCTTCATAATTGTGAGTTTGATTTTTGCACTGATTTTTCTGGTGGATGAAGTACTTTTTCACCACCTGGCACTCCGGGCTCACGTTGTATATTTCCTACTACACCCTACAATCAGCTGTGTCTCCAAGAAGCTCTTGTTTCTCTTATTGTAAAATAGTAACAGGAGTCAAGGTTGGGGCACGGGGTACGCCTTCAGGTCCTTTCACCTGACAGATGAAGCAGATATGTATCCGTATGTATACAAAACTACACATATGCAAACATAAATTATCCCTTCTATTCAACTAAGTCTCTTGATTCTGAATGAAAAAAAAAAACATAAATGATACAAAAGTATCCTCTTGGAACTGATTGCTTTAAAGCTCCTGAGTTATGGCTCTTTCCACAAAAGTTGATTGATTGCTCATTACCATAGAAATTTACCCTATGCATGTTCATTCTGATATCTAGCCAGAAATTTAAGGTAACCCATGAGGATTTCTAGAACTTTTCTCAAGTTTTGTTGTTCTTTCTTGTATTCTGCCCTTAAAATTCTAGCTCATCCTGCCCAAATTATATAATAGATTATGTCTCCTGAATCCTGGTATATGTCTCAAGAGTGCTCCACTCTGTTTGGGTTCTAGGCTTTAAGCGCTTTAGAAATTACCACCAGACATAATGCTTGCCTCATATGTTTTCCTTCTCAGTATATTTCCCTCCACTGGATTTTATAAAATATGAAAGATTGAAAATTTTCCAGTTTTTTGGATAGTGACTGCAGGAAATGTTTTACTCCCAACTCCGCCCCCATGACTTGGAAGTTAAGTCCTATTTTGATTTTCTAAAAATTGCTTACTTAAAAAAATAGCTCAATTAGGATGGCATCTATTAATCTACTTTCCTAACCTCACACTACAAAAATATGTTGAGCCTGACCAGGCAGTGGTGCAATGGATAGAGTGTCAGACTGGGATGTGGAGGACCTAGGTTCAAGACCCTGAGATCACCAGTTTGAGTGCGGGCTTATCTGGTTTGAGCAAAAGCTCACCAGCTTGGATCCAAGGTCGCACATATGAGAAAGCAATCAACGAACAAGTAAAGTGTCACGACGAAAAACTGATGATTGATGCTTCTCATCTCTCTCCGTTCCTGTCTGTCTGTCCCTATCTGTCTCTCTCTCTGACTCTTTCTCTGTCTCTGTAAAATAAAACCAAAAACCAAAAAAAAATAAAAAAACAAAAACATGTTGAGATCTTTGTAGAGGTTTCACAATGGAGACTTTGACTAAATTCAATTGGGAAAGTCTGGATTAAAGTGGATTTAAAATTTTCTTTAACAATTAATTACATTTTTTAATGTAAATCTCCAAAGTGAGTTTGGCCATTGTATTATTTTCACAACTATTTTACCAGAGAACATTATCTATATACTGGGAAATCTCATGGTATTAGTATTTAGTAGACAAAATATGCAAAACTTGTCATCCTGCCTACTTCATGGTGAGTCAAAGAGCAGGGTTTCTCAGAATTTTCAGATGGGACTTCAGGAATTAAAAAGTAATCTTAGATTATATTTATTACATCCAATTTAAAATTTTAGTGCTCCTCTGGAAAGAAAAATTTCAGTAATTGTGCTTTTATTTTATCCCCCCCCATTTATATGTCACTTTTTGGGTACCAAAGTTGTAGATTTCTGTATTCCCTCTCCCACCACCACCTCGTTCTGCTCATTTTTCTAACTTGAATGGGAAAAACCATTCATTTCTGAACTCTCAGCCTTTATCCCTCTGCAAGGTTGAAGACTATTTTAATTTAGCCTGCTGCTTTTACTGTTTTCTTTTTTCTATTCATTCTTCATTGTGGTGAGCAATTAAATGCCGTATGCTTTTCTTTGACCCTAAGATGTTATCTTTCACTTGATGTATTCAAGTATCAGGCGACTTAAATACTACTTAGATATACATTTATGACAGGCACTTGACAGCTCACTGTCTCCTCAGTGGCCTTTCCATATTGTCAGACACAAGACTGTGAAAATACTGTATCTCCCAGAATATTATCTCCCATTTGTATTCATTTATTCTTGCCCCTAGAGCTAACTTAGTTGACTCTAAATGACTTAGTGTCTCTTTAACATACAACTATATCCTTTTTAGTAACCATTTCATTTCCAAATAATACTTAAGTGGTCTTTATCCTTGGCCTGCTGACTGGTATAACTGCAAAAGCAAGCCAGAGAATATCTCCATTTTCTCTGGCAAGCTCTTTTGAAATGAATCACAAGTGACTGCATATCTAAAGCTCACACAGTGTCCTTTTGTTGCTCATGTCTGAATAACCTCCAACACAACTATTCCCAAGGTATTTATAATCACACTACTAAAAAACACACATGTAGTTCTTACTTTGCTTTTGAATTCAATTCTCATAATGCAATTGTTTTTTTACTGGATTGTCCCTGAGCTCAGTTACAAGCCATATTGAGTTTATCTTGGGCACACCTGGCCTTTCCTATTCACATTCTAGTTCCCCTGTTGTGGCATACTGCCTTCTCTCTCTCTCTCTGTTCACTCTTTGCTCCTCGTTATCCATCCTAATCTGCTCCCTGGAAAGTAGCCCTCCTGCCATTCATAATAAAAAAGATATTTAATTCAATGTGTGATATGTGCCGGGGTCTCTTGCATTTAAAGCAATGTTTCTAGTCATACAATACATGGTTTTGTTCCATGCTATAGGAGTTGAAGTACAAGCAGAACCAATGCTAGAAAAGGTGTTGCAAAGGTGGGGTTTCTGAATACCCTGATAAACACATCATTGCTGAAGCTGTGTTTTGGCCTGATTTCAAGGAGTTTGGTCTGTAAAAAGCCTGGGAAAACGTCTTCTTTCTATTTCTTCTTTCTATTTCACATCTCATTCCCTATTCACTGTGACAATGCAAAAATTCTAGTGAGAAATTTTTTAATGGAGAAAATTACGTTATTTTTATGAGCACAGGTTCTGGAGTCCACTGAGTTGGGTTTCTGCTGTGACTTGACTCTTTACCAGAAGCATATTCTTTGGGAAGCTATTTAACTTCCCTAAGTTGTAGTTTCCTCATCCCCAAAGGGACAACTTATTTCAGTGGAACACCCCATAGAGTTTTCTCAGAATTTAATGAGATAATTCATGTAAAGCATTTTGTGGGGCACAATGCCCCACAAAAAAGATTAACAAATCATAGTTATTATTGTTATTCTATTTTTCATATACTAATGATTTCTTCTATTTTCTTCTGAAAATGAATTTCAGTATTGGGGGGGCACTTTGTAAAGTATATGATTGCTTAACCACTATGCTGTACACCCAAAACTAATACAAAATAATATTGAATGGAAACTGTAATTGAAAATGAGATTAAGAAAAAAAGATAAATGAATCCTAAGTCTTCAACTAACACCAGGTAGACTTGAATTAATTTTCATCACTGAGAAAACTCAGTTATTTATTTACATCTGTATTTTCTTTTTCACACTATGATACTATCGGTTTCATGTTTATTGCTAAAGTTCTAAGTGCGTGCTCAGCATATGGGCTAGTCAAGGATAAGATTGAAGGGCACCAGGGAATCTCATAACAAAATTATTGTTGTCTCCCAACCAGAAAATTGATGTTTGAAGCATCACCCTAACTGACGCATAGATTTATAAAAGTTCTCAGTTGTAAGAAACTTCCAAACCCTTCTTGAGAAATGTCAGTCCTAGGGGAGGAAGGATCTTGGTTAAGTGACATAACTAGTTAGTGTCCAATGTGTAAGTAAAAAAGAGATGTCATATTTTCAGTTCCCTATTATCTCTGGCATAATATATATATATATATGTATATATATGTATATGTATGTATGTATGTGTGTGTGTGTGTGTGTGTGTGTGTGTATATATATATATATATATATATATATATATATATATATATATATATATATATTAACCTAAGGCTTATCAATGTATATTCTTGGGTCTTGGGAAAGAGGTAATAATCACTGTCATTAATTCTTTCCCTGTTGAAGGGAAGCCTGGGACCAGCAAGGAATGTCAAAATCTAAAACTTAAACAATTTAGAATGCTAATAACAAAGGAAGGCCAACTTTATAATTTGCCTAAAACCTTTTCTATCTATGGTCTTCTCGTTTTCTCTTCTTTTATTTTTTTTATCTCCATGATATCTACCTTACTCCCTAAACACATATCCCATGTTATAATATAATAAGATAATTATTGTTACATGACTTTTTTGTTTTGGTCTTGATATATTTTTTCTTAATCTCCTCCCTAACCCCAGCTTCTGTCATGAAAGTCTTGTTTCTTTTACTGAGGTCGTTAGTGGGGGATGAGGCTTGGTATATGTACGTTTGTTTATGTGAATCCGTTTCTTGTTTTGTTTTGTTTGTTCTTTTACAACCTACAGGAAGATTTTCCTGCAAGGAGCTGCTCTTCACATTTATTAAAGATTTGCTATATGCTCCAACCTCCAGTAAAGGGTGATAATTGTCATTAAACCCAAACGTTATTGGCAACATGACTCTTCTTATATAATACTCAAATATTATATACATTTAAAAAATGTTATTTAATCCAACTCGTAAAGTGCAATGACTTTACGAGTTGGATTAGATAATAAAAACAACCTTAGTAAAGCACTGGAGTCTAGATAATAGATCATTCTGTTACATAATGCATTTTTTCCCCTGCATGAGAAAAGAAGAGAAGGTAACATTTTTTTTTCTAAATAATAAATGTGAAAATTTAATATCTTCACATTTGATTATGGATATGTATGCAGACATCATGCAAGCGAATATTTCAAAAATATAATTATGGGGCCCTGGCCGGTTGGCTCAGCAGTAGAGCGTCGGCCTGGCGTGCGGGGGACCTGGGTTCGATTCCCGGCCAGGGCACATGCAGGAGTCTGTCTGACTGTCTCTCCCTGTTTCCAGCTTCAGAAAAATACAAAAATATATATATATATATTATATTTTATATATATATATATATATAATTATGTTTTCTAAAATTCTAAAATGTTTAAAAGTCTAACCTTTAAAATGTTTCTGAAATGCATAGCATAATTTTATGTAAGAATAAGCAAATGGGCCCTGGCCGGTTGGCTCAGTGGTAGAGCGTCGGCCTGGCGTGCAGAAGTCCTGGGTTTGATTCCCGGCCAGGGCACACAGGAGAAGCGCCCATCTGCTTCTCCACTCCTCCCCCTCTCCTTCCTCTCTGTCTCTCTCTTCCCCTCCCGCAGCGAGGCTCCATTGGAGCAAAAATGGCCCGGGTGCTGGGGATGGCTCCTTGGCCTCTGCCCCAGGCGCTAGAGTGGCTCTGGTCGCAACAGAGCGATGCCCCGGAGTGGCAGAGCATCGCCCCCTGGTGGGCAGAGCATCGCCCCCTGGTGGGCGTGCCGGGTGGATCCCGGTCGGGCGCATGTGGAAGTCTGTCTGACTGTCTCTCCCCGTTTCCAGCTTCAGAAAAAAAAAAAAAAAAAAAGAATAAGCAAATGATTCTCAAAACACCTAAATTCTTTTCATTTACTGACACTGCTACCCTTAAATGGCCCAAATTAGAGAACGTATCACGTAGTGTGGCATTGCAGAACTTTATGCGTATACATATCTTTCACAGCTAAATTTAATTATTAAGAAATATGTTGTGCTTTATATGAAATGTGTCTCAACTTAAGGATATGTGCTTTCCATTATACTTATGAAGAGTTTAAATATATGTATACACACATATAAAAATATATAATCCTATATGAATAATACAGTAATATTAATTATGGTATGAGTATTATACATTTGCAATACATATTAAAAGGCATTTAAACAAATTATGCAGAACTACCAAATATAAAGGTATAATTTAATGTTGCTTCACAGCCAACAAATGGATTGTGAGATGTCAACATATGTTACTGATAAGTGAGAGACTAAAAAATGAGACCAATGATACTAAAAACAATATCAACTATATATGTGAACCATGTTTTGTTAAGTGAGCAAAAGTGGAAACTAGCTGAATAAGTATATGAAAAACAAAGTTGGCTTGTAACCTTATAAGCAAGTATTTCCAAATGTACAGTGATTACAAATAAACAAGGTGGGTTTATCCACACAATTTATCCCATTATCCCTGTGGCGTTATTGTACGCAATGCCAGCTAGTATATCACCTGGGCAAAACGATGTCTTGCCTGGGACTATTATGATGAAATAATAACATTTTATGCTTAGTTATCATTATAAACTAATTACATTTAACAGAAAATTTTAAGCACAAGAATCACTACGAGTATATGGAAGCAAACATATTTTCTTTTCAGGTAAATAGCATTATATAACAGGAAACGATGATAGGATATTGTAAACATTTTCTTTTGCCTACCTTTGTATTTCAGAAGTTCAATATAACCACATTTCTCCAAAGACTCATTCTGTTATTGAAAGGTAATGGTGGGAACCAACTTAAGAACATGTAAAATGCAAGATTTTTTAATCAATGAGGAGCTATTAATTTAACCAACCCTTCCTGTAATAATATTGAGACAGACTGTCTGCCTGTTTTTACATTATAGCTAGCTTTGCAATCTGTGTAGAATTTAATGAGGTGTGTAATTTTTGTGAACTTATTGATTCTGAGAGATTCAAAGATTTTAATGCTACTTAACTTTAGTATTTTAACCTTTCATTGATCTTGTATAAAGACAATAATATTTTAGTGCTAGCTGTTGATCTCTTTGTACCACTCTTATATATTTACCTTTCTTTAAATGTGCATGGGAAATGTCTTCAGATGAATATATAATTTAGTTTGCCCCTCTCTCTCTTAAAATTTTTCCATACTGTATATTCAAGTATTTCATAGTTTTAATTAATTTTTTTAGTTGCATCATCTAGAACTCTTAGATTTGTATAGAGACCCACTATGTTTTATTTCAATCTGTATAAGAAAGAACCATATACCTATTCTCTTGACAGTTAAGATAGCTTCTGAGTCATTTAAGATAGTATGACATTCATGAAAACAAATGAGTTCACTCTCTATTACTTCTGGTAGACTAATATGTGAGATGGTCAAATATTTTAATAAATTATATGAAAAAATATTTCTTATAATTTGAAAATAAGTTTTACAGCACAAATTTTATGATTAATCACAGCATAGTATTAATGGCTCTTTCTCCAACATAAGCCAGAGATGTTGAGAATATTTGCTTTATTTTATAATGAATTATTTAAATTAATAAGGGTGATGTTTACATATTGATAAACTCAAGTTTTAATATATTCATTAAACTATTCAAAGAAAGAATGCTCAAATTCTTGCTTGTAGGCTGCTCAGAATTAAACATACTGGCTGAAGGACATATTTTATCAATCCTAAAAATCTCTAATGAGAAGTGATCTTGCAGGTAATTAAAGCTGAGACCAGAACAATTTTGCTTTTCTTTAACTTTTATATAGAGTGATTCTGGGTAAAATTTTCTTTTAAGGAAAAAATGTAAAGGTAGAAGAAAGGTTGTTTCCTTGCTTAAAAGGTTTTTAAAACATTTGGTTTAGTAAAATTGATACATATTTTAATTCTCTGGGGATCTATCAATTAAAACTAGAATAAGTAGACCAGAATTGATATTTCGATATGATGAGCAAACTGGAAAACCCACAGGTACCTAATGGCAAGTTGATGGTTTATAATGTTTGTTTCCTACCTATAACCAAACATCCCCTATATAGCTTACTGATTCAATATAATCAATAGCATTTAGTGTAGAACCTTTGTCTAAAGCATTTTAAAAGTCAGTAAATTGCATCTACTCTTCACTCTTTGTGCATCCAATTGTGCAATTTCCCAGTATTATTTAGGCATATTTTCTTGTAATTAGATTGCCTTTTCTTTTTTAAAAAAATTTTTAAATTAAATTTAATGCAGTGACATTGATAAATCAGGGTACATGTGTTGAGAGAAAACATCTCCAGATTATTTTGACATTTGATTATGCTGTTTACCCCTCACCCAAAGTCAAATTGTCTTCCATCACCTTCTATCTGGTTTTCTTTGTGCGCCTCCCCTCCCCCACCCCCTCTCCTTCCTCGCCCATTCCCCCCTCCCCCCACCCCTCCACTCCCATTACCATCACATTCTTGTCCATGTCTCTGAGTCTCATTTTTATGTCCTATCTATGTATGGATTCATATAGTTCTTAGTTTTTTCTGATTTACTTATTTCACTCCGTATAATGTTATCAAGGTCCATCCACGTTGTTGTAAATAATCCAATGTCATCATTTCTTATAGCTAAGTAGTATTCCATAGTATATATGTACCACAGCTTTTTAATCCACTCATCCTCTGATGGACATTTGGGCTGTTTCCAGATCTTCGCTATTGTGAACAATGCTGCCACAAACATGTGGTTCATTTCTCCTTTTGGAACAGTGCTATGGTATTCTTAGGGTATATTCCTAAAAGTGGGATAGCTGGGTCAAAAGGCAGTTTGATTTTCAATTTTTTGAGGAATCTCCATACTGTTTTCCACAGTGGCTGCACCAGTCTGCATTCCCACCAGCCGTGCAGGAGGGTTCCCTTTTCTCCACATCCTCGCCAACACTTATTCTGTGTTGTTTTGTCGATGAGCACCATTCTGGCTGGTGTGAGGTGATATCTCAGTGTGGTTTTAATTTGCATTTCTCTAATAATTAGTGATGTTGAGCATTTTTTCACATGCCTATTGGCCATCTGAATGTCCTCTTTGGAGAAGTGTCTATTCATTTCTTTTCTGCATTTTTTGATTGGATTGTCTTCCTGGTGTTGAAATTTAAAAGTTCTTTATGTATTTTGGTTATTACCACTTATCAGATGTATTGTCAACTATGTTCTCCCATTGTGTAGTTTGTCTTTTTATTCTGTTCTTATTGTCTTTAGCTGGGCAGAAGCTTGTTAGTTTGATATAGTCCCATTTGTTTATCCTGTCTTTTATTTCACTTCCTCGTGGAGATAAATCAGCACATATATTGCTCCGAGAGATGTCGGAGAGCTTACTGCCTATGTTTTCTTCTAAGATGCTTATGGTTTCACGGCCTACATTTAAGTCTTTTATCCATTTTGAGTTTATTTTTGTGAGTGGTGTAAGCTGGTGATCTAGTTTCATTTTTTTGCAGGTAGTTGTCCAATTTTCCCAACACCATTTGTTAAAGAGGCTGTCTTTACTCCATTGTATTTCCTTACCTCCTTTGTCAAATATCAGTTGTCCATAGAGCTGTGGGTTTATTTCTGGGTTCTCTGTTCTGTTCCATTGATCTATATGCCTGTTCTTATGCCTGTACCAGGCTGTTTTGAGTACAATGGCCTTGTAGTATAACTTGATATCAGGAAGTGTGATACCTCCCACTTTATTCTTCTTTTTTAAGATTCCTGAGGCTATTCGTGTTCTCAGATTGCCTTTTCAACAAACAAACAAAAACAAGCATTCTGTGATCTTACCCATCATTGGATATGCCCTGCTATGTGGCCATTACAAAGAATGTCTTCATAGCCAGGATATTTTAGAAAATGATAGGTTTGAATTTGCTTCATCTCCTCAAATTTATCAAGTATTTTATCCTATTGTTCCACAAAGTTATCTTTGTTTTAGTGATGCAAAGGGAAGGTGGATATATAAAGGTTATGGAAATTCAGAGAAAAAATTATTTCCATTTCAGGAAATCACAGAATGCTTCATGGAGGAGGCCTATTATTGTTTAATTTAGTTACTTTTTACCCCAAATGAAATAGATCATGCTCATTAATAGCATTCATTCTCAATATGTAACATGAATCAGAATTCCTAGATGGCTTGTTAAAACAGAGTTTTGCACTATGCCTATACTCAGAATTTGTTATTCTGTATGCTTAGGGTAGGATGTAGGTATTTATTTTTCTATGCGGGTCATCAGGCAACTACACTTTGGAAACCATTGGTATAGAGCTGAACAATAAATTCAATTGGACTAAGCTATTTACCTTGAATTTTGGGGGAAACCTTAGCTTCAATATTTCCAAGTGATTCCCCAATTCATTTCCATCTTTTTCTTTTATTGTATTCAAACAACTGAATATTTTCAATTTCCTTGAAATATGACATTAGTTCTCATTTAGCTTATTTTTTTGTTTTGTTTTCAACTTACTCTAATATTTTCATTGTTTATTTTTCTAAGTGCAGTTTGTGTTATTTGTTTTATAGCAATCCAGTCATCAGTTTCTGTTTTTAACTATAGGGTTCTAGATGCAAGACTAAGAACCACAAGAACAACAAAAAATGATATTCATTGTGTGGTATAGAACACTTACGTTAGAATGGATGTTTCTGATTATAACAGCATACTATTTCTCTTAGCCTGGCTTCCTCAGAAAGCAGAACCTGAAGCAAAAAACAAAGTGCTACTCCTTCTTTGAGGAATGCAAACTAGGAGCAAAAATAAGGGGAAAAGAGTGTGGTCAAGAAGGAGGGAGAGCCAATAAGATGTGTTTCAATCTGCCAGCACTTGGGTATCAAGCACAAATTGCTCAGCCTCCTGGGATTGTCTGAAAGGTCTTATAAATTACTGCTTTGGGGGCAGTCCATCAGAGGAGGAAGAGAAAATATATTCACCAGCTCCTTTCTTCCACTGGTCAAAGGTGTGCCCCCAGGGCATCAAATTCCCCTGTACTTCCTAACAGGAACATGAGAACACTACAGGCTTTGATATTCCATGACTCATTGTCAACAGGGAAAGATGCCCCAAGGTTTTTGCTCACAGAAAGATGCTCAGAGTTTATGAAGAAATAGGTTATCCCTCATGGCTGGGATAGGTACAAATGGACAAATGCCCCCCAAAATAGTTGAGGCTCAAAGAATCTCAACTGTTTCATAACACATGATACAGTACTCATTGTAGAACCTTATCTCCCATGTTCCTTCTGCCATTTGATGAGTGACAAACATTTTTTGTTTTTGAAATTCATTATTGCTCTGATTTCTAGAAAACCAATCTCTCTTGGCTCTGCTCTTATATGTTGGTGACTCTATCCATCTTTTCTGGAGTTAACTTTTATGTGGGTACCCTTTCTTTTACATACCACTTAAATATTGTTTGGCATTCTATATTGGAGTATCTTGTCTTCTCACTTTTATTTTTTATTGAAGATCTACTCACACCTTCAACTGACGCCTATATGTTCAATGTCCCAAAATGTTTCTTAGGCCCAGCTTGCTCTACTGAACTGGAGACCCATAAATCTAAAGTCACTTTCTTTATTCTTACCTGAATGTTCCTATAAGAATTCAACATTTTTAAGATCAATAATTTTTCTTCCTTCCCAGAATATCTGCCTCTCCTGTATTTTATAATATACCATTAGCCTTCACCTTCTATATCCAATCTTCATGGAGTAGGAATGATTTTTTTTTTTTAATTATTGAATGTATCTAGTTCTATCCATCCTCATTACTACCGTACTTACACGGGTCACTGTCATCTCTAGCTGGGATTACTACCACAGACTTCTAATTGGATAATTCCCTACTAAACTTTTTTCTCACTCTAGTGCTGAGCATCTTTCAATTGTCTCCTTTACACTTAAGAATTAAAAGCATACAACTTGGCATGTCTCTGCATGATTTGCTTTCTGCTTGCTTCTTCAGTTTAAGCAGTCATACTCCCAGAAAGTTGCCTCCTGAACTCCAAACTAAGTCATTCACAGGAACCTGAATCTACCACTCCCTGACTTACCTGTAGGTCTTGTTCATTCCTTTTGCATGAACCAACATTGTTTGTTCCTCCTGACTCATGTGTGTAGATTCTATAAGATCCAGTTTTTCCAGGAGGTCCCATTTCAACTGTCCTACCTCCAACTCCAACTTGTTATGCTTCGTGTATCTTTTTTTTTTTTTTGTACTATTTTGTTCATTCAGGTTGCCCTGGGCCTATTCTAATCACAGAATAGAGATTGCCTCGCTGTATTCTAATCTGGTATTTTCTTATTTAAATAGGACTTTCTTAAGGGCCGGCACTTCCTTGGATAGATCCTGACCCATATTAATAAGTGTCTACTACGTGGTTGAATGAGTTAATCAATAGTAATAATATTTACTGATAAAATAATTGGCTACATGTGCTACATGAGGTATCTTATCCCTTTTCTGACAGAAAACAAACAAACAAACACAAAGATTCAAAGAGGGTAAATAAATTTCCCAAAGTCAAACAGCTAATAAGTGACAAAACCTGATTCAACTTCAGGTGTATATGGTTCCAGAACTTTTGTCTTTACCACAGAGCAACACTGACAGTGCGAGGATTCACATTCTACCCCTGCCTATTGTCAGATTAAGGCTTTACTTACCTGACCCCCCCTTTTTTTGAAGTGAGAAGCAGGGAGCCAGAGAGAAAGGCTCCTGCAAACGCCCAACCAGGATCCACTCGGCATGCTCACCAGGGGGTGATGCTCTGCCCATCTGGGGCATTGCTCCACTGCAACTGGAGCCATTTCAGCACCTGAACTGGAGGCTATGGAGTCATTCTCAGCTCCCAGGCCAACTTTGCTCCAATGGAGCCTTGGCTGCAGAAAGGAAAAGAGAGACAGAGAGAAAGGAGAGAGGGAAGTGTGTAGAAGCAGATGGGCTCTTCTCCTGTGTGCCCTGGCTGGGAATCAAACCTGGGACTTCTATACCCCGGCCAATGCTCTACTGCTGAACCAACTGGCCAGGGCCTTGACCCCTTTTTATTTTTTTCCTTATTTTCCAAATAAGAGGAGGGGAGATAGAGAATAGACTCCTGCATGTGCTGCTACCAGGATCCATCCAGCAACCCTCCTCTGGGGCCAATGCTCTGCCTGTCTGTGGCCATTCTCGCAACTGAACTTTTTTTAATGCCTGAGGTAAAGGCTCCACGGAGTCATCTTCAAAGCCCAGGCTGATGGAGGGCTTTGGCTGTAGGAGGGGAAGAGAAGATAGAGAGAGAGATAGTGAGAAAGATAGGTGGAAGGGGAGAGAGAGAGGGGAGAGGGGAGGGGGGAAGAGAAAGAAGGGATAGAGAGAAGGGAGAAGGGGAGAGAGAGGGGAAAGGGAAGAAAGAGAGGGGAGAGAGAGAAGGGAGAGGGGGAGAGAGATAGGGGAGAGGGAAGAAGGGGGGATAGATAGGGGAGAGGGAAGAGAGAGAGGAGAAAAAGAGGGTGGGAAGGGAGAGAGAGAGGGGAGGGGGGAGAAAGAGGGGGGGAGAGGGGAGAGAACGGAGTGGAGAAGTAGATGGATGCTTCTCCTGTGTGTCCTGACTGAGAATTGGACCTAGGACATCCAGATGCTGGGCAAAGTTCTAATACTGAGCAAACTGGTCAGTGCCTACTTGACCTCTTTTAAAAGACATGAGTTAATTTGCCAAAAAGGGAAGATAATGCATGTGATGACTTTTTTATCTAAAATAAGCAAATATACCATACCAGAATAGAGTTTATCATAAATATTTGTTATCATTCATATCACACTTATTTACTTAAATATTAGCAGTCCAAGCATGGGAAACATAATACAGATCCCTTGGTGTATCATGAGTGGATTTTCAATGTACACATTTCATCAGAATTTAATAGACCAGAAACCCTGTCCTTTTCTAATACGAGAAGTAAAACAATCCTATCATGAAATACTCTTCACAACATAGATATTTTATTTGAAATTCATAGGAAATGACTGTGGAGAAAAAAAAAAACCCACTAAGTAGAGAATCCTCAAAGGCAATGGATTCTTTTATTGTAACTGTATACGTATAGATGAAATGACAAGAACAAAATTGTGTTACATTTACCTGGGTCGAACACCAAGGGGTCCAACAGAATAACATTTAACACTGAAACCCAGAGGAAAACCACCTAAGGCAGCCTCACACTTTTTGGCAAGCCTGTTAGTCTTTATTCTTGCTTTATTTTGCTTAGGAGGAAATATGTATATATTTATCATCCAACAATATAGAAGTGAAACATTTAACAAGCCTAATTTTCTTTCTGATTTAATAGGGTTCAATAAATGGAAACTGAGCAGTCAGAATAATGAAAAGAGGACATAATATGTCTCATTCTGTTTGTGTCCTTTCTATGTTCTTTTGTCCTTTGATTGCACTGGTGGATAATATTATTTTGTTCCCAAGGAAATATGTCCCTTTGATTAGGTTGCAGATATTCTCTCATTTGTCACTGTTCTATCAAGCTATGCCATGTAGCAGCAGGAACTCTTGATTATTTAATTGCTTGTAAGAACTCATTAAATTCAACTATCAATCATGGGACATATGGTAAACATCACCCAATGGCGTGAGAGGTTGTAGCAATAATCTGTCACTAGGGCAAACCCTTTTTCAGCAATACAGACTTTGGTTTAGTTGTCTGATCATGATTATTTTTAATTGATATTGATTTACAACTCAGGGTTCATCTAGTAGCCTTAATCCACACTTTGAAGTTAATAATATAAGCATTTATAATTTTATTAGAAACATACTCAAATGAATCTTTTCTGCTTTGTACCTGATTTTCTTCTGTAATAATTGAATTTATTCTTTTGCAAACAGTACATAATAAATTTTAAAAGCTATTATTTTTCTGTTGATAGAATTTAAATAATACTTCTTAATAAATAGAGTTTACAAAGTCAGTATCAAAACTTGGTTATAATCACTGTGGGGAAACAGCATCTGTAAAGATTATTTCTGAAATGGTCCTTTTCAAAACAGAATAATCAAACCATCTATTTTGCTAGGAGTATAATGGTAGATTTTAACTCTTGTATATCTCTGGATGAACACAAACTTTTAAAAATGTGTATTTACAGTGAAGTTTTAGAAGCATCTAGCTTTCCACTATATTCAAGATCAGGATGTACATTTGCTGATAGGAATTCAGTGTAAAACTAAATGTAAGATATAGTTCTATTTCATTAGTTCTTTTCTTAGAAAACCAGACATCTAGTGGTCATCTAAATCAGGTGCACTTAGAGGTGAAAAAAAAAAATAACACCCTAATTTCCCTCTTCAGATATATAATAAGCATTGAAGCCATTACAAAATCACAATTCTTGCCGTCTTTAGAACTATCTACAAAAAAGAGGGGCTTGTACATGTGAAACAACTACTTTGAATTCTACTTGTGAGCCCTTCTCCTCAATGCCTCCTTCAAAAAATGTCTCTTGTTGCTGCTTACACTGAAGAAAAGTTTGTGTGTGGTTTCCCCTTCCCAACCCCAGCCCCAGGAGTGGAGAGATTAGAAGTTTCACTTACATTCCAAACAAAGAACAAACTAATTGATTAATGTGAGTGTGAATATCAAAAAAGTTGACACTCATTTGTTTAGAAAATATCTTTGGAGAAGCTGGAATGAGAGGTCCATAATATCAGAGACAATATAAGGGTAATGTGTGCAGAAGCAACTTCCTCTGTTCTGCATTGAAATGGTTATGTATAGGTGAGTTTCAGTTGTGGGACTGGGTGACTCTAAGAATAGAAGCACCACAGGGGTAAAAAATTGATCTCACTGTTTTGCCCATAAGTGTTTAGAATGAATATATAGTAGGTTCTCAATAAATATTTGTAGCGTCAATGAATGAGAGAGGGAGTGACTATCATGCCAATAAACTTCTATCTCAAATTGTTTCCTTGGGAAAAGAATGTTCATTTTTTTTTTTTTTCTGTATTTTTCTGAAGCCGGAAACGGGGAGAGACAGTCAGACAGACTCCCGCATGCACCCGACCGGGATCCACCCGGCACGCCCACCAGGGGGCGATGCTCTGCCCACCAGGGGGCGATGCTCTGCCCCTCCGGGGCGTCGCTCTGAGCCACTCTAGCACCTGGGGCAGAGGCCAAGGAGCCATCCCCAGCGCCCGGGTCATCTTTGCTCCAGTGGAGCCTCGGCTGCTGGAGGGGAAGAGAGAGACAGAGAGGAAGGAGAGGGGGAGGGGTGGAGAAGCAGATGGGCGCTTCTCCTGTGTGCCCTGGCCGGGAATCGAACCCGGGACTTCTGCACGCCAGGCCGACGCTCTACCACTGAACCAACCGGCCAGGGCCAGAATGTTCATTTTTTAAAATGTTTCTGCAATTAGTACTAAAGCTATTAATTAATTTGCTTTACTCTATGTTATTATTTATAAAGTGTCTCATTTCATCACAAAGCAAATTAATATTGGCAGGATGATTATATGGGTTAGGCACTGCTTTACCTATGTTATCTCATGTAATTATTACTGTAAGCATATATGGAGTAGGTACAATTGTTAGTTCCATTTTACAGGGAAAGAAACCCTGGTTTAATCAGATTAAGCAACTTCCCCAAAGAGACACGACTAGTAATGGACAGAATGCACATTGGAATCCATGTCTGCCTGACTCTTAAGTTTTCACTCACAGTTAGGTGTTGAGAGTCAGTAACTATGGGACCCTTGTACGGCTCCTCTCTTCTTCCAGATACTGTTTTCAACCCTGACAGTTGACTCACTCTTGATTTTTGTGAGTCAGGTGTGACTAAAAAGGTTTGAAGAGCTTATTTCCTTCCCTTTCTCTGATTGCTGGGAGGGGCACTGGATTCCCCTTCCTGGGAAATCATTCTTGAGTTATGGTGTTTTTATATATATATTATATATATAATATATATTATATATATATTATATATATATTAATTCACATGTGACATCATCAACTGCATTAGAAGATTTTATGTCATCTGTCTATAAACCTTGGCTTGTCACAACAATATCACTTATACTTGTATTTAAATTTATACCATATGTTCCTGTCATCCCCAGCAGACTCTGAACTTCCTCAGGGTAAATTAAAAATAAATAAATAAAGCTATGTTGTATAAGTTTCATCCTGTAAATTTTAATATCTCTTAATGGAATGAATGAATGAGAGATAGAACCTGGTGTAACAACTCCATTTTAGGACTTTCTGCATTCAACCTTTTATTTCATTCTCTGTCAGTTTAATTTTTGATCTTCCTCCCTCATCTTTAGATTGCCCATGGCACCTATATTATTAAAGAGACATAGCAAGTGTTTATTAAATTGAGTGTAACCTACTTCCTAATCATTGAACCAAACAGTGAATCTGTCAAACTTTTGAATACATTACTTAAGTTGATTATGCATGTTCATTGCCCACAATTCCCAGATACATCTTCGTGTTGATTGCTTAGAAGTATTATGTATATGAAATTAAGAATACTAGACTTACTAAGGTAAATGATATACTTATAGAACTAAGTAGTAGACCCTAATAAATCTATATGGTTTTCTCCACTTGAAACAAATTTACAATTTATAGTATCAAGAAACCAATGCTGCCATGTGAAACCAGTGAAAATGACAGAAATAATACGAGGTCCCGTATTCATAGTACAGGCACTCCGTGATGCACTTGTCTTTGTATGATTAACTTAGACATTTTCACTAATAGATTCAAAGATAATTGCCAGATAAACAGCTGTCCTGTCCCTATAACAGAAGAGGAAATGAGTAAGGGATATTAAATAAGGAAAAATGTCACTCAGGTGCATTAATCTGGAAAAGGGAGCTCATTGTAAGACATTCTGTCTTCCTTAGTATTTGGATTTGAAAACTGGAGTATTAAGGCACAAAGACATGATAGGCCATCAGGAGAAGGAATAATCTCTTTAGAAACCAAGTGATTATTGTAATGAGATTATTTATGAGTGAAAGAATCTTGCCATTTTATTATTCAGTATTTTACTAAAATTTACAGTATACATAAGAAGATACGTTTAAGATAATTTTTTTTTCAAAAGTGTACTAATCCTAAGTCAAACAACATATTGCAGAGCATATCAGGAATAATGATGATAATAACTCATGGTAGGTGTTCTTTTGTTTAATTCATTTCTGTCTTTGCAGAGAGGAATATGTTTGTCCAAGTGTAAAAGTACTGAGACCATCAAAGACCTCAAAATAATTTATTTTCTTAAATAATTGTTCATCTTTTAAAATAAGACTTCTAGAAAATACATATCCTATTTGTAAAACTGGAAGAGGCATTCAGTCAGTATCATTAAATTTACTAAATTTGATTTGATGCCAAATGTAAACAGACAATTGAATTCGGTAGTTGCCCTAATAGGTTAAGTAATATCTTAGATGCTTTTGTAACATTTGTATAAAACTGTTTTCCTGTTCTATTTGCTTGCTTCATTTTACATGAGTGCAGCGAGCCACTATACTTTAAATTATTTTTTGTGCATGAAAACTATTAACTTGGGCCTTTATAGACTTAGTATATTGATGGGAACTGCATTACACTCATTTTATGACTTTCAGATAGGTTAGTGCCAGTGAGGTCAGCTCAAGAGTAATGAATGCCATTTTAAAATACCAAGAAGCATGATTATTTTCATACTAATATTGCTGTGGAAAAATACCAAAGAGATAGTGAGATTATACCACAAAGTACAGAAACTGTTCCAAGAAGTAAGTGCTTACACGTGGCTGTGCAAGTGTACAGAAAAACCCATTAAAACCCATTAAAAAGACCCAAACTGTGGACAGAAGATAAAATAGAATTGATCAGCTGCATCCATGATGGCAATAGATTGTCCATTTATTAATTAAAAGTACATTTTCTATATTGTGATGTAATAAATAGTTTGGCTGTACAGGTTAATTTCTTCAGATCTGTACTGAGGGCTATTATCATTGATAAATTATGCACTATGACATTTACCATTTCTGATAGACGGTCTACAGGAGTGCTGTACCTGGAGCTTTGCTTCTGGTACATACACAGCAATTTAGTCTGATTTAGTTACCTGTGACGTACTGTATTTCTAATTCAAGTGGGACTATACTTCAAGTAAGCACGTGTTTTTGTGGTTGTGTCATTATACTTATAGAACCAGAAGTAAGTCTTTTGGAGTGCAACTATCTTGGTTACCACAACAAAAGACACAGAGTATTTCTGTCATATATCAATATAAATATTATTGGGTACCTGAGGCATAATGAACTTAAAAATTACAACATATGGAATATGTTATATACATAATATGAAAACATGTTTCTGCCATTATTACTGTGTCATATATGATGCCATTAACTTATTTTTATAAATTATCATAAAGATGTTATAAATTTTTTTCTGCTTATTTCCACTTTGTTCTAGGATTTTTAATAATTTTTTTCTGAGCAAGGTAAAGTTTTAAAAACCTATAAATATTTATTTTTTAGGATCTTGCTTCAAAGACAGTGCACACAGTAATGGTTCATTTGGGAAAAGTGAAACACAAAGTAGAATTTAAAAAGAAACCTAACAAAACAACTATCAGGCAAAGTTTGAGAATCATATTATACACATGCGTGCGCACACACACACGTTTTTCAATTTATAAAAGGACCTTTATTTGTAATATCTTAATCTTGCCAACTATCCCATAAGACAGCAAGGAAAAAGTTAATGCCTTAATTAAGTTTATTGGAAGAGTAAGACTTCAGAAGTTTAAATAGTTTGCCAATACTTATAGGTGGGACAACAATAATCAGAATCGGGGTTGTTCAACTCCTAAACATGTTTCTTTCTATTATAATACAGTGAGTGTAATTTCATTTTTATTCGAGGGTACACAAAAAAAATTGAAAGGTAAATAATAGGTATTGAGTGTTAAGTATATAGCAAGAACAACTTCATATGTTCTCTTTCATTTACTTTAACAAACTGGCTCTTTTTGGTAACTAATATATGAATCATTCCACCCCAGGGCAAACCCAATAATGAATATGTAAAACAGTGACTCTCAACCAAGGCTATACAATAAGCCACCATGGGCTCTTTAAAAGGTAAAAATGTGGGATATCCACTTATTGTCAAGACACAGAAACAGAGACACAATTCAGTCTTCTATTTGAAAAAAATGAAACATTGGGTAAAACATACTTTTAAAAAGTTGTTTTCAAGACTGTGGATACCAGCCAACTATGGAAAGCGACCCTTTAATGAAAGTAAACAAATGAGTTGTTGGATTCTGAGTGGAGATGATGTTGCTGAGAGTCCAGCAAAAGTAGCTTAACTTCACAGAACTGAGTACCTGAAAGAGAACTGCACACAGGGAGAATCCCAGGGATTTGTCGAAGGCTTGCTTGATTCGTAAGCAGATTTTTCAGAGCACACATGTGAGAAATATACCCAGGCTGGTAAAAGTATTACCCAAATGATTAATGGAACAAGACCAGGAGTTTACATAGGCCTGGGGATCATGCCTATTCCTACCAGCCAAACTGAAGAAAAATAAATCATAATTTATGGAGCAAATTGGATATGTCAACAAAAGGTCTTTCAGCTTGGGGGAGTAAATAGACATGGTTAATGCTCTAATCTTTTCTTTAAAAAGTTTTTAACACCAAGTCATTAAGGATCAAATTGTTTCCAAGAGCTTAACTATGTTTGAGAAACTAGTTAAAGAATAGTTATAGAAATTTAAAACTATCCAGCAATCGTCAAGGTAAAATTCACCATGGCAGGTATCCAATTAAAAAAATAAAGTAATTTAAAGAAGAAATAAAATATGACCCATGATAAGAAATTATGATAGAAACTCCAAAATGAAATGGAGGAAAAACCCATTCAGCTCGTCACTAAGCTGGAGGACAGTTCAGTGGCTTAATGAACCTGTAATTGGAGTCTCTGAGAGACAGCAGAGAGGTGACAAAAAATATTTTTAGTGATAATAACCCCAAATTTTCCAATATTGATTAAACCAATAAACACACATCCAAAATGCTTAATGAATACCAATCACAAAAAATGTGAAGAAGAGTACACTAAAATAAATCATAATCAAATTTCACAAAGAAGGCCCTGGCCGGTTGGCTCAGTGGTAGAGCGTCGGCCTGGTGTGCAGAAGTCCCGGGTTTGATTCCTGGCCAGGGCACACAGGAGAAGCGCCCATCTGCTTCTCCACCCCTCCCCCTCTCCTTCCTCTCTGTCTCTCTCTTCCCCTCCTGCAGCTGAGGCTCCATTGGAGCGAAGATGGCCCGAGCGCTGGGGATGGCTCCTTGGCCTCTGCCCCAGGCGCTAGAGTGGCTCTGGTCGCAACAGAGCTACGCCCTGGAGGGGCAGAGCATTGCCCCCTGGTGGGCAGGGCGTCGCCCCCTGGTGGGCGTGCCGGGTGGATCCCAGTCGGGTGCATGCGGGAGTCTGTCTGACTGTCTCTTCCCATTTCTAGCTTCAGAAAAATACAAAAAAAAAAAATTTTCACAGACACTTTAAAGAAGTAAAAAGCAAAATCATTAACATGTCTGGAGAAATAAAAAATGTTATATAGAGAAAAAGTATTCTCATCAAAATCTTAAGGAAAAAGCACTTAAGTACTACAAACAAAAAAGTCTCATGAATCTACAATTTGTAATAGCTTTAAAAACAAAGGTAAAAAAATTGTGGACATACAAAAGCTGAAATAATTGCACAGCCAGCCAAAATGAATTAGAAGAAATGTTAAAAGATGTTCTTCAAGTCAAAATAAAACAGACATATGGATCAGTAAAAGGAACGAGGAACATCAAAAGTGGCAATTACCTCGGAAAATATGTAATATTTAAATCTCAACAGTAGATCACTTTAAAAAATAATGGGAATATGGAGTATAGTTTTTAATTTATATAGACAAAATGTATGGCAAATTAGTGCAAAGTCTAGGAGGAGAGAAAGTGAAGAATATTATTGTAAGATGCTTATACCATACAAGGAATGGATGGGTACACAAAGTAGTGTTCTGATAAGGTTTCATTGAGTTGTACACTTGAAACTTGTACTTTTTATAAATTCAGGAAAAAATGTATAAAAATCACTTTTAAATAGACTATGATAAGTTAAAGATGTTTACTATAATCCTAAAATAACTGCTGAAACAACAAAAAATTATAGCCAATAAGTGTAGGAGGAAAAAAGAAGCATAAAATATATAATAAATTCCAAACAAACCAGGCCTTGGCCATCTGGCTCAGTTGATAGAGCATTGGCCTGCCGTCTGCATGTTCTAGGTCCGATCCTGGCCAGGGCACACAGGGGAAGCGACCTCTGCTTCTCTCCCTCCGCCTCTCCCCTGTCTTTCCCACTTCCCCTTCCACAGCCAGTAGTTTGACTGGTTCCAGTGTGGCCCTGGACTCTGAGGATATAGCTCAGTAGGTCCAAGTGTTGGGCTCAGGTTCTAAAAGTAGCTTGGTTGGTTCAAGCATCAGTCCAAGGGTTGCCGGGTGGATCTCAGTCAGGGTGCATGCAGGAGTCTGTCTCCCTATCTCTCTTCTTATCACTTAAAAAATTAAACAAATCAGAAAAAAGAGGGGGGAAAAAACAACAAATAGTAGATGAAGCAAATAGAAAACATATAGCAAGATGACATTTAACACTAACCATGTCAAAAATCACATTAAATCTGAAAGGTCTAAATTCACAATCTTAAAAGTTGGAAATTTTCAGACTAAATAAAAAAGCAATAACTAACTATATGCTGGCATAAAAAATAATATATATATATATATATAAACACAAAGAAGCTAAAAGTAATATGATAGAAAAATAAATACAAAGCTAACACTGATATAAAGATAATTTAAATGACAATAATTTCAGATGAAGTCAATTTCAAAGATTATTACCAGGAACAGAGGGTCATTTTATATAGATTAAGGGTTCAATTAATCAAAGACGCAAAAAAAAAAAATCCTAAGTGTTTATGCATCTAACAAAAGTGCTTCAAAAACATCAAACAAAAACTGACGGAACTACAAGAATAGACAAATTCACAATTATATTTTGAAAATCAATCTCTCTCACAAATGATAGAAGAAGCAGACAAAAATAAATCAGTGAGAATATGAAAGACTTGAACATCACTATCAACCAGTTTGACTTAATGGATATTTATAGAACAATGTATCCTAAACTAGTAGAACACATGGTCAAGAGCACATGGACAATTTAGCAAGATAAACTGTACCCTAAGCCATAAAACAAGTCTATTGCAAAACAATCAAGTCATACAAAGTAGGGTCTTTCATCATGATAGAATTAAATTAGAAATCAAAACCAAAATGGTATGTTGCAAGTTGCAAATATTGGAAACTAAATATACTTTTAAGTAGCCTAAAAGTTAAACAGGAAAATAAAAAGTAAAATTAGAAAGTATCCATAAATAAATAAAAATAAAATTACAACACATCAGTATGTGTGAGATATAGCTAAAGCAAGACTTATAAGAAAATTTAAAGCTCTTAATGCCAATATTAAAAAAAAAAAGGAAGGTCTCAAATTAATAATCTCAGCTTCCAACTTTAAAAACTAAAAAAACAAATCAAATCCAAGGTAAAGATAGCAAAGAAAATAATAAAACTTGAGCAAATATTAATGAAATAGAAAGCAGAAAAGGAATAGTAAAAATCAATCAAACCAAAAGTAGATCCTTTGATATCAATGAAATTCATACACCTTTCGCTAAATTGCTGGGAGGAAAAAATGGAAAGAAGATATAAATGAGCAACATCACAAATGAAACAGGTTATGGTATCTTATCAGATCCTACAGAGAGTAAAAAGATAAGAAAGATATTATGAACAACTTCATGCTAATAAATTTTACAATTTGGATGAAATGGACAAAGTCCTTGAAAGACACAAACTACTATAGTTTAAGATAAAATAGAAAGTCTGAGTAACCTTAATATAGAGATTACATTTATGGTTAAAAAATTTCCCACAAAGACAACTCTAGGCCCAGAAGGCTTAATTGACAAATTCTCTGAAACATTTAAAAAAAGAAATGGTATTAAATCTGTAAAGTATCCTCCAGAAAATTAGAAAGAAGGAATTATTTACTAACCCATCCTATGAGACTAGAATTACCCTGATATCAAAACTAGACAGAGATATTACGAAAAAAACAAACAAAAACACATACCAATAACCTTCTGAACATAAATATTATAATTCTACATAAAATTGTAACAAGTCAAATCCAACATTATATAAAATGGGTAATACATCATAGCCAAGTGAGTTTTATGCCAGGAATACAAATTTGACTTAACATTCAAGAATTAATATGATTTGCAATCTCAATAAACAAGAAAAGATTACCTCAATAAATACAGATGCCATCAACAGATGACTGGATAAACACATTGTGTTATATCCATACAATGGAATACTAGTCAGAAATAAAATTAATAAACTCTTGATTCACACATAAATATTAAAAGGAACATACTAAGTGAAAAGGAGCTTGCCAAAAGAAAATGCATACTGTGTGATTTCATTTACATACATTTCTGGAAAGTGCAAAGTTATTCTATAGTAACAGAATATAGACTGGTGGATCCCCAGGGTAAGGTCAGGAGAGGGGGAAGTAGGAGATTTCAGAAAAGCTAGAAGTAATGAGCCTGACCTGTGGTGGCACAGTGGATAAAGCGTCAACCTGGAATGCTGAGGTCGCTGGTTTGAAACCTGCATTTGTCTGGTCAAGGCACATATGGGAGTTGATGCTTCCTGCTCCTCCCCTCTTTCTCTCTCTCTCTCTCTCTCCTCTCTAAAATGAATAAATAAAAAAATTTTTTTTAAAAAAGCTAGAAGTAATGAATTACAAGTGGGAAAAGGAAACTTTTGATAGTGATGGCTATATTCATGGTCTTGATTATGATGATAGTTTTATGGATGTACACACATGCCATATCTCAATTAAGCTGTTTAAAAAACAAGCAAGCTACAGAGTCTGAGAGTTCAATTGACATGCACTATCAGAATCCCCAGAATCAAATCCTGCCTGATTCTGTTAGTCTTACTAGCTGATTGGTGGTGGTTTTAGCAGTTGGCTCTGGTATTCTCTCTTTTCCCAATTTCCAAAAGTTTATCTGATGATAGGAAATTTTTATTTTCTCTTTACATTCTATTTATAATGCTATATAAATCAAACTGCAAGAAATCATTTATGCTATCTTTGACTGAAGTGTTACATGCAAGAGTCAGGAGTCACCAACTGACCAACCAACATTTACTTAAACTTTATAAGCAATTCTGCTTTCTTGACAATATTGATTCACACAGTGTCAACACAGTTTTATTCAACATAAGTGTGTGGACCTGTCACCAAAATAAATGCATGGGAATATTCATAGAAATGTTATCATAGTGGTCCCACAGTATAAATAATCAGTGTCTGACATAGAGTATAAATAGATAAATGGTAATATATTATATATAGAATTCTATACAGTAGTGAAACAGCATACAGCCACACACAAGATGAGTGAATTCTACAAACATAATACTGAGGCATATAAGATACACATAAATTATATAGTTTTATTTTATAGAAAGTTTAGAAACCGGCAAAATTAACCATTAAAACTTGACATGGTGTTTATTTTGGGGTAGGAAAGAGCAATAGTGATTTGGAGAAGGGCTTCAAGCAATATTTTGATGTGTTCATTAACATTCTGTATTTGTATTGATTAGTGGTTATATGAATGTACTCACTTAATAAATCATTTAACTCCATGCTTAAAATAATATGTGTTATTCACTAAAAACAAACATGAAATTTTTACAAGGCACATAAAATTAGTCAAGTAATTAATAATAGTTACTTAGGGAGGGATCTAATTCTGAGTCTTCATATTTTTTTAAATAAAATTTTAATTCAGGTTAAATTATAGAAATTAATAATTAGTTCAGCTATTATATAGCAATTCAGTTCATTTCTGGATGTTATTTAGAGTTACAGAGTTGTATTTATGATAAAAATTATAGTTTAACCAAAAAAAGTATCAATTGACATGGTCTAGTCAACCGTGACTATGAGTTAATTGCTATCTACATCTGGAAATAACTTTTTGATTTACAGGTCAACCATCTTGTAAAATAAAAACATATCATAAACATTATGGGCCATTGTTTTTTCATAATTAGTAGAGCTAAGTAATAGCTTTATCATAGGCATGCACTATTTTTATATACACAACTATGTACTACCAATCTCTATCTTCCTTGCCTAGTTTCAATTCTATTAACCTCTAGGAAGTCCAATAGATCATATGTCAAAATAGAAAATTTTGACATATATTTATTGATAAATATAACACATTATATTGAAATTCCTTTGGTGACATACTGTTGCTATGCTAGTTAAATAATGGGTGTTCATTTCAGGCTGGACAAAATGCTTCTCACCTTAATCCCTGTTTTTTTGTTGCTTTTTAATTATGTTTCAGACACTTTTCTGGCATGTTGGAACAGTATAGTCAGCAACTTTCTTACTTGTGTCTCACCTCAACCCTGGGCACATTCAACACCAACACAGATATTACCTTGTGGTTGAGCTTAAGAGAATTGTGTGATCCTGATACCATTTCTGAAGGTGTTTTATCTCCTTTGCACTTCCTCATTTTATTACTCCTTCAGTGTCCTAGAGTGAAGAGACACCTCGCTCCATTTTAGAGGCTCAAATTCTTAAAACTTCACTCTTATACAATTTAAAATATGGATTATACTATAATATCAACTTTATGATTTTAAGGGGCACATGTAGGAACATATATATAAATTATATAATAAATTGATTTGCAAGTAATAGATACCTAATAAATGTTTAGAACTTCTAAAGGTGTGGGAGGCATAGGAGAGAGGAGAAAAAAAGAATGGGGTGTGGAAAGAGTAAAAGAAAATATAAAATTAATAATAGAAATTATTATTAACAAAAATAATTAATAAAAATTAAGAACTAATAATACAAAGTTTTGTTTCAGGATTTAACTGTTTATCTTTTGAAAGGGAATTTTTTGGTGTATTCATTTATAATGTCCAGAACATAACATTTAATAAGACACACAAGTGGTTCTTGTCATATGACATGAAATTTGTCCCTAAGATGATTTAAAAATAATAATAGGCTCTCAGGCTATCTTTTAACATGTCTAATAGGAAAATAACATGAAATTTTAATATTCATAGAAGCAAAATAGATAAGTGATGAGCAGAATACTTCATTATTGTGCATCTAAATTATATTTGCAAAGAGCTATAGGCATTAAACAAGGAGAAGAGAAGAAAGGGGAGGAAGCAGAGAAGAGGAAAAAGGTGGGGAGGGCAACTAACAACAAAGAGCAGATAAAGGTGGCATCCCAACTAGCAAAACAGAACGTAGTTCTGAAAAATCTTGATTTTTGATCATCTCTTTTTTTCACACAAATGGTCTCTTTAATACTGATAAGCAAGTGCATGCATTTTATCTGATTTACATACAATGCTCAGTAAAATAGGACTTTTCTGATAGCCCAGAAGATTTGTCCACTTAGTTCCTGGTTCTCTTAAGACCTTTTTCATGCATTTGTGCTTGGTATGCTGTTTGTTGGGGGACATTTTTTCTTCTGTTTAGGTTTTAGAAAGAAGTTAACAGAAAAATTTGTCTTATCTTTCCCTCCCCTTCAGTTATGGTCTATATTATAAATGTGAAAACTGTTGGGCTTTATGGATTCTATTTTATTTTTAGATCAAAGGTTAGGTGACAAACCATGAACTTTACTAGTCCATATGCACAAGGTAGACTTGTCTTTCCAGTTTCTTAATATTTGACTTTAGAAAGGTAAAATAAATTTAGTATAGAGGTAGATAGAGAAGTCAAAAGTAGAGTCATCAAGTAGAGTAGTCATAAGAAGTGCTTGTTTTGTTTGTTAAAATTAACCATTAAAAAGTTTTTCCAGAGACCTGAAGATGGCAGTGGAGTAGGCAGATGCACAGACTCCCAGCTCATGCACTGAATTGGATTACAAACTAATTTAGGAACAATCAGCATGAAAAACCAACTCTGAACTACAAGAACAGCTCTTAAAAAGAAAGGAGCAAAGAAGAAGCCACAACAAACCTGGTAGAGAGCACCTAAATCTCCCCTGCTCACACCAAGGAAAAGAGCAGAAAATACTGCTCACAGCCACTTGCCTGGCGAACAAGGAACAAGGTGTGTTGAAAGGGCCAGCTTATCTTCCAAAAAGAAAGGGGAAAGAGAGAGACAGGCAGTGAGGGGCAGAGGAATTCAGAGGATGACCTGAGAAGCTGACTTATCCAGTGCTGGAGGCAGCCATAGCTGGGGGAGGGGCTGATCCTTCCACAAAACAAAAGAATAAAGTGCTTTCGGGTCACAGATCTCCAGACATCTCTCCAGCTCCAATAAAAAAAACTACTGGACCTGATAAATGAACTCAGTGAAGTGGCAGGATATAAAATTAATACTCAGAAATCAGAGGCATTTTTATACACCAACAATGAACAGTCAGAAAGAGAAATTAAGGAAACAATCCCCTTCACTATTACAACCAAAAAAATAAGGTACCTAGGAATACATTTAACCAAGGAGACTAAGGACTTGTACTTGGAAAATTACAAAACACTGATAAAAGAAATCAAGGAAGACACAAACAAGTGGAAGCATATAGCACGCTCATGGTTAGGAAGAATAAACATCATTGAAATGTCTATATTACCCAAAGCAATTTATAAATTCAATGCAATACCAATTAAAATACCAATGACATACTTCAAAGATATAGATCACATATTCCAAACATTTATATAGAAAAGAACAAGAGTACACTCAGCAATTGTAAAAAAGAAGAATAGAGTGGGAGGTATCACACTTCCTGATATCAAGTTATACTACAAGGCCACTGTACTCAAAACAGCCTGGTACTGGCATAAGAACAGGCATATAGATCAATGGAACAGAACAGAGAACCCAGAAATAAACCCACAGCTCTATGGATAACTGATATTTGACAAAGGAGGTCAGACCATACAGTGGAGTAAAGACAGTCTCTTTAACAAATGGTGTTGGGAAAATTGTACAGCTAACTGCAAAAACATGAAACTAGACCACCAACTTACACCATTCACAAAAATAAACTCAAAATGGATAAAAGACTTAAATGTAAGGCGTGAAACCATAGCATCTTAGAAGAAAACATAGGCAGTAAGCTCTCCGACATCTTTCGCAGCAATATATTTGCCGATTTATCTCCACGGGCAAGTGAAATAAAAGACAGGATAAACAAATGGGACTACATCAAACTAAAAAGCTTCTGCAAAGCTAAAGACAATAAGAACAGAATAAAAAGACAAACTACACAATGGGAGAATATATTTGACAATACGTCTGATAAGGGGTTAATAACCAAAATTTATAAAGAACTTGTAAATCTCAACACCAGGAAGACAAACAATCCAATCCAAAAATGGGCCAAAGAAATAAATAGACATTTCTCCAAAGAGGACATACAGATGGCAAATAGGCATATGAAAAATTGCTCAACATCACTAATCATTAGAGAAATGCAAATTAAAACCACAATAGGATATCACCTCACACCAGTCAGAATGGCGCTCATCAACAAAACAACACAGAATTAAGTGCTGGCAAGGATGTGGAGAAAAGGGAACCCTCCTGCACTGCTGGTGGGAATGCAGACTGGAGCAGCCACTGTGGAAAACAATATGGAGATTCCTCAAAAAATTAAAAATCGAACTGCCTTTTGACCCAGCTATCCCACTTTTAGGAATATACCCTAAGAACACCATAGAACTATTCCAAAATGAGAAATGCACCCCCATGTTTGTGGCAGCATTGTTCACAATAGCGAAGATCTGGAAACAGCCCAAGTGTCCGTCAGAGGACGAGTGGATTAAAAACCTGTGGTACATATATACTATGGAATACTACTTAGCTATAAGAAATTATGACATTGGATCATTTACAACAATGTGGATGGACCTTGATAACATTATACAGAGTGAAATAAGTAAATCAGAAAAAACTAAGTACTATATGGAATCCATACATAGGTGGGACATAAAAATGAGACTCAGAGATATGGACAAGAATGTGTTGGTAATAGGCGGGGGGTGGGGTGGGGAGAGGATGAAGGGGGGGGGGAGAGGGGAGGGGTACAAAGAAAACCAGATAGAAGGTGACAGAAGACAATTTGACTTTAGGTTGGGTATGCAACATAATCAAATGTCAAAATAATCTGGAGATATTTTCTCTGAACATATGTACCTTGATTTATCAATGTCACTGCATTAAAATTAATTTTAAAAAAGTTTTTCCACTTTTGAAACTGAAAAGTTATTTTAAAAAATAAAATACAAAAAGAGAACAGAGCTGTTGAGCTGTTAAAATGGTCATGGGCATTATTCATATATTCTTACAGAAAGACAACCTAAAGCTACATATAGAGATAAGATCTTTAAAAACGGGATGCTAAATATAGGATTTCTCCTGCTACATTATGAAATTTACATTTAATTCAAAACATGTATTGGAATTTTAGACAAGAATACACAGATAAAATAAGTTAAAAAAGAGAATAAATGTTGTTATTATCCAGAAGATAAAAAGGGAAGTAAAAATGTAAAATGTAGACACTTTCATTTAGTGATAATTTTCTTTTAGGGTTACACTTTACCATAAATGTTCTCTTTCAATATAGTATGATTCACTAAGTCTGAGAAGTATCTTAAAATTGACACTTTTTAAATGTGTTACTGGTCTACTAAAATCTGTTTTATATATAACATTTTTATCCTAGATCTCTTATTAAATTATAATGAGCTTTTGGAAAGTAAATCTGTGAGATTATTCAACACTGTGCTGTTCTACCAAATGTTGATCAGTGTATACAGCATAAGATTTTGCAAGAATTAAATATGATTCTCGTATAGTCTTATCTGTTTATAAGAAGAAATAATTACAATCAGGATTGGAAATATAATAATCCCCTTTTCAAAAAATCTTAAACTACAATGCAGAAAAAAACATATGGAAAAAGCATAGGACATGGGTAAAGTCTCACTCTGTGGCTTTTGAAATTTGGAACTTGAGCCTAAGGTCATTTATCTCTAAAATGAGGTTAACAGTATCAAACATGCAGGATTGTTCTACAGAGTAAAAGAGGTAGCATAAAAATTTTTATTTACATGTTCAAATGATAGAAATAATTCAGAAATCTTTACCTTTTTGAATAATTTCCCCAAATTAATTTCTGGCATATAGGTTATTCCTTAAATCCTGGTACAAAAGTTCTTTCCACGGTAGATTCCAGTTTGTGTATGGTTTCTAAGGGTACTTGAGATCAGCAGGCTAATTGCCATTAAGACATGAGGGAATGTGATTCAAACAGAGCTGGACAGTTAAAAAGAGAGAGAGAGAGAGAGAGAGGGAAAGAATGAGTCTTAGTGTGAATATTAGGGAAAAGACCCTGATAAAAAGGACACTAAGAGCTAGCATTTTTTATAAGCATTATGAGCAACTGAAATAAATATTAGAGTTTTATCTGGCACATTTTTGGCATGATTTCTCTATATACTATCTCTAATGGGTACAGGGCATGGCCCTATTAGAATACCACAAGATGTTTTCATAGCAGGAGGAATGAAACTCAAGTAGGTTTTGAGTGTGGGTGAGAAGGATGTTGTCAGACAAAAAACAAAATGAAGATTTTATTTTCTGTGAACTCATCGAGGAATTAAAAATAGATCAACATTTATCCTTAAATTCACACTTATTTTTATTTTATGTTTTTTATTTGATGTCACTTAGAATGGCATTACTGTTTCTGATCATGATAATAGACATTTGAAGCAAACCAGATATAATTCTATATTCTATAACTATTATGTTTCATATTGTATTATTTTAAAATAATTAATTATATTATATTAAATATAATTTAAGGTTTATATTTAATTTATATTACCTCTGGTAAATTGAGGTTTTTCACAGTATCGTGGACTAACATTACTTGATTAAGAACAATTTTTGTTAGTCTGAACTGAGTACTATTTAGAACTCAATATGTGCAGCTTTTATTGCTTATGAAGTATCTATTTTGCACTGTGTTATGAAAATTTTGACATTTAATGCTCTATTAAAGAAACAGTAGCTTATTAATGTCTTTAGGGACCATCCTTAGAATTGTTACAATTAAAACTTTTACAAAGATATACTGTTTAACTCTAGTGTATGTAGTAATTTAAAAAAAAAGTCATAACTAAACCTCAAACTTTAAATCTGTTTCATAAGCATTTCTTTCTTTTTTTTTTTTTTTTTTCTGAAGCTGGAAACAGGGAGGCAGTCAGACAGACTCCCGCATGTGCCCGACCGGTATCCACCTGGCATGCCCACCAGGGGGCGCTGTTCTGCCCATCTTGGGGTATCGTTCTGCCACAACCAGAGCCATTCTAGCGCCTGAGGCAGAGGCCACAGAGCCATCCTCAGCTCCCGGGCCAACTTTGCTCCAATGGATCCTCGGCTGCTGGAGGGGAAGAGAGAGACAGAGAGGAAGGAGAGGGGGAGGGGTGGAGAAGCAGATGGGCGCTTCTCCTGTGTGCCCTGGCCGGGAATCAAACCTGGGACTCCCGCACGCCAGGCCAACACTCTACCACTGAGCCAACCGGCCAGGGCTCATAAACATTTCTTGAGAAAAAAAAAACTGAAAGAAAAAATAGGGGAAGAAAAAGAAGAAATGGTGTGCTTTAGTGTGCACCATCAGTCTGCGTTCGGATGAAGCTGGGAGTAGGGGGTCCTTTTACTGAATCTAACCCTCCTTTCTATTACTTTGAAAAAAATATTATATATATAGTCAGAGGTGCCTGATCCAAATTTATTGTAACATTATCTACAATAACTATTTAATATTGCCAGTAAATCACTAGTGTTATAAATATAACAGGATTATGGGTGGGAACCCTCCACCTAGTAGAAATGTATCTACATATATTAATAAAGTAAGTCCTTAAAATTTTGACAGTCAAAGCTTTCCATTTTTACTTAATACTGTGACATACAATTGAATATTCTCTGTTTCAGTGTTGGAAGATGTTAAATTCTATACAAATACATCATGATGATGTAAGGCAGCTAAGAGCAGGTAAAAGAAAAAAATCCAATGGCATTCAGTAAATGAATGATTCAAAGTTAAAAATTTAGCATTAGAATTTGAAGTCTCCCAACAATTTCTTTTTACTGATAAAATTATTTTATACAGTTCTAAAAGTTCTGAACAATGAAAATAAATTTCTATTTATTGCCAAATTATAAAGAAGACTTTTCACATATATTTCCATCTGTTTCATCATATAGGATGTCCATCAAGTATGGAATTTGATTTTATCCCACTTATGAGATTCTAAGTTAGTCTGTAACTGTTTTATCTATGCTGGCAGAAGACAAGAGACTTCTGGCTAAGAGACAAAAGATTTTATTACTCATGGCATAAAAGTCAGCATGAATACTAGTGTATTTGCATTTATTTCTCTTATCCTCAACTCCCAAATGTGTGACATCATATAGCCCAGATGAAAGCTATATACTTGGTTTCTGTCACAGCTCAGGGTCCCTGAGCTTGGGGACTCTATCCTTTTATTTTACTCTGTAGTAAACAAGCCTGCTCCTGGTTGGTGTGTGTGGGGGAACTGGAGGGAGGTGTTAATGTATTTCCAAAGATTACCAGCTACATGACAAACCTTCAGGAAAGACCCAAGTAGAAACACAGTCACCCAACTTCTACCATTTACACAAGCCAATAATGTGTATCTTGTCTCAAACCTACAATAAGTGAGATTTTGTAGCTTAATATAGTCTCTAAAACTAAGGGATTGACTCAGACTCCACTAACCTTGGAGGATACATTTAAAAGAGTCTTTAGTAGAGAAATATCGTTTAAAAAATACTCCAGGAGTGACGTGAGAGAAATGGCGCCATGAGCAGCGCTCCTGATACCTCTCACCAAAATTTCAACAAGTTCTACAACCAGTGACAGAAAAATCTATCCTTGGAGTGTCTAAAGTCCCACACACTGAACACGAAGGTATGATCGAGTGAAAAGTTGACTAAATATATAATCAACCCAGTAGGAAATAAGATGAAGAACAGAACACTCTGCCTTCCTCACTAACCTGAGCAAAGGCTGCTTTCACTTGGAACTGAGAGAGAGTGAGGGCTGAGTGTGTGGAGGGAACCGGGCTGCGGCACAGACGTCCAAGCCGAGGAAAGAGTGTGCGTGCGGCAACTCAGCCCACGTGAGCTAATGCCGGCGCTGAACCTTGGCAAAGGCTGGCAAGCAGCGGCCTCCACTACCCCCAATATCCTGGCCGGCAAGCGCAGATAGTGTGCAAAAGGTTCCTCCTAGTGCCCCGGGAGTGGATGCCCATGTTCCCGGACAGAGGGGCAGGGTCAGAGGCCTTTGCGTGGGCTGCGGCCAGAGTCTCAGTGTGGTCCCTGCGCCCCGAACAGTGGTGCCACGCAGGGAATGCGCAAAAGCAAACTTCCCTAGACCTGAACCTCTCTGGGCGGGCGGGGCGCCCCACCCAACCATTTAGGCTAACATCCCGGGGAAGAAAAAATATGAAAGCGCTAGGGGGAGGGGTGCACAGGCAGCTTGCAGTCTGTCTCTGGAGCAGATCTGTGGATCCAATCGCAAATTAGCTTAAAACACAGTCTGCTCACCTCCCAACTAACCTACGTGGCTCTAATTGACAAGGTCTCTCTCAGATCAGCATTCTAAGACAAGAGGCATGATATCATTTAGTGCCTCTTGCTATGCACGTAGGGGTGGGAGCAACTTCCTGTCAGCCAATACAGGGTGAAAAACACATTCCTACGGAACAAACCTCAGAGAACAATGCAGAAGTTAGATAGGATAGGCTGTAGGCTTTTTAACAAGGAAGAAACTTGCAGAAAACAATCCTATGGGACGGTAAGGCAAATTTAAATAGATATACCTGGGGAACTGAACAGAAGTCAACATGGCCCCCTACCTGCTTAAGCTGGTGGCTCTGGTTGGCAGAGCTTTCATACTCAGGACTGTGCACTAAAAAGAGGGACTTTGCAGCTTTTAAGACCTCCTGTTCTGCAGGCAGTGACTAGGGCATCTTCTTCCCAGCCAAAACAGGTTACAAAGTGCAAAAAACCTGGGGAGAGTGGTCCCACAGAGTGCTGAGGCATACTGGACGTGTCTGAAGGCTCATAGAAAGGCACCTTGAAAGCAATTGGCTCCCAGCCCTGCCTGATTACACTGGCAGCTCTGACTGACAGAGCCTTACCCAGAGACCTGTGCTGAGTGGGGATAGAGTGGGGATTTTCCAGCTCTTTGAGCCTCTTACTCTCCAGGCAGAGGCAGCAGCAACCTCATAGCTGGATCATCAGACTGCTAATTCAGGAAGGAGAGACTAGGAGAGAGGCTTCAGGAAAACGGACTCTCCCATTGTTGGAGCCTGCAAATGCTAACAAGCCCCAACTACCAACGAGACTGAAGCCTAGTATATGACATCACCATAGAGACTCATTAACTGCAGATCTCTCCCTAAATGTGCCACAGGGGCAGAGCCTGGGGTACAGAGCCAGCCACCAATCAGGAAGAGGGAGAGGAATGAAAAAGGAAGATAATCTCTCAAAATCAAAAACTATACAGACTTTATAAATTTTCCACTTTTTTTTTTATTTCTTTCATCTTCTTGTCTTTATTATATTTTTTTCTTCCACCTTGGTCCTTTTATTCTCTGCTCGTCTTACTCTTTTCTCTCCATCTTGAACTACATTACCCATAAGTGTTACATTTCCCATTTTTTTCTTTTCTTTTTCCTTTCTCTCTATGAGGGTTTCACTCCAAAACCCTTAACTCTCTTTTCCTTTTTTTTCTTTTTCTTTTTTCTTATTTTCTTTTTTCCCTTTTTCTTTTTTCTGCCCCTCTTAGTTTCTTCTTTTCTCCTTTACTTTTCCTCTCATTCAATCCTCACTCACAAATTATTTTCTTTAGGAATCAAATTTTCTCTTTGTGGCATTTTGGGTGCTTTTTACTTTGCTTTTTAACTCATTAGCATTCCCCCCAACCCCTGCTCTCCATTCTATCTAGTTTTTGTTCCACTTAATACAATAGTATTTTTTTATTTTCCTGTTTCTCTCTTATCCCTTTCATTATATCTCTTAGTTGACCATTTTTTATAAGCAAATAATTTTATTCTTGATACAAATTTTTTTCTTTTTTGCATTTTGTGGGTCCCTACCTCCTTTATGCCCCTTTATCACTTCTCCCCAACTCAGGCCTTCGTTATAGGTAGTTTTTGTTCCATTTAGCACAATATAATACACAGTATTTTACGGTATTTTCTCAAGGAGGAAGAGAAAAAAGGGAAAAAAAAGAAATATATATATTTTTTACTTTTTATTCTTTATTAATTCTCATTAGTGTTATTAAGAAAACCAGCCTCAGATGCCATCAAGGAAAAGGAAATCAAATATCATGGACACAAAAGACAGAGATGTAGCACAGATAGATGAGAAAAAATCTATGGAGAAAAAAATTTAACAGATTGGAAACCTTGGAGTTAAATGACAGAGAATTTAAAATAGAGAGCCTAAAAATACTCAGAGATATACTAGAAAACACAGAAAGACAATTTAGGAAGCTCAAAACCAACTCAACAAACACAAAGAATATATTACCAAGGAAATTGAAACTATGAAAAGAAATCAAACACAGATAAAAAACTCAATTGATGAACTGAAAAATGAGGTAACAAGCTTAGCTAATAGAACAGGCCAGATAAAAGGTAGGATTAGTGACATAGAAGACAAGCAACTTGAGGCACAACAGAGAGGAAAAGATAGATTCAAGAATTAAAAAAAATAAGAAAGCCCTTCAGGAATTGTCTGATTCCATCAAAAAGACTAACATAAGAATAATAGGTATATCAGAAGGAGAAGAGAAAGAAAATGGAATGGAGATCCTATTCAAACAAATAATAGATAAGAACTTTCCAAGCCTGTGGAAAGAACTAAAGCCTCAAATTCAAGAAGCAAACAGAACACTGAGTTTTCTTAACCCCAACAAACCTACTCTAAGGCACATCATAATAAAATTGGCACAAACCAATGACAAAAAAAAAAAAAAAATTCTCAAGGCAGCCAGGGAAAAGAAGAATACAACATATAAAGGAAGTCCTATTAGATTATCAACAGAAACTCTATAAGCTAGAAAAGAGTGGACCCCAATATTTAAAGTTCTGAAAGAGAGGAACTTCCAGCCAAGAATACTATACCCATCAAAGCTATCCTTCAAATATGAAGAAGAAATAAAAACATTCACAGATACAGAAAAGATGAGGGAATTTATCATCAGAACACCAGCACTTCAGGAAATTATAAAGGGAATTTTCCAACCAGATACAAAGAACAAAACAAAACAAAACCACAAGTAAAGCTCCACCAAGAACACAATAAAACCAAATTTAAACTGTGACAACAAAAACAAAAAAATGGGGGGGGGGTAGAGATTAACAGTAGCAAAGAACGATGGAGTGCAGAAGCACTCATAAAATAGTGTACTACAATGAACATAGTAGGTACACCTTTTCATTACTTAATGGTAACCACCACAGAAGCACATGACTTAAAAAAAGTAGTAACAGAGGAAAGAAGTATAGATAACAACCAAACAAAAACAAAGGATAAAAAAACAAAAGAGAAGAATCAAATAAGATACAAAACTAACAGAAAGCAATTTATAAAATGGCAAGAGGGAACCTTCAAGTGTCAATAATTACACTAAATGTAAATGGATTAAACTCATCAATAAAAAGACACAGAGTAGCAGAGTAAATTAAAAAAGAAAATCCAACTCTATGCTGCCTACAAGAAACACATCTAAGAAACAAGGATAAAAACAAATTCAAAGTGAAAGGCTAGAAAACAATACTCCAAGCAAATAATATCTAAAAAAACCAAAGCAGGTATAGCAATTCTCATATCTAATAATGCTGACCACAAGACAGCAAAAGTAATCAGAGACAAAAATGGTCATTTCATAATGATTAAAGGGACACTGAATCAAGAAGACATAACAATTTTTAATATATATGCACCAAACCCAGGAGCACCAAAATATACAAGACAGCTACTGATTGACGTAAAAAAACTAAAAAAATATATAATCATACTTGGAGACCTCCATACACCGCTGACAGCTCTAGATTGTTCATCTAAAGAGAAAATCAATAAAGAAATATTGGCCTTAAATGAAACACTAGAGCAATTGGATATGATAGATATCTACAGGACACTTCATCCCAAAGCAACAGAGTATATATTTTTCTCTAGTGTACATGAAACATTCTCAAGAATTGACCTTATGTTGGACCACAAAAATAACATCAGCAAATTCAGAAAAATTGAAATTTTACCAAGCATATTTTCTGATCATAAAGCCTTGAAACTATAATTCAACTGCAAAAAAGAGGGTAGAAAAACCACAAAAATGTGGAAACTAAACAACATACATTTAAAAAATTAGTGAGTCAAAGAAGAAATAAGTGCAGGGAACTAAATATATATACAGACAAATAAAAATGACAATACGACATATCAGAATCTCTGGGATGCAGCAAAAGCAGTAATAAGATGGAAGTTCATATCACTTTAGGCCAGGGGTTCTCAACCTTTCTAATGCCGTGACCTCGCAATACAGTTCCTCATGTTGCGGTGACCCCAAATCAAAAATAATTTTGGTGGCTACTTCATAACTGTAATTTTGCTACAGTTATGATTCAGAATGTAAATATCTGATATGCATTATGTATTTTCTGATGGCTTTAGGCGACCCTGCAGAGTCGCAACCCACAGGTTGAGAACCGCTGCTTTAGGCCTTTATGAACAATCAAGAGAGAGCCCAAATAAACCACTTAACTTCACACCTTAAGGAACTAGAAAAAGAAGAACAAAGACAACCCAAAACCAACCAAAGAAAGGAAATAATAAAAATCAGAGCAGAAATAAATGAAATAGAGAACAGAAAAACTAGCAAAAATTAATAAAACAAGGAGCTGGTTCTTTAAAAAGATCAACAAAATTCACAAACCCTTGGCAAGACTCACCAAGGAAAAAAGAGAAAGGACTCATATAAACAAAATCCAAAATGAAAGAAGAGAAATCACCACAGATATCATAGATATAAAAAGAATTATTATAGAATACTATGAAAAACTATATGCCACCAAATTTAACAATCTAGAAGAAATGGATAAATTCCTAAAACATTAAAACCTTCCTAGACTGAGTCATGAAGAAGCAGAAAGCCTAAAGAGACCAATTAGCAGGGAGGAAATAAAAAAAACTATTAAAAACCTCCCCAAAATTAAAAGTCCAGGCCCAGATGGTTATACCAGTGAATTCTATTAAACATTCAAAGAAGACTTGGTTACTGTTCTACTCAGAGTCTTCCAAAAAACTGAAGAAGAAGCAATACTTCCAAACACATTTTATGAGGCCAACATAACCCTCATACAGAAACCAGGCAAGGATGGCACAAAAAAAGAAAGCTACAGACCAATATCTCCAATGAATACAGATGCTAAAATACTAAACAAAATATTAGCAAATTGAATACAACAACATATTAAGAAAATAATACATCATGATCAAGGGGGATTCATCCCAGAATCTCAAGAATGGTTGTACATATGTAAAACAGTTAATGTAATACACCATATCAACAAAACAAAGGACAAAAACCACATGATCTTATCAATAGATGCAGAAAAACCATTAGATAAAATACAACACAATTTTATGTTTAAAATGCTCAACAGAATGGGTATAGAACGAAAATATCTCAACATGACAAAGGTCATATATGATAAACCATCAGCTAACATCATACTAAATGGCATAAAACAGAACTTTCCCCCTTAAATCAGGAACAAGAGAGGGTTGTCCACTCTCTCCACTCTTATTTAACGTGGTGCTAGAAGTTCTAGCCTGAGCAACTAGACAAGATAAAGAAATAAAAGGCATCCATATCAGAAAAGAAGAAGTAAAGGTCTCACTTTTTGCCAATGATATGATCCTATACATCAAAAACTCCAAAGACTCCACAAAAAGATTACTAGAACAATAAACCAATACAGTAAGGTTGCAGGTTAAAAAATTAATATACAAAAGTCTTTAGCTTTTCTATATGCCAACAACAAAACATTAGAAAACAAACTCAAAAAAATAATCCCCTTCACGATTGCAACAACAAAAATAAAATACCTATGAATATACATAACAAAGAATGTAAAGGACCTTATAACGAAAACTACAAAGCATTGTTAAAGAAAATCAAAAAAGATATAATGAAATGGAAAAATATTCCTTGTTCTTGGATAGGAAGAATAAATATAATCAAAATGAACATATTACCCAAAGCAATATACAAATTTAATGCAATTCCCATCAAAATGCCAATGACATTTTTTAAAGAAATGGAACAAAAAATCATCAGATTTATATGGAACTATAAAAAACCCCGAATAGCCAAAGAATCCTAAGGAAAAAGAATGAAACTGTGCCGTTACAATACCTGACTTCAAACTATATTATAGAGCGATGACAATCAAAACAGCGTGGTATTGGCAGAAAAATAGACACTCAGACCAATGGAACAGAATAGAAAGTCCAGAAATAAAACCATATATATATATATATATATATATATATATATATGGTCAAATAATTTTTGATAAAGGGGCAAACAACACACAATGGAGAAAAGAAAGCCTCTTCAACAAATGGTGCTGAGAATACTGGAAAGCCTCATGCAAAAGAATGAAATTCGACTACAGTTTGTCCCCTTGTACTAAAATTAATTCAAAATGGATCAAAGACCTAAATATAAGACTTGAAACAATAAAATACATAGAAGAAAACATAGGTACTAAACTCATGGACCTTGGTTTTAAAGAGCATTTTATGAATTTGACTCCAAAGGCAAGAGAAGTGAAGGCAAAGATAAATGAATGGGACCACATCAGACTAAGAAGTTTTTGCTCAGCAAGAGAAACTGACAATAAAATAAAAAGACAGCCAAATAAATGGGAAATAATATTTTCAAACAACAGTTCAGATAAGGGCCTAATATTCAAAATATACAAAGAACACATAAAAGTCAACAACAAACAAACAAACAATCCAATAAAAAAATGGGAAGAGGACATGAACAGATACTTCTTCCATGAAGAAATACAAATAGCCAACAGATATATGAAAAGATGCTCATCTTCATTAGTTATTAGAGAAATTCAAATCAAGACTACAATGAGATACCACCTCATACCTGTTAGATTAGCCATTATCAACAAGACAGATAATAGCAAGTGTTGGAAAGGCTGTGGAGAAAAAGGAACCCTCATCCACTGTTGGTGGGAATGTAAAGTATTACAACCATTATAGAAGAAAGTATGGTTGTTCCTCAAAAAACTGAAAATGGAACTACCTTATGACCCAGCAATCCCTCTACTGGGTATATACCCCCAAAGCTCAGAGACATTGATACGTTAAGACACATGTCGCCCCATGTTCATTGCAGCATTGTTCACAGTGGCCAAGACATAGAAACAACCAAAAAAGCCCTTCAATAGAAGACTGGATAAAGAAGATGTGGCACATATACACTATGGAATACTACTCAGTCATAAGAAATGATGACATTGGATCATTTAGAACAAAATGGATGGATCTTGATAACATTATACGGAGTGAAATAAGTAAATCAGAAAAAAACTAAAAACTGCATGATTTTATACATAGGTGGGACATAAAAACGAGACTAAGAGACGTGGACAAGAGTGTGGTGGTTACGGGGGGGGGGGGGAGAATAGAGGGAGGAAGGGGGGAAGAGGGAGGGGGAGGGGCACAAAGAAAACCAGATAGAAGGTGACGGAAGACAATCTGACTTTGGGTGATGTGTATGCAACATAATTGAATGACAAGATAACCTGGAGATGTTTTCTTTGAACATATGTACCCTGATTTATTGATGTCACCCCATTAAAATTAATAAAACTTAAAAAAAACCTCCAGATAATTTTTTGTGTTAAAGCATGTAGGTTTAATAAAAATGTTAAGCAAAAGTCAATATTAGCTCCCAAATTATGTTAATTAGCAATTAATTAACAATATATTCTGAAGAGCTAAGATCATTTAGACATGTTTTTTCCATTAGTCTCAACAACCTATCACATGGATAACCCTACATTATCTCTTTATCAAAACTTTAGCAATTGTACTTTATTTTTTATTTTTATTTTTTTTACAGAGACAGAGAGAGAGTCAGAGAGAGGGATAGATAGGGACAGACAGACAGGAATGGAGAGAGATGAAATGTATCAATCATCAGTTTTGTGTTCTGGCACCTTAGCTGTTCATTGATTGCTTTCTCATTTGTGCCTTGACTGTGGGGCTACAGCAGACCAAGTAACGCCTTGCTCAAGCCAGTGACCTTTTGTTCAAGCTGGTGAGCTTTTTGCTCAAACCAGATGAGCCTGCACTCAAGCTGGCAACCTTCGGGTCTCGAACCTGGGTCCTCTGCATTCCAGTCCGATGCTTTATCCACTGCGCCGCCACCTGGTCAGGTGCAATTGTACTTTATTAAACTACACCCCATCATAACCTTTTACATTTCTCTAATGGTTCCCTAAAAAACCATTCAGTTTTCTTTAGATCATGTACCAGAATGCACCAAATCAAAGTAAGTTTTATATTATTTCTTGGGTAAGTTGCTAGCATTTTTGGAATTCAAGACAGAATTTTGTTTAAAAATCTCTACAATGAAAAATGTCGTTTATCAGTGCATGGTATTAGCAATGACACTGTACTAGGAGTTCAGCTCTTTCAGCAGAAAAGCCATCTCTCTTTTCAATACATTTCTTTGAATATTAGCCTGAATTTCCAGGGTTCTCAGGCTATAAGCATGGACAGCAGCTTGCTGGTCTCTATTTTTTTAATGAATATTATCTCAATTTATGAATAGTTTAAGAAAAAAAAATTTCTTAGAGTGACCCGATCACTTTCTTGAAAGAATTTGCATTCTTGTAAATTCTACAATGAGTAACTAAGGGTAAGAATACTGACATCTCCTGGTCTTAGTTTTGGAACAAGGGGAGTACTCTTCAGCAAATCCCAATTCTTTAGACTGCATTAATAAATGTAAACAGGATGTCTCAGCACAGAAAGCATAAAACTGCCTGATATATGCAAGGCATATCTTTAATGATGTTTAAAAAGGAGCTAAACATCTCCCTGGGAATTCTTAAAACATTTATCTTTTAGGCATTTATTTAGCTTCACAAGTCTTTGTTGTTTAACAAGCTGGAGAAAATAGGTCAGCTAATGTTATATTAATCAGTAAATTAATATTTCAATTTGATTTTCTTTCTAGTTAAAATGCTTGCAGCTTTTCCTCCCCCCTCCCCACTTCAGCACTGATGTTAAGTGGTATCATTATCATATTGTACCTTGGGGTTGTGAGATAACAGGGTCCAGTGATAGCTCTATTCTTAGAAAAGTGGGAGGTTTATCACACCACTTACACATTTAAAATGACACTCCTGTGCAACAAAGTGTCTCAGAGCTGAGTCATAGGATTTTCCAAATTGTGGTTTTCGATTTATATTCTAAAATCAGACCTTTCAAATCTGAGTAGAAAATAAGTTTTTGCTTAGTAGAAAGCCTGTCTTCACTAGAGGAAAAAGTGTTATTCAAGTAATCTGAACAATATAAAAGTGGTCTGTCAATTGTGTTCTCTACTTGTTTTTGTATTATCTAAATTAATGGATAAAGACAAAGGCTTTGATGGCCTATTCTCTTCAAGTGAATAAAGATCTATCAAGGTAGAAATTTAAGTATTAAGTGAATTAAACTAATTAAACATTGAGAATTAAATTAATTATTAACTTGATTAAAATTAAGTATTCTTATTTTCATTTTCTTAAGAAAACCTCTGTCCTTTTTTATTTTTATTTTTAGTACATACTGAGGAACTAGCCCACGCTAGGAGGTGAGTAATTTTGTATGACATTATTTCTGTGATATTAATTTTCTTTTAATAGTAGCCACTGTGAAAGTTTTTGTATTCTCAAAAACCCAAATTTGGCATGATTATCAGGGAGAATAGCCACGCTCCCTCAGGAGATGTTAGTCAGGCTAGTGATTTTGAATGTGCTTGAGGCATGGATGTGAGTTGACTGTGCTCCTCGATCCTTCCTACTGAAAGGTGCAAGGCTCAGCCAATGGTTCTCGTCCTTGCTGAAATTCAGCAAGATTTGACAGGAAAGGAGGATAAACCACTTTATTGGCATTGAAAAATACCTATGTAATAAAAAACATATAAAAGCAGGCTCTGGCTGGTTGGCTCAGTGGTAGAGCATTGGCCTGGCGTGCAGAAGTCCTGGGTTCAATTCCCGGCCAGGGCACACAAGAGAAGCACCCAACTGCTTCTCCACCCCTCCCCCTCTTCTTCCTCTCTGTCTCTCTCTTCCCCTCCCGCAGCCAAGGCTCCATTGGAGCAAAGTTGGCCCAGGTGCTGAGGATGGCTCCATGGACTCTGCCTCAGGCACTAGAGTGGCTCTGGTTGCAACAGAGCAATGCCCTGATTGGGTGGAGCATTGCCCCCTGGTGGGCGGAGCATTGCCCCCTGGTGGGCGTGCCGGGTGGATCCCGGTCAGGTGCATGCGGGAGTCTGTCTGACTGCCTTCCCGTTTCCAACTTCAGAAAAATACAAAAAAACAAAAGAAAAAACAAATAAACAAACATATAAAAGCAGTAAAATAAAATTTCAAAGTACAACTGGGAGGTATAATAAAATCTATCAACAGGAAGCTTGCCTAGAATTGATCTAGTCCATCTTATGGTACACTTTCTTTGGCCTTTAAAACTGAGCCCTAGATGTGCAGATCCACAATGTTGTTTACATAAAATATAACATAACCGAATTGCAGGAAACTCCACTCCAGTTAGAAAAATATATGGTTAATTAGCTTAAATTAGTACCAAATGCGTTATTTTCAGTTTGTCCCTTTCTGTTCCATGGTTCTCTAGTCTACATCAGGGAGGAAATTTCCAATGTGGAAAAGCTACATGTAATTCTCAGAGAAATACTCAGGTTTATAATCTGAAATTAAATATATTCATTTATCCTCCATGAACATGTTACACAGATTTATGATATTTTTAACATTATTGTTGTTGTTTAGATTATTAGTATAGACACATTTTAGAAATTACAGGGACAGAAAGTTGGCTATGTAGAACTCATATGAAATGGATACATTGAGATGTTTTATTTAGTATGGTTTAATTTTCCATTATATTTTCTTTTCAATAGGAAAGTTTGGAATGACAAGAGAAAGTAAATGTGGGTATAAGAAGTCAAAGATTGTTACTTTAAAACTGCATAGAAGTATAGACTCATATACATTGACTAAAAGTAATAAGTACATCAGGGAGTGGACAGAGAAACTAATTTACATTTATAAAATGAACTATGGGCTGTGTCCTCTGCTAAGTACTTGATATGTATAATAATAATAATAATAATAATAATAATATACCTAATATTATTGAATGCTTATATAAGTTACTATTTTAGTGTTTTATGTGTCAGCTCATTTAATTCTCACAATTCTATTGATTAAGTTTGTTATCCCTTTTATACAAATGAGTAAAAGAAAGAGGATAAATAACCTGTCTAAAGTCTACACAAGTGTAAGGAGTAGCTGGGATTAGACCAAAGCTGTAGGGAACTTGGAATTTGGAGAGATAGACTTGTAAACAGATATTTGCAATAAATTAAACCAAGAAATATTGAATATTATATACAGGAATATTTTTAAACAACTCATATATTGCATTATTTAATCTTTGTAACAGCCCAAAGAGCTAAGTAATAATTTAGTTCTCATCCCAGTGAGGTCATAGAAGCAAAAAAAGGTCAAGTGACTTGCCTAGGAATTTACAGTATTTAGGTGGTAAAACAGGAATAACTCAGGTGGTCTGATACCTGTTTGCTCTCTTTGAAATATGTTGCCCTGTCAAATGAGTGCTCATTTTCCATGGTATTAGAGTATTTAATAGTGAAATTAGGGAATACAGAGAGTGAAAGTCAGCCATACTGGCTGTTTAATTTATTGACTACATAAATGTATAATTCTAATGACTAATGTATTTGTGTGTAGTCTAAGGTGTTTCATGATATCTCAGGGGATAATAATTACATGGTTGTTTGATAATCATGAATCTGAGTAAATGTAGTTAGATACAATAAAGGTATATTTCATCCAGGTTATGGGTGAATAAGTGAAACGCTATAGATAGACAACATCAGTTCATCCACTGCAATACTTTTCAAAGTGTCTGTATGTTGACATAGAATTTTACTTTTAAGATAAAATATTCAGCAAAAGCATCTTCTTGCACTCAAGTTAAGCTTATGTTCCCTAGCTATTTATTATTATATTATCTTCAGCACACAGCTTAGGGCTTCACATAAGGTAGGCGCTCCACAACTATTTCTTGAATTTCTCTCTATATTCTCTCTCTTTTCTCATCCTATATTTAGGTTTCCAGATTCTGTTTAATCTCGTCTCTCCTGTATTGCTCTTTAATGGACTAACACGTTAAAATAGCGCCTTGTCTTATCGGCATTCTACCACTGTCACCTGTGGAGATGCTGGTGTTCCCCTACTTCCCAAAGCATGTTAATGAATTCTGTTTTAAGAAATGGTTTTCTCACCTACCAAGTGTCCATTCTTTTCAAGTTGTGCGTTAAACATCAGCCTATCTGTTGGACAACCCGAGTCCTACCACTACGTAGAGAACTACAGAAGAAAATGGTAATGAGACCCATGGACCAAGAAAGAAGTTTGAGAAGGTGACCAAGGGGAATTGAGAATAAGAGGAAAAGAAGTCAACATGAGGCCTGGCTGAAGGCAGTGGAGCAGAATTTTGCATTCAGAAGAGAAATGGGATTGAACCAGAGAGCAACCATTTGGGCATTGTTCTGGAACTGCAAAGGACTTTAAAATCATTGTCAATATAACATCTACTACCTAGCTGACAGTTATAATTATGTGTCTAATTAATTAATGATTAGATAAGAATTAGAGGGTTGAACATGAAAGAAATTTCATCACAATTAGGCAGAAATATTTAGAGGCATATAGAGAAACAGAGAGAAAAAAATCACACAGCACTTGATTAAGAAAGAATGCCCACGTCAACAAGACTGGAAAAGTGCAGTCCTTTTTCTAGTCTGATATACAGTTCATTGGGTACTCACCAGATTCCCTTGTGGTTGGTGATATGAGCTTAGGTGACATGACAGGTAACTGGATTGAAACATAAATAGGAACTAGTTTCCCAAGATTAACTCTAGGTCAAGAGTTTAGTTTCATCCCTTGGTTTCCCAAACTTGTTCTTAGGTCAATTTAGAGGCACACGTTTCTAAATTCTATCTGACCCTTTAATCTGAGTCAGACTATGCCTGGTGGGTCCTTGGACCTTCACAATGAGAAAAATTATCTTGTACCGTGTTTGAATTCAAAGCAAAGTAAAATTTAAATGGTGTACAATAAAAAGGGTCCTTCTAGCTCTACCCTGATGTGAGATGCTCAGGTTGCAGAGAATTCCATTGCTCAGTCAGTGCGTGGTAAGAAACACGCTCTGAAGTCCTGAATATATCCGTTATGCAAGAAGGTTAATAAGAAAGATAAAGGTTCTATTGAAGATTGTGAACTCTGAGTAATCTTTTAAAAATCAACTTGGAAACCTACATTTTGATATGATAATTTTTGTTCTCAAACAAAAAAGTACTGTTGTGATTGCCATTTAAAAAATAATATTTATTAAAGTTGATATCAAAATCCCCTATTTCCTGACTTCTGGATCACCCTTTGAGTAATATAAAGAATAATATCATTGTAGTTTCATTTGTGGTCTAAAAAAGTCTTTGAGTCACTAAGGTTGAATGTCAAGTAATTTCATTTAATGTTCAGTTTTAAAAGAGAAAAGGAGGAGAAAGATTTAGATGAAAAGCAGAGTGTGTGACCTTAGGAATGTATTTATAAGGTTTGACTGCAGCAGCCAAAAATAATAACCATTGAACCTAGTGAATAATTTAAGGCCAATGAGCTAACAATGATCTTTGTAATGGGATATTAATACGTAAATATTTTAGTCAGCTTTTTCACACCAGCATAAAAATGCCTTCTATTTTATCTACAGTCTCACTCTAGGTGAAATTTGAGTGATTCTGTGTTCTCACTGATGTCTTTATATACACAGTCACACTTTATAGTTAAATGATTTTACTACCCAACTACATTCAAGAATAAAAGATTATACTTTCTAAAATGTGCAGTGATGATTCCTACGGCCATGTTTCATTTTACACATTGGGACAGTGCATAAGAGAATTGGTTCCTTTATGGGGATCTTTTTGCTAAGACAGTGTGATTTATACTGAAGATTAGAACCATTTGTTTTTTTAATCAATACTTAGTCTTGAAGAAGTATTACTAAATGCTCAACAGTTATAAATATTTGAGTCTGTAAAATGTATTAACTATTCACATACCTATAATATATATTCATATAATTATATTCATATCTAAACTAATGTATATTTTTAATTCATTTGTTTCTTTGACATTAATAAACCAATGAAATGGCTCCAGTTCTCAGTCAAAAAATTTTATTTTTGTCAATGTTTTCTGCTTGCTTGTTGCTTTAAAAGAAGGATATTAGCTAGAATTTTTTAAAACTTTTTTTATTTTTTATTTTATTTTTTTTAGTGAGAGGAGGTGCTTCAACAAGAATCCACCCAGCAACCCCTGTCTGGGGCCAATGCTCTGCCCATCTGAAGCCATGCTGGCAACAAAGCTATTTTTAGCACCTGATGTGGAGGCTCCATGGAGTCATTCTCAGTGCTCTAGGCCAGGGTGCTCAAATCAATTGATCCATGGCTACAGGAAGGGTGGGGTGGGGAGAGAGAGAGAGAGAGAGAAACAGAAAGAGAGAGAGACAGAAAGAGAGAGAGTAAGGGTGGAGAGCAGATGGTCATGTCTCCTGTGTGCCCTGACCGAGATTAAACCCCAGAATTCCACATGCTGGGTGACATTCTGCCACTGAGCCCACTGGCCAAGGCTTTTGTCATGGGGAAGTCAGGGAAAACTGGAAAGAGCATTACTAGGTCTTAATCTATTCTAGAGGCTTAAATTCTGTTCTGCTACAAATTGAGCAAATCACTTCATTTGTTTCAGTTCATTTTTTTCACCTTAGATGTGAAGATACCTCTAGGTAATTGATAAGGTCCTTCAAGTTCCCATCATGTATGAATAAGCAATTCCCAGAAATATTGTAAAAAATGGAATCTTGTAAAATGTAATCATATTTTAATGACTAAATTAAAAACAATTTAGGAGTAATACTCTCTAGTATTCTTTTCTGCAATTTTTTTACATCCTTTTGTAGACTATAGATTTTCATTAGCCACAAATTTGGGCATATGAAAATGCAACTGTCTTTATGCAAATCTGTAATAAGTAATTTAAGACTGTTTCAAGGTCAATTAGAGAAAAATTTATAATTTATTTAGCATTTTCACTGTTGAATGAATTTCTCCATATCCACCTAACTTCTTGGATAAAATAGAATCTAGGTAGCTCCACGAGGAGGCATCTGCTAAGTTTTTGTACTTTGGATCTAACTCAACCAGAATTGTTCAAGCTACTTGCACTGGTTGTCTACTAGCTAGTCATTAGGTCCTCAGATGTCATACCTTTTTCTCAGTCTACCACAACCATTCATATTCTACAGCTTTTTCTCTGTTTCCTAATGGTTCCTCTCTCAGAGCCACAGAAAATCTTTTGAATTTTTCTATAAAGCTTTGAGTAGCTGCAAGAAAGCAGGAGGACTATTTCAATCCACCTGTGATGAGGTGCACCATCACCATGTCAACTCTACGGCTGCTGTACCAAATCTGGATGTCCTCCAAACACTGCAAGGCTTGTCATATACCTAGACTTGCTCTGAGAGTTAAGGTTCAGTTCATGCTTTTCAGGACTACCAGATATTTGAGGATTCCATTTTCCTTCCTGTTTGAAAACTAGAACCTGGAGGGAAAGAGCAAGTTAGAAGGACCTTATTATCAAGATCTTAGGACTATTCAAATAAAATGGACTAAATTTTATTCTTCCTCTCACATAGCCCTTTCCCTTTCAACATGGGAACATTTTAATTTTTCTGGTCAGTTTAGCTTTCCATCTACTCTGTTTTCAATCTTGTTTTCTATTTTTCAGGTCCTAGCATTTTTGAAACTAAAAATGGAAAAAAAAAACAAAACACCTAGGCTCTTGTAATCAAAGTGTTTCTTCTCAAAGCTATAATATGTTTCTTAAATTTCACAGATTATTTTTGAAATAAAAAATCAAACAATTTGACTTTCTACTTCTCCCTGGATTTCTCTTGCCATTCCTTTTGGAAGGCAGACTGCTGAGTATTTTATGATAACCATAATCCCTATGTCATACTTGTGTAAATTAGAAAAAGGCATCATCTCTGGGTGGATGCAATAGAAACCACACATTATCTGGGTGGATTTATTTTTCCTCTTGATACAGTGCTTGGCAAGGGGACAATGCCTTTTGATAGAGAGAGAGAGGGAAAAAAATGAACAACAAGGCTATAATATTTTAATGAATGTATTTAGAAGAAGAAATTTTTTTTAAGAGAGAGTCAGGGAGATAGAAACACTGAGCTGCTCCTGTATGTGCCCTGGCCAGGGATTGAACCAGCAGCCTCTGTACTTCAGGATGATGCTCCAACCAACTGAGCTATTGGTCCAGGGCTTAACTTATTAATTGTATGGTCAGTTTTTAGAGAAATAGAGGAAGGGAGGGGGAAGAGAGGAGGAAGGGAGGGGGAAGAGAGGAGGGAGAAAGGAAGCAACCATTTGCTGTTCCACTTAGTTGTGCATTCATTGATTGCTTCCCATGTGTGCTGTGACCAGAGATTGAACCTGCAACCTTGTTGTTTTGGGATGATGCTCTAACTGCTGAGTTAACTTCCAGGAACCAGAAAAAGAAACATTTATACAAACCCATATCTTCAATTGCTTGAATGCGTTAGATAAGAGTAGTCAAATTTTAAAATGGTGGAAAGAATATTATTTTTCTATTCTCTTCTGTTATATCTCATTGTTTAAGAATTCTCCCGGTTTTATATGATCACACTATCTCAAAACCATTTGCTAATGATCATTAGATAAGAAAACCACTTTTTCATTATTTTTTAGTATGTCAGATATGTACATCCTTAAAAATGCATCTAATGTGACTAAGGAAGGAATTCTGAGGACAGACATGGGCAGTATTTATAACTCAGTATAAAGTTATGCACCTCGTAAATATATCACAAATTCTATATTACTTTCCTAATGTACAGTTTTAAAAAATGAAACATGGGCCTCAGATATGCTCTTTGAGAATGTGCTATTAGGACAAACACTTAAACCAATATATAGATAAAAATAACTCATATAGAATTTTCTTTTATTGATTATCAGTCCATTTTATTTGAACAGTCCTGACTAAGATCAAAATCACTTTGCCAAAATGACTGTAAACCTGATAAAGTAGTAGCACCAGAGGACTGCCCTGCTTCAAAAGTATATTTGAAAAGTGAAAGCAAATCAATAATAATTATATAAACCAAATTGTATTATCTTTTCTTATTAATACTGTAATTGTAAAAAATGTGTAGATAGGAGGGTTTTTTTTTAAAGAACACAACAGTCTATTAACTAAATTTGTTCAAAGTATATTAGTCTACTGATTTTCAGAAGCCGATTTCAATTTTTAATAAGTGAGAAGAGCTATAGAAATAAAGCAAAAGACACAAAAATGAAATGAAAATGAGGAGTTTGAAATATTATTTTGCAATTGTTCTACTTTTTTTTTTCAATCGGAGATACTGAAATATGTATTTTAAACAGGACATTAATTATAGGATTTAAATATAGGATCATCAGCATGTGACTCTATTGAAGACATATTAAATAACACAAGACAGTGGATTAGTATCGTTTAACCTTCTTGAAAATTTCTAAACCATCTATTTCTACATCCTTACTTGCATTGATTGCAATCAGTTGAATCCATAGTTTATGTTCATTTCCTTTCATTTGCTATTATTTGACACAGGGGAATATTTGCATTTGCATTGTATTCCTGACATAAGTAAACCCCATTTCAAAACTCATACCTGCTTTAATATAACAGTAAGTTGTAGTATTTCCTACAGTAAGTCATCCTTTTTATAGGAATGTTGACTATAAGAATCTTTAACAGTAATCCAAGAATACTTAGTTTAAAAGATTAATAGTTAACCAAGGAAATTAAAAGTAAAACTTGGCAGTTAAAAAAATATATACTGTTTTCTACTTAAATATTAATCTCCAGGTGGGAGAAAAAAAGAGAAATAAACTATAGATTAAAGTGTGCATTAAGTTATTCATTAAAAAGCACTGAGTGCAACAACCAGAATCCCAAACACAAAACCACTCAATAATTCTAGTCTCAGTGCCCAGTGTAATGTAATGCTGCAGACAGGACTGAGGTGGTGAAGAGGAAGTGTCTACACCACATGCTGAGCAAAAGGAAAACAACTCACCTTCACTTGCATTCATTTAGTGCCTTTTGCACATGGATGCTTGATGCTCTAATTAACTGTGTTATTCAATTATTTTCTTTATATTTGCTATTACATATATCTAATAAAAGTCTTTTTTTTTTTTGTACTACAGAATTATGTTAAATGCTTTGTGGCTATTTAAAGCACATTTTTTGTTGCAGGTTTCTGGAGCCAGACTTTTTTTTAATGAGAAAGTGCCTATCAGAAAAAGATATAAAAGTTTCTAAGTTCTCCCAGGGAAAGTTGTGATTCTTTGAGTGCAAATAATTGAATTCTTATTATCTAATTGATAACACTGCAATGTTCAATTTATATTTTTGAATTAAAGTAGTCCATGAAAAAATTACCACATAGTATTTTTCTATCCTTGTTTTCTCTTGGTCCTCATTTTTTTCATAAAATAAGGATCACAGTTGAACAATGTCCTATCATTTTTTACCTTTCTTTTGATAAATTTTCCAATTTGTTTTGAATGGTATAAATAATTCAGCTGTTTGTATATGAGCTCAAATTATACCCTATTCTTCTTGTAAAGAAAAATCTTTTTGCTTTTTATTTATTCTATTTCTTTTCTGTTCTCAGTGGAATTACTAGTTTATTTCTGTACAATCAGGCCAGGTGAATGATAATCCTTAAATTGTTGTTAAAGAGACTTTTAAAACCTAATTAAATGATTTTATTCTAGGAGAAGCAAGAAAATGGTAGATAGGAGTATTTTAACATATTCATAGATATCTAAATCCCGTATTCCATTCTGGAGAACACATAATTATATAAAGGGAATATAGATTGATGGTTCCCTTTTCTACACATACATACTGTAGTATTTAAATAACTTGAAAAATAAATATCTATAGCAACACTGCTGCAAATCCTAAGAAAACAAGAACATGGTGCAGGCAACTCTTTCTTGTTACTAGAATGCATCAAAATTCTTAAAAATTATTTTAGTGTTCATTGACCAGGCGGTGGCGCAGTGGATAGAGCGTCGGACTGGGATGCAGAGAACCCAGGTTTGAGGCCCCGAGGTGGCCAGCTTGAGCGAGGGCTCATCTGGTTTGAGTAAAAGCTCACCAGCTTGAGGCCAAGGTTGCTGGCTCGAGCAAGGGGTCACTCGGTCTGCTGAAGGCCCGCGGTCAAGGCACGTATGAGAAGGCAATCAATGAACAATTAAGGTGTTGCAATGCGCAACGAAAAACTAATGATTGACGCTTCTCATCTCTCCATTCCTGTCTGTCTGTCCCTGTCTATCCCTCTCTCTGACTCTCTCTCTGTCTCTGTAAAAAAAAAAAAATATTTTAGTGTTCAAATAAAAGATAAAATGAAATACCTTAAAACCAAAGCCTACATTGCATGACTAGAGGTGGGATTAAATTTCCCATGGGGCTTATCCTGTAGAAGAGCCCTGAAAGCCATATTTTAAACAAGCTACACACAAGAATGTAAAACTCTCCCCATGTATGCTTACCACAACTCTCTGCAAGTTGGTTAATTACCCATCTTTTGCATTTATTCTTATCTTTTAAGTCAGTAAGTTTACTATCATCATTTTTCTAAATTTTGAAGACTTTGAGGGATGATATTCTATGTGGTGTAGATAATCTGGAACTCCATAATTATTTAAACATTGACATTGAAAAAATTATCTTTCTTTTGTAAAAGTATGTAATCCAGGTTTCTCCAAGGCACTTATATGTGTTCTTGTGCATTTAAACATTGACTAATTGAGACCACCCCCTCAGTGGTCTTCTCCTTTGCATCCATACAGCACCCCATCACCCTCGGCTCACTCAGAGAATTCCTGAAATCAGTGCCATTTGTTTTGAGAGGGGCTAATGATTTTAAAATCCACCCTTCCATTGTTTTTGAGAAAATCCGAATAAGAACATGTTATTACTTTAATACAATGTCAATGAAGGGCCAGAGTGAAATCAGGTGTTTCAGAATAATGGAAGTGTCTCTAGTCCTTGTTATTATGCTTGAAAATATAGATATGTTTTATACCGTGTTAAACCTCACGAGTGGGGTGGTTCTCACAAGAAAAATTTACATTATACTATTTGGAAAAACTCATTAAAAAAGAAAAGATGATAACTCAATCAAAAGTTATAGCCGTTCCTTCTTAAAATGTCTTCGGTTGTAGTGCTGTCACAGGGCCATTTTTAAACTGGGCTCGGACTCCTATGACATATGATCGCCGCCAGCTGCATCAAGAGGCAGAGTCTGGGTAAAAATAAGTTATTTGACCAGAACAGAACAAAGCTGAAATCTTCTGACACCTGATCCCTTCAGCAGCTGTGGAAATCTATTGAAAAGGTTCTCCTTCTAATGCATTTGTCAGAATGCTAATTGGAAAAATGACTTCATGTCATGAGTCATACAGTCACCTCTGTGGACCTCATTAGACTTAAATGAGCACACTCAAGTCCGGCGCCATCATTCAGATACAGCCATACGTTGGTAAAGAAGATCTTGTAGTCGTAAGGCTCTCGGCCAATTGTGAACATTGTCAAGTGAAGAAATGTGGGGGAAAAAATTAAAGAGAAAAGTTTAATGCACATGCAGGTATCAGGCATTCTAGCTTCCTGAGTATTCTAAAATACGTAAAAATTCTGGACCATAAGAAGTTCAACCAAGTTAAGCCAAAGAAGTTTGGCTAAATTTTAAGATAAAATGCACCTTAGAAGCACTCAGGTGCCATGAGAAATACAAAGTTAACTAAAACAAGGCCTCAGGGGCTCATGATTTAGGAAGGCAACCACTTATATAAGTAACTTTAATAAAAGGAGAGCTATAAAAATATATAATAATAATATACCAGGTATATTTTTAAAGGAAAGTATAGAAGAAATATATCAATTATAATTGTATTAGGTGAAAAAAAATGAGAGGAGGGAGGAATTAGGGAGCTTCTTGGGGCAGGCAAAATTTGAGATGGGAATGCAAGAATGGGGGTAGATCCTGAAGGCACCTGTGGACACATACAGCTAAGAGGAAAGTAAGTGGGAAGGTCTTGGAAGCAGCGGACGCTACCTGGGAAAAGAAAGAATTGCTGAGGAATAGAGCACTGGCAATTGTAAGCTTGGGTTTGAAGCACTAGGAATTTGGTTCTGGTAAAACCCACTGGCAGGGCCTGACCAGGCGGTGGAGCAGTGGATAGAGCATGAGACTGGGATACGGAAGACTTGGGTTCGAGGCCCTGAGGTCGCCAGCTTGAGTGCGGGCTCATTGGGTTTGAGCAAAGCTCACCAGCTTGAGCCCAAGGTCACTGGCTCAAGCAAGGGGATCACTAGGTCTGCTGTAGCCCCTCCCATTCCCAGTCAAGGCTCATATGAGAAATCAATCAATGGACAACTAAGGAACCGCAACAAAGAATTGATGTTTCTCATCTCTCTCCCTTCCTGTCTGTCCCTATCTGTCCCTCTCGCAGATGCTCTCTGTCTCTGCCACACACACCAAAAAAAATAAAATAAAATAAAAAATAAAAAAAGACCCAATGACAGGAAAGTCTTTGAATGTCAGCCAAGGGCCCACCAGGATAAAGCTATTTAATAGATTTGACAAATTATTTTAAACAAAAGTGAACTGTCTCTAAAGGCATAGATAACCTTCTTAGTTCTTAAAAATAATTTTAAAAATTATTTTGTAAAATGATGCTTGCAATCTCTTTACAGGTGAGCACATTTATGATATAAAAGTACTGCATTATTAATTCGATTAAATATTTTGTTAGACCTTTTTTTTAGCCCCTACAAGGGAAAATTGACTGTTCATCTAAACTATTTTTTTATTTCATCTGGTTATCTTCCTATGAAATGTGTTACACCACCAAGGACCTGAAAATTCTAGTGATAACAGATAATTATATTAAATGTAACTCAAATGAATGAACATTTATGAAAGATTAGTATAGTCAACCATTTAGGCTCTATGGAAGTAATAATGGTGTGAGGGGAATAACTGGACTACCCTGTGGTCTAGTTGAACTTGGTCACTTCTGTTAAGACAGGTCCTATCTGGTACTTTGGAGAATAGAAACAGGAAGCTTATAGGATGCCACAGAACAGAAACAAACATGTCCCTCTTCTTCCTCCTTTTCTATGTATTTTTATATAATAAATATTAGCCAAGTTATAAATATTGATAAGAACTGGTAAGAGGGATATAAATAAAAATATTATAACCATAATAAAAAGGCAATACACAATTTTTAATGACATATTTCCTGCCAGTAGAGCATGTAAGAGTGATCAACATTAATGGTTATTAGGCAAAGGCAAATTAAAACCACAGTTGAATACTACAAGATATCCACAAAATAAATAAAAATATAATAACTTAAGACAGCAACTGTCAGTGATGGTATGAAGCAACTGGAATTCCTACACATTTTTGGTAGAAATGTAAAATAGTGTGAGCTCTTCAGAAAAAAAAGTCCTTGGCCGTTTCTTAGCAAACAAAGCACATAACTCCAAGTTTGGTACTATCCAAGGAACATGGAAACAAACCTCTACAGAAAATTGTAGACAAATGATCACAGCAGTTTTATTCATAATTTCCCCCAAATGGAAATAGCCCAAGATATCTGTCAAGAGCAAAATTAAAGAACTGATATAATTAATTGTACAACAAAACTCTCCTCATTCATAAAAAGGAATAAACTATTGAATCATAGAAAAATATGAATGAAACTTAAATACAGTACACTGAGTGAAGAAAATCCACTGACAAAATACTGCCTACTCTAAGGTTCTATTAATATGAAGTTCTAGTAGTATAAAGTTTCCAGAAGACATAATAACTATATCGTGGACTAAGTCAGAATATGATTTTTTTCTGGGAAATGTGGACAAATATTTACCATTTATTTCTATGTCTCATGATTCTCACCATAAACCTCAAATTCAGTAAATCCCAGAAAATGCTATCTCTTTAATCTGACCTCCTGGCTTCTTTTCTGGAATACTGGTCATTTCTCTTAGTTTGAGGCCACTTATTACATATGTTAGATCTATTCTGTTTTGTGGCATCCTATAAGCTTCCTGTCTGCAATTCCTGTGTCACCCAGCAATGTTTCTTTACCCAAGCAAGATAATTTGTCCCTATACTAGCAGCTCAATTTGGTTGCAGATATTCAAAACCTTGCATAACCAGCTTCATTGTATCTCACTCACAGAGATAAGCACTAACTTGGTGACCTATCTTTAGAGGTCAGGATTCCAGGCTTATAAAACACCCAGGCATGGAAATACTAGCACTATCTGAGCAGGATCTCCTTCTCAGAGGTCCAAGTATCAGCTTCTTGGATGCTCTTTCCTCAAAATTGTAATAATTTAAATATCTTTCCTGTATTCTTTTAACTCTGGGGGTGTTAGTTGCTTCCTGTAATCGCTACATGTATAATTTAGAGATTTCTTTCTTATTCAGGACAGCAAATCTTACCCTTTTAGTTAAGTAGTTAGTAACTACACTAATTTTTTTCTATTCAAGTAACTAGTAAGGGTTCTATTAACTAGACCTGTATGATGTCAAAATTGGTATCAAAAATGGCTCCAAGAAACAGACACATTAAGATGGAATTTGGGAATAGATCTGAGCATGTTCTTGGGCTTGAAAGTGAGTTAAGCTCTTTATCAGTGGGAAATGGAATACTAGTAATACCTGGCACAGCTAACAAGACCATTATTTGTGATTGATTTTGAAATGCCAACTAATGCAGGAGCTTTGGGAAGATCGAACAGCTCCTGCACGAAAATGTTTGGCAATATTCTTGAATATAAGAACCATGGTATGTGTAAGGTCGGTGGGTGGAGGGATGGTGACGTAGGAACTCAGACCCACCCACTTTGGCTAGGACCGCCCACAATCAAGCCCGCCAAAGGAAGCTTCCCAGGAACCATTTGGAAAGAAGCGATCGTCTGCCAGCCAGTGAAATTTCACCACGTCATAGTAGCTCCACTTCCCTAGAGGGACCCTTTAAATATCTCCCACGCAGTTAATCCGTGCAACTTCCCTAGCCTCCATGTTTCTTTCCTCGGGGCCAGGGAACCTTGCTGGGCGGGGTGTGCGCTCTGTACTCAATAAAGCCATTTACTTATTCCACACTTTGCGGCTCCGGTCCCTCTTCCTTCCTTCTCGGCAGGGAAAAATACCTTACAGTATGGAATGGTTTCTTCTGAATTCTGTGAGCAATCACAGAAGTAAAACAACAAACTTTGGAATTTAATTTGTATGTCTGTATTTTATTTATTAACAATATTCTTTTCCTTTCTCCTCTTTTCATTTTATACTAGTTAAATGGAATGTTAGCATTAAAATTTAGTCTTTATAAGGGCCTAATATCCAAAATATACAAATAACTCATAAAACTCAACAACAAACAAACAAACAATCCAATAAAAAATGGGAAGAGGACATGAACAGACACTTCTCCCAGGAAGAAATACAAATGGCCAACAGATATATGAAAAGATGCTCATCTTCTTTAGTTATTAGAGAAATGCAAATCAAAACTGCAATGAGATACCACCTCACACCTGTTAGATTAGCTATTATTAACAAGACAGGTAATAGCAAATGTTGGAGAGGCTGTGGAGAAAAAGGAACCCTCATCCACTGTTGGTGGGAATGTAAAGTAGTACAACCATTATGGAAGAAAGTATGGTGGTTCCTCAAAAAACTGAAAATAGAACTACCTTATGACCCAGCAATCCCTCTACTGGGTATATACCCACAAAACTCAGAAACATTGATACGTAAAGACACATGCAGCCCCATGTTCATTGCAGCATTGTTCACAGTAGGCAGGACATGGAAACAACCAAAAAGCCCGTCAATAGATGACTAGATAAAGAAGATGTGGCACATATACACTATGGAATACTACTCAGCCATAAGAAATGATGACATCGGATCATTTACAGCAAAATGGTGGGATCTTGATAACATGATACGAAGTGAAATAAGTAAATCAGAAGAAACCAGGAACTGCATTATTCCATACGTAGGTGGGACATAAAAGTGAGACTAAGAGACATTGATAAGAGTGTGGAGGTTACAGGGGGAGGGGAGGAGGAGGGGCACAAAGAAAACTAGAGAGAAGGTGACAGAGGACAATCTGACTTTGGGTGATGGGTATGCAACATAATTGAATGACAAGATAACCTGGATATGTTATCTTTGAATATATGTATCCTGATTTATTGATGTCGCCCCATTAAAAAAATAAAATTATATGAAAAAAAATTTAGTCTTTACTAACAGTATATTCAGATGGGGCTATGACTGAATTGAGCAATAATTAATGCAAATCACTCTCTTTTATTTTTCTAGTTCATAAACTCTAATGTCCTTGTATCAGTTATTTATTGCTGTGTGATAAAGCATTCAAAGATGTAATAGTTTCTAATAACAATTTATGATCTCCTGATTCTGTGTTGCCATTATCTGGTAGTTAACGCTAGCTCTTGGTTCTCTCTCCACATATAATTTCTCATTCTTTAGGTGGGAAGCCTTGAATTTTCTACATTGGGCTGCAATGCTTCAAGAGTATAAATGCAGAAGCTGCAGGATATCTTCTTGAAGCCTAGACTGAAAAATCACACAATTTCACTTCCATTGCATTTTTTTTTTGTTTGTTTTAGTTCCAAACTAGTCTCAAGGGCAGTACAGATTCAGGAAGCGAGAAGACAGATTCCACTTTTCACGGGTGTAGTAGAAAGTCATATTGTGCATACGTGGTGGGAAATAGTTTTTGTGGTCATGCTTGCAAACAAATTCTCCCACACCCATTTTAAGAACTGATTGACACTAAAGGGGGATCCACCTATTTACCCACTTTTTTTTCATATATTTGTTAATTCTTCATCCCTTACTTCCTTTCATGGGTTTAGATTCTACAGTTCATTACTAAAAGTATGTCTTTTTCTCCCTGTTCAAAAGACTTGCAAATCTCTGCCTCAGCCATACCTTTCTAGCAAAATCCAAACCTAGGTTTAACAAGCTCTTGGCCTCTAGCTCTCCTGTATTCAGAAATATCAGTCAAAATAATTAACCAATCATTTAACATACAATGACCATTTAGAAAGGATTCCTCTCAATATTTATATATCATCACTGACTATCTGAGAACTAAAGTGGCAACACACACATATCTATGCTCTCTGGTCTCATTTTCTTTTATGACAGCAAATCTTAATCTATTGTTAAGTATGTACAGTATAGTAATTCTGCTATCATTTTTGAATCCTTGAGTTGACTTGATACAGTGGTACCTTGAGATACGAATTTAATTCGTTCTGTAACCAAGCTTGTAAGTCAGTCACCTCATATATCAAACTGCCGATACTGAACCCGTGCACCAATGCGCCAACTAGCGGCAGCTTCCCGAATCACAACTCGTATCACAGAATTTCATTCAGATTTCAAACAAAAATATGGACCGAGTTGCAGCTCATATCTTAAAAAAATTGTATGTTGGTCTGTTCGTATCTCAAGGCACACTGTACTTTTTTCCTCTAATCTTCTGCATCAGTTCTTCCCAATTGTCATATGATAGCTTCATTTTTTATTTAATAATAACAGTTACAACAATAAGAGGCATACTTTATCATCCTACTTCCAGTTCAACTTTTCTTCTTCCTGTTACAATGAATAAATTATTTTTGCTTCTTGATCTTGCCATTTGTATACTAAATTTCTTCTTGCCTACATAAAGCTATCCATTATGCATTTTATTTACTTTTTTCTATCCTACTAGTTTATTTCTAACTAGATACAACTTCATATGCTGAACCTATTCATCTGAATCCTCTCCATCAGCTTCCCATTGTTTATTCCCTTCTACAGCAAAACTCCTTAGACAAATTTAAAAAGAAAACCGGGAGAAAATAATAGTTTAATACATACACGTGCATAGGAAATTCACATAAACATAAAAATTCCAAGGACGGTGATGCAACATTGGGTATATGAGATATTTTTAGACAACAGAGAAAGAGGGAATGGGCTATTTATAGGTGGTTGAGGAAGCGCTAACAGACGTGGCGGGAAAATCCTTGCTAGGCGACTCATAACAAGACACAATTGGAAACAGTGTTTTGTTTTGTTTTTTTTAAATTTATTTTTATTTTATTTTTTTTACAGCGACAGAGAGAGAGTCAGAGAGAGGGATAGACAGACAGGAACGGAGAGAGATGAGAAGCATCAATCATCAGTTTTTCATTGGGACTCCTTAGTTGTTCGTTGATTGCTTTCTCACATGTGCCTTGACCACGGGCCTTCAGCAGACGGAGTAACCCCTTGCTCGAGCCAGTGACCTTGGGTCCAAGCTAGCGAGCTTTTTTTTTTTTTTTTTTTTTTGGCACAAGTCAGATGAGCCCACGCTCAGGCTGGCGACCTCGGGGTCTCGAACCTGGGTCCTTCTGCATCCCAGTCCGACGCTCTATTCACTGCGCCACCGCCTGGTCAGGCTAGAAACTGGTTTTTATCAGCAAACTTTTGAGTGGAATTCATGTTTAAGAGAAGCATGCATAGACTTGAATGTCACCAGAAAGCTTTAAGGAATTAAGATTTAAGACTGAATTTGAAAGCCAATAAAAGCCCCTTGGAAAAAAATAGTCTGCTAACTTGCTTGTATGGTTCACAGCAGTCTTTTCAGATAAGGAATAAAAGCTGCTTTCCTGAGATGGCAATGAAAGAACCTCGAGATATTTTGGGGGACCTCATGAACCTGAGGAAGTCACCAAAATCTATGGTTATTTCAGGCAAAGTCTGATGGGAACTATGTGGCTTGGCCTCTTAGCCTTGAGAAACTAATTAAAGTTCAGTATGGAAATGCCTTATGAAGTTTGAGAAAAATCAGATTTAAACGAGCATATATGATCAATTGCTATTCTTATTGTATTTGTGCAAATAATCTGGCCAAATTTATTGGAACTAGACTTCTGCAGTAAATAGTCTTAACTGGGCTATCTTAAAGAAAAACTGGAGTTACTTTATGGCTAGAAATTTTGTTTCCATAGAATTTATAGTACACAGTTGTGAATATTAGATTCTAGTTCATTTAACTGTCTTTCAAGTAATTTTTCACCTGTAAACTGGACTGGATCCTGAATTTTTTTTTAGTTTACTTAAATATTTGGCCATAACTCTTTGAACTAAAGTTTCTTTTTTCTCCTATCCTTTGAGTGAGATGAATTTTGTGTAGTGCCTCTATCCACTTATTTTCTTTCCTGTTCTCTTCAGTTCAATCCAAGTAGGTCTCCACTTCTACTACTATAATTAAATTGCTCCAGTGATATTATAAAATTCAAGATGTATTTCTTTTCTTAACATGACTTAAAAGGTGTAGTTTACAATTCACTTCTTTTTGAAAAGCTTTTTTTTTTATGCTTAGAAAATCATATTCTTGGTTTTTCTTTTGCCCATTGGCTTCAACTTCTCTGCCTCTAGCTAGATCTTTCTACTAATTTGGGTCACGAGCAGAGGGGTGGTCCTGCGCTTGGTTCTTAGGTTTCTTCCCCTCCCTAGTTCTATTGTTTCACGAGTAGACTCATCTAGACTCAAGGATTATAAATACCATCCATATCTGCTTGAGTCTGTAAATTAGGTCCTGAGTTCTTCCTTGAGCTTCAGATTCCCATGATGAATACTTCCTTTACATATCTACTCTATCTCCAGTTGTTCTAATTCAGTAAATAGTTTTTCTAATTTCTCATGCTAAAAACTTGAGAACATTTTTCTTGACTTCTCTTTCCTTTAAATCCCATCCTAATCCATTTCCAAGTCCTGAAAACTCTACTTTCAAGATGATTTCTGACAACAGCTTTATCCTCCTTTTCCTGCAAGATATACCATGTCCTATATGTATTCCTAGGATCTAGGCTCACATTATGGTCAGAGAAGTCTTCAAAAATTTTAGTACGTATCTCATCAGTACTAGTCAGTCTTTGGCTTTAATTCCCAGAATTATTTCCCCTTACTCATCTCACTCCACCTACACTACAGCATAGAGCTATTGGGTATTGAAATATAAAGTTCTTATCAGAAATTATCCAGCTACAGGACAGAGATCATATTCCCGGAACAGTCAGGTTCACTTCAAACTGAAGGTCTTCATATCTGCTGCTCTACCTGCCTTCTCTTTAATATTTCAGGTATCTTCTGAAATGTCATGCTTTAGAAAAATTTTCCTGCTTATCCAATCTAAAATATATGGGATTGCCCCTATATCCTATTTAGTTTTCTTCAGGACCTAAATCATTATTGCTATTTGTTTACTTCCTTGTTTGCATTCTCTCCAATTCAAATATATTTACTCTAAGATTAGTATGTTGTGTTTTTCACTGTGGAATCTGCAATAAAACACTTAATGGCCCTTGCCGGTTGGCTCAGTGGTAGAGTGTCCGCCGGGCGTGTGGATGTCCTAGGTTCAATTCTGATCAGGGCATCCAGAAGAAGTGACCATGTGCTTCTCAACCCCCCCCCTCTTCCTTCTCTCTCTCCCTCTTTCTCTTTCTTTCTTCCTCTCCTGCAGTCATGACTCAACTGGTTCAAGAGAGTTGGCCTCCAGCACTGAGGATGGTTCTGTGGCCTTAATCTCAGGAGCTAAAAAAAAAAGGGGGGGGGGGGAAGGGCTTGGTTGCTTAGCAACGGAGCAATAGTCTCAGATGGGCAGAGCATCGCCCCCTAGTGGGCATTCCCTGATGGATTTGGTCAGGTTCATGCAGGAGTCTGTTTCTTTGCCTTCCCTGCTCTCACTAAAAACAGTGAAAGAAAAAAAAACACGCAAAAAACAAAATAGCACAAGGTAGATACTAAATATTTTAAATTAATTATAAAAATGAATAAATATAAGTTGGTATTATAATTGAAATGCTAAAAATTTTAAAATAAGCTCAAAATAGTTTTATGTTGAGCTGGCAATAAAACAATTTTGAATCCATTTTTCCACTCTATATTTCCATATTTCAAAGTCACATGATTCAGCTTAATTTCTGCAGGAGTTTATTATCAAAATATTATTTAGGTAGCTATCAGGGTATGCTTACACATCAGCATATGTTGTTTATAAAAATACTTTTTACTCAATATAAAGGTAATCTTTACCAAGGATACGTAAAAATGGTGGTTAAAGATTAATAACAAGTTATATATCCCCACAGATCTATATTACAACAATCTTATAATAAAGTATTTTTAATGGCAACATACAAATGGGAGAAGCTATTTACAAATTATATATTTGATAAGGGGTTTATATTAAAAACATATAAGGAACTCATACAACTCAACATCAAAAAACAAACAATTTGATTTAAAAGTAGGCAGAGGCCCTAAATAGACATTTCTCCAAAGAAGACATACAAATGGGCCACAGAAGTATGAAAAAATGCTCAATATCACTAACCACCAGAAAAATGCAAATCATAACCACAATGAGCTACCACCTCTTACCTGTCAGAATGGTTAATAGCAAAAGTCAACAGAAAGTAAGTACTGGCAAGAATGTGGAGAAAAAGGAGCCCTGTGTACTGTTGGTGGGATTGTAAATTGGTGAAGCTAATTACAGTATAAAGATACCTCAAAAAATAAAAAAAACGAGCTACCATAAGATCCAGCAATTCTATTCCTGGATATTTATCTGAAGAAAACAAAATGCTAATTCAAAAAGATATATGAAGCCTATGTTCATTGCAGTATTATTTATAAAAGTTCAGATACGAAATCAGCCTGTTTATATCAATACATGAATGGATAATACACAAGCACATAATGGAATATCACTCAGCAATAAAAAGAAATTAAATATTGCCATTTATAGGTTCCTATGAATCAACCCTGAGGAGGATATTATGCTAAGGGAAGTAAGTCATACAAAGAAAGACAAATACTGTATGATTTTACTTATATGTAGATTCTAAAAGTAACAAAACAAAGAAAACTAAGACTGATGGAAACAGAACAAATTAATGGCTGTCAGAATTAAGAGAGTTAAATAAAATCACAGTGGCTTGTATTTTTAAATTTATTAATTTCAACTTTAAAAGATTGACATTTATTGAGCAGTGTTAAAGAGGGCCCATTATACACTAGTTTGGTTTTTTTCTAGTTCCTGAGAACATGATGTCTAACAGACATTGGTGATCTTTATTTTCTTGGCATTCCTCAGTTTATTTTGGGCTGTTAGACACTCGTCAATAAATAAATTTGATAAATTTCAGATATTAAATAGTACTCTGAAAATAAAAGGGCATAACCTGTTATAATTTTGATGATAAAATCAGGAAATATTTAATGTATAAAAGCTCTTATACTCTTAAGTTCAATATTTTTATGTTGAACTTGATTTTCATAATATGAAAAGAACAATTACGTAGATCCAATGATGTGCTGGGGTTAGCTAGTAGTAGCTTTCAAGAGCCAATTGTATGCATCTCTTCCCAATTATGCACAGTGGTAGCAGTAGCTTGAAATGATCTGTTTTACAATTATGTACACCATGGATACTGGAAAACTACTGAAAATCAAGCTTGCTTTTTTTTTTTTCTACAGAGATGGTTGGTTATGACTCTCTCTCTCTCTGTCACACACACACATACACCACTAATTATATCCTTTCTGCAAAACAAAGTATATCCACTAACATTGAAAGGCAACCACTTAAAGCAAGAGAAAGGAAGTAGGTTTTCAGAAAGTAAAATTAACCTCAAGTACTTTCTAGCTGAAGGACATGATTGAACTAATTAGTTTAGCAAGATCTACAAACGGATTAAGTGGGTAATAAAGCTATAGCTCCCAAACTGAGTATCTAAATGTTTAACTTGACGTGATTAAAAAGATTTCTACCATCTAAATGACAATAATTTTCATTTATATAGTTCATCAGATGTAGTATAATGTTTTGAACTTGAGTTAAAATTAGCATATTATCTGAAGAAAGTATACCATGCTCTTTAATAACTCTAAAGAACTTTTCATTTTCCTAATCTGTTTGCTATGCTTGGTTCTTTTTTTTTTTTTTTTTGTATTTTTCTGAAGCTAGAAACGGGGAGAGACGGTCAGATAGACTCCCGCATGCGCCTGACCGGGATCCACCCAGCACACCCACCAGGGGGTGACGCTCTGCCCCTCCGGGGGGTCGCTCTGCCGCGACCAGAATCACTCCAGCGCCTGGGGCAGAGGCCAAGGAGCCATCCCCAGCGCCCGGGCCATCTTCGTTCCAATGGAGCCTTGGCTGTGGGAGGGGAAGAGAGAGACAGAGAGGAAGGAGAGGGGGAGGGGTGGAGAAGCAGATGGGCGCTTCTCCTGTGTGCCCTGGCCGGGAATCGAACCCAGGACTTCTGCACACCAGGCCGACGCTCTACCACTGAGCCAACCGGCCAGGGCCTATGCTTGGTTCTTAAACAATGAAGCCATTAAACTCATTGGGCACCTTGTAAATTATTTTTTTCAGTTAGATTGCTGATTGTTTGCTTTTTTCTTGTTTAGTGTGTAAATATTTTCAAAGATATGTAGTTTTATAAGTTAAATTACTATTATAATATAGAAAATGTTGGAATAGTATCCACTGCACATGAATTCTGTTTCATGGACACATCTTTTTTCTATATTTTGAGGAATCTATAATCATTGTTGAATGGTTACCATATTGCTTTTTCCCCTTTTTCGCAAATGGGGGTTGTTTATTGGTTTGTTCAGGTTCAATGTCTACAAATATCTTTAAAAAGCTAAAGTTTCAAGTTTTGTTAAGACAGCACATCCAAAAGGTAAAATCTTCACACTTTTAAAGAAAGATGTTATAAAATTTAAGTAGCCTAGGGAGCAGAAGGGAATTTTTTGAGTTCGTTAGCAGAAGATCTGATAGCATTCGTAACAAGCAGGAAAAAGTCCTTCTGGATGAAAAGAACATCTTGGTAGAGCCATCATCTTCACTATTTCACAATATTACTCGAACACTAACTGTTGTGAAGCCTTTCAAGAACAAGCCCACTGATTTCATACAGTATCTTCTGCTAAGAGGAGCAGTTGGTAATTGATAGGCTCCCAGAAAAGGTAAAACATGTGACCCTAAGTCTTTGGGAAAGAAAGAAAGTAGCTAGGCCAGTGAACACATTGAGGGCACAGGGACAGACTGAAACATCAGAAATATCAATACATTAAATATAAGGTCTACCGGAAAGTTCTGTCTGTTTCTATAACAAGTTTCAACACGTAAGCACATGTTTATCTGGCGCATGTGTGCCTCTCTATTTTTATCACTTAATGTATACATAATAACGTAGCAAATTAACTAAAACAAAGTTGATTCACGTTAGTCTTATGTGTGAAGCGATAGTGTACCCATGGCTACTGATAAAGTTCATTTATGCCACTGTAATTTTTACGAATTTCAACAAGGAAGAAATGCTACAGAAGCATGTAGAAATTTATTGAAAGTGTTTGGTGAAGGTCCAGTTTCTGATAGGATGTGGAGAAGATGGTTCGAAAAATTCGAAACAGGTGATTTTGATCTTTCTGCTAAGTCACGTTCTGGGCGACCATCTTTGATCGATGACAATTTGTTAAGACCATGTTGGAACAAGATCCTTTTCTGACAACATTGGAGATCGCAGAAAGGCTTAATTCAGCTCAGCAAACCATTTTGGACCATATTTGGAAGATAGGATTGGTGTGGAAATATATTATTTAATAAAGTTTATTGACGGTAAGAAAAAATTGTATTTTGTTTTATTCCAAAACGGACAGAACTTTCCGGTAGACCATATATATAAATTTTAAAAAAAGACTCAGTTGAATTCATATAGGAAGAGACAACCTTCTATGAGTTATAAGACCATTCATAGGTTTTTTTTTTTTGACAGAGACAAAGTCAAAGAGAGGGACAGATAGGGACAGACAGACAGGAAGGGAGAGAGATGAGAAGCATCAATTCTTCATTGGGGCACTTTATTCATTGATTATTTTCTCATATGTGCCTTGACCAGAGGGCTGCAGTAGAGTGAGTGACCCCTTGCTCAAGTCAGTGACCATGGGTCATGTCTATGATTCCATGCTCAAGCCAGCAACCCTGAACTCAAGCTGGTGAGCCTGTACTCAAGCTGTATGAGTCGGTGCTCAAGCCAGTGACCTTGGGGTTTTGAATCTGTGTCCTCTGCAACCCAGTATGATGCTCTACCCACTACGCCACCATCTGGTCAGGCAAATTTTATTGATATAGAAAAAACTTAATTTGAGCATAAGCATAATTTTTTCTTTTATACATTAAATATATTTCTCCTAGAAATATATGCAATTAATGTTAATCATTATGTTAATTAGTGTTTTTTTTCAAATTGAAAATTGTTTATAACAGTTCCTCCATGCAGGATGCCTGTTTGCTTTACATTTGAAACAATATAGACCAAAATGGAGACCTCTCACACTGAGGAGTGTTTCTCATTTTGTCTTAGGGGGCCAAGAATCCAGAATAATAATTAGGGATTTTGGAGGTTTTATATGTAATATATGTACTACATATAATAATTTGTACATATGTATATTTGGCCAATTATACATATACACACAGTCATTCCTCCCTATCCCTTACAAAGACCAAACCCCCTACTCCTCCCCCCCATGAAAACCAAAATTTGTGCTGCTTATAGTTTCTTATAGAAAATGGTGTATTATTTGCAGATAACCTATATACACCCTGCTGTATACTTTAAATCATCTGTAGATCACTTCATTTATTTATTTATTTATTTATTTATTTATTTACTTTTGTATTTTTCCGTAGCTAGAAACGGGGAGAGACAGTCAGACAGACTCCCGCATGCGCCCGACTGGGATCCACCCAGCATGCCCACTAGGGGGCGATGCTCTGCCCACCAGGGCGTCACTTTGCCGTGACCAGAGCTACTCTAGCGCCTGGGGCAGAGGCCAAGGAGCCATCCCCAATGCCCGGGCCATCTTTGCTCAAATGGAGCCTCAGCTGCAGGAGGGTAAGAGAGAGACAGAGAGGAAGGAGAGGGGGAGGGGTGGAGAAGCAGAAGGGCGCTTCTTCTGTGTGCCCTGGCCGGGAATCGAACCCGGGACTTCTGCACACCAGGCCGACGCTCTACCTCTGAGCCAATCGGCCAGGGCCTAGATTACTTCTAATACCTAATATAATAAAAATGCTAGGTAAGTAGTGGTTATACTGTAGTTTAGGAAATACTGACAAAAAAAAGTCTGCATGTATCAGTACAGACACAGCCATAATAAGCCAAACTACTTGTTGGGCAAATAAGTTTGTAAAATCTGTATTTTCTGGTTTTGCTCACTTTTATTGTTAAAAATGGCACTAACCATGTTAGTGACTGTCGCCCAGGTGATAGTTAATTACCTTCATGCTTGGGAAGGGGCTTGGTTATGCTAATGTGTGCGGGAGGAGAGATTTTTGCACTGAAAGGTTTTAAATGGAGGAGCTAGGAGGCCATTTTGGAGAGAGGCCATGTGGTTAGAAAGGAGGCAGGCAGCCAAGATGGAGGCATGCTGAAGTGGAACAAAGGTGGGGGACTTTATAAGCTCTGCTGAACTGGTGAGGGCCTTTGATTCTAGGAATACTTGGATGAGTCAGTGGCTTTGGGAGCCCTGAATGGAAAGGGAAGTGTTTTTCTGCTGTTTGCATTTACTCGCTTGCCTGGTGCGAGCTAGAATTAAAGGTAATGGACCACCAGTTCTTGGTTTCATTGTTTCATTACAATCTATCCAAATCAAATGTGAACCTGCATGTGCCAGGCAGCTGTGATAGCTGTGACTACTGGCCATATACTACTTATTACATGTCAGCAACAATGTTATCATTTTCCCCTGAATATTTTCTGTCCTCCATTGGTTGAATCCATGGATATAGAACCTACTGTTACAGAGGAAAGACAATATATGTGTATGTGTGTATATATACTCATATTAAATAGGTATATGTGTATATATGTCTATATAAATATAGCGTGTATTATATATCTATAATAGAATATTTCTATAAGGAAGGAGAAGTCAGACCCCCCTACCTCTTTTCTACTGTGGAGGAAGAAACAAGAAAGGAGCCAGCAGGGGTAACTGAGTCAACCAATTATGAATTAACTACTTCCTATAGTTCTCTGAAAGGGTGCTTAGGGGTACTTGCTACACAGAGAAAGGAAGATAGAACTTATCTGAAAACCCCTTCCTCTTCTCTTTTCTTAAAAGATTTAAGACCTTAATTTAAAAATTCCAACGCTTATTCTCTGACCTCACCTAAACTCACCCTCCCATCCTAGAGTCATGTGAGTGACGTATACCTCTAGACAAAGGGATCACAAGACCCTTGCATGAAAACCTATATTCTGTAAAAGGTATATAAGATATAAGAAATCTAACTTTGGGGAGCATGTGTTTTGTTAACTCTGTTGGGGTTATGCAGCTCTACCAGCTCAATAAATCTTACTTTCTTCATTAAGTTGTTTGGCTGTTTTTGTCCTCCTTTGATTCTTGCAATATCTGAAATGCAGATACATCAATAATTTGTGTATTTCTTTATTACAATTTTTTTTTCTAAACAGATGTTAAACTGTCACGTCTTACCATCAATGGTACTTAAAAGTGAAGAAAACGTGTTAAATCTTTTTTAATAACCCATCTGTAAGGCCAAGGGCCACCAATATTGTGACGGTTCACATGCAGGTTCTCACTGAATTCGAGCAGACTGTAAAGAAACACTGGAGCTGGAGGATGTTGGGCCATTCTGTTTATTGGTGTCTCACCAAGACAGGCAAACCACAGAAAGGCAAAGGAAAAGCAGAAACTTGCCCTGGCCGGTTGGCTCAGCGGTAGAGCGTAGGCCTAGCATGCGGAGGACCCGGGTTCGATTCCCGGCCAGGGCACACAGGAGAAGCGCCCATTTGCTTCTCCACCCCTCCGCCACGCTTTCCTCTCTGTCTCTCTCTTTCCCTCCCGCAGCCAAGGCTCCATTGGAGCAAAGATGGCCCGGGCGCTGGGGATGGCTCTGTGGCCTCTGCCTCAGGCGCTAGAGTGGCTCTGGTCGCAACATGGTGATGCCCAGGATGTGCAGAGCATCGCCCCCTGGTGGGCAGAGCATCGCCCCTGGTGGGCGTGCCGGGTGGATCCCGCTCGGGCGCATGCGGGAGTCTGTCTGACTGTCTCTCCCTGTTTCCAGCTTCAGAAAAAAGAAAAAAAAAAAAAAAAAAGAAAAAAAAAAGCAGAAACTTGCTTTTCCCATGGAAGGCAAGGGATCAGGGAGGAAAAAGAAATCTTACCATACCTCTCAGTGGTGGAGGCAGAATCTCTCTTTCCCTTCTGCTCTTTCCTTTAAAAACTTTCTGCTGTGAACATCTCTCCTCCAGCAAACATTAGCAAAACAAAAGCCCTTCCCAAGCAGGAAGGTAATTTGCAATTTTACAGATCACATATATCTGGTGCTGCCCAGCTTCCAATGCAAACTGTAAGCAAACAAACCTAAAAGTCATATTTTACAAACTTATTTAACCAACACTGTAACTTTTTCTTTTAGCAACACAACAAAATTATAAATCTATTATTTGTATTTAAATTTCAAATGTATTAGCATCATTTTGTTTTCTTTATATTCACATATTTAAGAATATTAAAAAGATGTTTTTGTTGTTTGGTTCATACATAACTGGAGAAATATTTTTGATTTTTTTAAACTTGAAAATGGTGCACCTTGCAATCAAGATAAGGTAGAACTTACCAAAAATTGTCTCAAATAAAAAACATTAAAATAATTATTTTTGTTTCTGAACATTCCATTCTGAGGAATGATTGCTACAACTATGGTGAAAAGTTAACCTATTTGATTTCTAACAATTATATGTGAAATATAATAAGTAAAACTTAAAAGCTGTGATTTTTGTATCTTTACGTATCAAATCACTCAATACACAGATTCTCTTCTGTGACCCTGATGATAATAATGAAGAGAACAATTATATATATAACTAACAAGTACTAAAATAGAACCTGGAGAGTAAAGGGTATAAATTTCTGCATATTTACTCTGCATTTCTGAGCCAGTACTGGAGCTATTCATATTGAAATATGCAGCTTGACCTGTGGTGGCATAGTGGATAAAGCATTGACCTGGAAATGCTGAGGTCGCCGGTTCGAAACCCTGGGCTTGCCTGGTCAAGGCACATATGGGAGTGATGCTTCCTGCTGCTCCCTCCCTTCTCTCTCTCTCTCTCCTCTCTCTCTTTCCCTCTCTCTCTCCTTTCTAAAATGAATAAATAAATAAAAAAATTTAAAAAAAATGCCCCCTCCCAAAAGGCCTTTTATATAATACACTCCTATAATAGAGCACAGAAACCATTACAACCACATTTATAAATACTTAAAAAATAATAATTGGTCAAATTAAAGTATGTTTTAAATTAACACAGCCTGAAATGTCAAGGGAAAACATAAATTTTTAAAATGTGGGTAGTAATTTGCATAGTTCACAGTATCAAATAAAAAAAAATACCCCCTAAAACTTTTAAAATAGTCTCAAAGAATGAATTACCTGGATTGTATTTACACAGAATCTGGGCCATATGCAGTACAAGGAACAAAGAGAACAAAGGGGAATTTTGTCTTCCAAAATACTTAAGATGAGAAAGCTGCACTTTCTCTAACATCTAATGCCTATTGGCTGTACACAGAATTTTTATTTTATTTTATTTATTTATTTATTTTTTTGTATTTTTCTGAAGCTGGAAACTGGGAGAGACAGTCAGACAGACTCCCGCATGCGCCCAACCAAGATTCACCCGGCACGCCCACCAGGGGCGCCGCTCTGCCCACCAGGGGGCGATGCTCTGCCCCTCTGGGGCGTCGCTCTGCCGCTACCAGAGCTACTCTAGCGCCTGGGGCAGAGGCCAAGGAGCCATCCCCAGTGCCCGGGCCATCTTTGCTCCAATGGAGCCTTGGCTGCGGGAGGGGAAGAGAGAGACAGAGAGGAAGGAGGGAGGCGGGGTGGAGAAGCAAATGGGCGCTTCTCCTATGTGCCCTGGCCGGGAATCGAACCCGGGTCCCCCGCACGCCAGGCCGACGCTCTACCGCTGAGCCAACCGGCCAGGGCACACAGAATTTTTTTTGACACACAATCTTCCTCACACATTCTTAAAACTCCAAATTTTCTTCACTTCCTTAAGAACTAGGTGTAAAGCCAGTAGCCGCAGCCACCATCACAGCCACCTAGCTTTTGCAGGTTCGCATTTAATTCGGGCAGACGGTATTAAAACTGTGGAGCCAAGAACTGGTGGGGCATCACCTTTATTCCTAGCTCGCACTCGGCAAGCGAGTAAACACAAACACACTGGACTTCAAAACCCACTCATTCAGTGCTCACAAAGCTACTGACACATCTGAGTTTTCCTAGAATCAAAGGCCCCCACCAGTCTTATGCTTTCTGGTTCCCCATCTTCCTTCTCCTCTCTGCACAAACTGGCTTCTCCTTCAGCACCCGGCCATCTTGACTGCCTCTTCCTTCCAACCACCATATAGCCTCTCTCTGCCCTGCTACAGGTCTCCTCCCCTCTGCAAGAATGTGGTCTCTCCTCTGTAAAATGGCCTCATAGCTCCTCCTTTTAAAACTTCTCAGCAGGACAACCCCCTCCTCCAGCACATATTAACATAACCAAGCCCCTTCCCAAGCAGGAAGGTAATTAATATCATCACCTAGGCAGAGGCCATCCATGTGGGCAGCACCATCTTTAACAATAAAAGTGAGCATAAAAATCACATTAAACTTATTTGCCCAACACCAGGTCATTTCTTTTTATTCATTTCTGTTCTTATCTATAGATATTTACAAACTATAATAAAGCTGACCTAATATATCAATTTTCATTAAAACATTTACATCAGAAAACTCACTTTGTGTAAATACCGCACTTATTTTGTCGACTCTGTAAGTTCAGAACTTTAAGAAATCGCCACAGCCCTACATTAGTATGGGAAATCTCTTGAGTGCACTTAGCTGTTAAACCAAAATTTCAGCTCTATGCATTGAATTAAATGATAAGAGTGGTGAATCAATGACCACAGAAGAGCTTTTAGTAGATCACATGGTTGTGCCATCTTGAATGAGAAGACAAATCACTGACTTTCTAAAGTACTGATCAAACCTCAGATACTGCACTGGGATAAAACGCAAGAAGGACAAATGTAGGTAGAAACGGGTGGTATATGAGATCTCTTGTAGCTGAACATCTGAAAGTTCAAGATACAATAATGAGATTGTCTGAAATTTTACAAACCCAGTGTTAAAGGTGATGACTATACAAAACACATAGCACAGTGCGCAGAACACAGTCGGCACAAAAGTCTCTGAGAATGTGAGTGCTTGTTGTTGCAACTAGAGCAAATCATGTAAAAATCTGATTTCACCTGATGGGAAAAGTCCCATTTCCCCCCATGAGCTCACTTTCACTATGACAATACCAACTATTACATTCATTCAGTGTCTTAGGGGGGAGGGGAAATTCAGAATTCAAATGTGCTACTTGAGAATAGAACCATTGCAAGCTTTATTCCTGATGGCTCATTTCACCAGGCAGGGCATAAGCTGAGTTGAAGCTGGAAGAAATGGCAAAGAGAGAGGCTTCTAGAAAGATATACCATAAGAAAAATATGTGAGATTTACTCTCTTCCTAAGTACAATTTTTGTAAAGCTATTGTCGTTACAAATTCCAAAAAGTTATTCTCAAATGGCAATGGGAAGTCTGCTTACATGAGAACTGTATGAAATATAAGTGGAAGAAAAAGAAGCAAAAGAGAGAAAATACATTAGTAGAGAAATGAAGGAAGGAAGAAGTAGAAGAAACCAGAAGAACTGACCGTTGAACAATGGAGAAAATGCCTGCATAGGACCAAACTCAGCCCAAAGGAAAGCATGCTGGGTATGCATATGCGACAAAGGTAAAAAACAAATAAGATCTATGCAGCTTTTTCCTTCCTTTCTTCTCCCCCGTGGTTTTTTGTTTGTTTTTAGAAAGTTTGCTTTGTCCTTTTCAAAATTTTTGACCTTCTGTTCAAGAGACTTCAAAATGTAATTTCTATCAGGGAATTGGAACCTGATTTGTGATTTTTTTTTTTTTTTGTAATGGTTGCCTTATAATGATAAGCCTTATGACAGAGTTAGTGGTTTGATTTGAGGGACTTATGTAACTCCTGGCACACTAATAAAACTTACAGAATTGGTATAAAGAAAAAGAAGATGAAACCTTAATTAAGTACTAGATTAAAACAAGTACTAGATTTAACAAGTATTAATGTTAAAAAAAGACATTAAAAAAACTTGAAGGAAGTAAATAGTATATTCTTTTCCAAAACTCCTGAATTTAAGGTAATTGGGAAAAGAAATGTCTTAGGAGGAAAACAAATCTCTACAGGTGGTGAAATAACAAAGGTAGGCGGGAATAGCAAAGGGCGTTGCTGTAGCAGAGACTAAACCTCAGTCCTCCAAACCTAACTCACTGCATTTTGCCATTGTAAGTGTACTCACTTTCAAATCAATATTAATAACGCTAACAAAAGTCAACCAAGGTTTCCGGCATTTTTTGTTCACTTTGTTGGGATTCTTAGGCTTTATACAATCAGTGTAACACCTTTGAAGGTGTGATTGGAGATAAAAAGAAAACCTTATTTGTCTGACCAGGCAGTGGTGAATTGGATAGAGCATCAGCTTGGGATGCTGAGGACCCAGGTTCAAAACCTCGAGGTCTCACCAGTTTGAAAGCGGGGTCGCTGGTTTGAGTGTGGGACCATAGATATGACCCCATGATCACTAGATTAAAGCTCAAGGTCACTGGCTTGAACATGGGGTCATTGAGTTGGTTGGAGCCCTCTGGTCAAGGCACATGTGAGAAAGCAATCAATGAACAACTAAGGTGCCACAACTATGAGTTGATGCTTCTCATGTCTCCCTTCTTGTCTGCCCCTCTCTCCTCACTAAAAAAATGAAGATAGAGAAAACCTTATTTTGTAATTTTTTCTATATTGAATCAAAATTATATTAATCTAGTAACTATATATAATCTTGGATAAATTAAATTGAAAAAAAAATGATTTGGCTATACCTTATATTTCCCCATTTTAAAACTAATATAGGCTAGTGTACTAGGTTTAACTTATAAATTGACCTAGTTGATGAAAAACTAAATCAGTAACATTTTTAGTGTATACTTACTTTTTCAGGTATAACAAGTGAATTTATTGCTAATATTTTACATATATTCATATATATACAGATATTGATCGATTTTCGACCTATGCAATTTACGACCATTCGACTTTAGGACAACAATCTCTAGCCACGACTGCTCCGCGTCTGGCAGCGCAAGCGTTGCCCAGCTGGGTGTATGACAGTGCGAACCAGCTTCCTGAAGCACTACCATATCCTCATGCACCATTTCAACTGTTATCCCAGACTCGGTACAGCAATTTGTGTTTTGTGTCTTGGATATTTTTCATCAAATCCCTCCCAAGATGTCTACCAAGAGGAAATTGTCTTTGTCTATGCCTCAGCCTGCCAAGAAAGAAAGAAAGGCCATCTATCGCAACACAAAAATGAGTGCGGGCTCATCTGACTTAAGCATGGGTTCACCAGCTTGAGTGCAGGGGTTCTGGCTTGAGCATGGGATCATAGACATGACCCCATGGTCACTGGTTTGAGCCCAAGGTCACTGGCTTGAGCAAGGGGCCACTTGATCTGCTGCAAACCCCTGGTCAAGGTACATATGAGAAAGCAATCAATGAACAAGTACGAAGGAGAAAAGAAAGTGAATGAGATCGCACATGTTTATGGAGAAACCAACTCCGGTAACCCCAACTGCTGCCTCAGATGATGACATCAACGATCCATAGCCAAGCACCAGCGACCAATAAAATGTTTCATACGTGTTTATATATTTTGATATGTTTTGCAATTGGGAAAATGTTTCCTATGGTATTTTTTTACACCTGTATTTTGTATTTTTGTATGCACCTGTATTTTGTAATTTTGTATGTTTTGCAAATATTAAACCAGTTGTACTGGTAATGCAGTGTTTTACTTAAACCTGATGAATGTAAAAATAAGAAACAAAATGGTGTAGAGATGATACAAATGGCATAAAATGAACAAAGAAAATTATGATATATAACAATAATGAAAGAAAATTATGATAAAATATGACTTAAAGTTTTTTATAACATCATTTCACAGGATTGTCCATATAGCCTACTGAATTTACGACCAAGTCATGTTACGACTGGTCTGTCAGAACCAATCGTGGTTGTAAGTCAAGCACTAGCACTTTAAACACACACACACTTTTGTGCATGAACCATGTAATTTCTCTTATAAATTTAATTCAAAAAGACTATGTTAAATATTTGTTTAGATCCTAAAGACAAATAATTTTACACAAAAATTCAACTCAAATATTGGTTTGCATAGTACTGGCAGATTTTTCTTCCAATATTCTACACCAAATGGAATTTTTTATCTAATAATAGAATGATAGAGTCAGTTTTTAGAATGCCAGTTCTGCTTGCAATGTTAAACCCATAGTGAAATAAGTACATTGAAAGTCACACTTGTCAAAGGTTAACTATTAGTCAAAACTTGTTTGGCACATCAACGTTACTTTTAATATATTTCCAACGGTACTTATAATGTTTTTGTACAGCACATTATAGATACATCTCTCACTGTGCATCATCTACCACACAAATTGATCGATGAAAGTGGTTTCATTGCTTTATATATCAATAAAAGTTGACTTTGGTTTAGACATTCTAAAACTGTGAACTTTGATGCAATTTTATTTTTTAGGTTCAATGAACCCATTTGCTCATATTCCCTCATGTGATATTAACCACTGTTGTGCATCATTGCAAGTGCATTTTCATATGGCTATTATTCTAGTTAATTTATCTTATCCCCCAGACAAGAATTAAATATTTATCCACTTAATATTTCTGTTAACTTGCATTCTCAGAAAGGATGTGTAAGGTTATACCAAAGTCTACCTGTTTCTCAGAAATCTCTCATAAACTCTTCCCAGTATTATGCAACAGGTCATAATACATAATCATTTCTTTGCTTATCTAATGCTGATAAAGTTCTGTCATTTGAAAAATTTCTCACAAGGTTTCTTAACATTAGAGTTTATGGTATTAAGTTTAGTATATGAATGTTATCACTGATTTTATATGTTATTGACATTTGTTAGAGTACATTTGTTTGAATGCATTATTTTATATTACTCAAGTTATTCAAGTATTAAAATACTGCACGTAATTAAATATACCCTTTAAGATGTAATTAATCATGCATACATTGGAAAGATATTTCTGTGGATTTTAAAAATAGTACCTATTGTATGTCTTACTAAAAACTGAATGAAGATGGACCAAACAAGATTGTGTGATGCTTACTGCCTTTTGATCAGATAGCCAACTTAAATTCAACAAGTGTAATTACTGATCAAATTCATGAAGTACTACATTCAGAGTCAAGGTCCAAATGCATCTTTGGTTGGAACATCATATCTCAAGATGTAATCTTGGTGTTTTAGGAATTCCTGTTCAAGAATCTAAGTCAATTTGCCTGACCAGGTGGTGGCGCTATAAAGCGTCGGACTGGGATGTGGAGGACCGAGGTTTGAGACCTGGAGGTCACCAGCTTGAGCACTGGCTCATCTGGTTTGAGCAAAGCTCACCAGCTTGGACCCAAGGTCGCTGGCTCAAGCAAGGGGTCACTCGGTCTGTTGTAGCCCCACAATCAATGCACATACGAGGAAGCAATCAATGAACAACTAAGGTGTCGCAACAAAAAACTAATGATTGATGCTTCTCATCTCTCTCCATTCCTGTCTGTCTGTCCCTATCTATCCCTCTCACTCTCTCTCTGTCTTAAAAAAGAAAAAAAGAAAAAGAAAAAAAAAGAATTTAAGTCAACTTGACTTTGAAATTCAAACAAACCTGAATACATATTGAAGAATTGTACAAAGGTCTCTCCCAAGAGAATTAACCTTTTAATTAATGGGGAATTGGTATTTTCAAGGATATACATTCACTGTTGGTAAAGAGGAACAATTTTGAATAGTATAAAATATATACTATTCAGATTGTTTCACACTTAAGCTTCCATTAATATATATATAATTTATTTTTAATAAAGGAGTCACCAATAAACAAGGAAATAAAAATTAATGAGCTCTTTGACTAACTTTCAAGCCAGGCTAAATTCCTCAAATTGGCTATGGATATTAATAAGATTACGTAAGTATGTAATACTTACATGTAATACAGCTTTCTGGTATAAAAAGTTTCCACCTCATACAAAGTCATTGAAAGCATTAGTTTCCTATTAAAACATTATCCATTATGAAATCAAATAAACATTTACATAGATTTTAAAGGTAAAACAGAAGTCTAAAGTCTTGCTTTCAAGGATATGTTAATAAAAAAAAAATTGAGAGGCTGTGGTCAAGATTAAGAATATTAAACAGCCAACAAAGGATATATTGTTTATCGGGGTCTTATACAAAATTTTTAAGGCAAAGTAGATTAAGAGGGAAATGCTTGTAGTTGTATCTGAGGAGAAATATTTCCTTGTTTCAGTAATCTGAATCTGTGGTCATCCCCATACTGTGAATATACAGGATTCTTTATATTGGAAAACAAAAGAGAAGAAAAACAGGTATCATATGGTATCTTGGAGAACTAGTTCATGAACACACATACAAGGCACATGAAAATGAGTTGCTGAGAATTGAGGGGTTGGGGTTGAAAAGCTTAAACACCTATAACTGTTCATTGTTTTATGGTCTTTTATTTTCTATAAAGCTTCTGTAGCCTAGAGCAACACTGGTTATACTAATAATTGCAATGAACATTTCTGAACTCTGGATGCAATCAGAAGCATTGAGATAGTTTTGTTATAAAAAACATATATAATATGGTCAGATATCTTTCTTTTATTATATTATCAAAAAGTATGTGCAAATTTAATATGGAAAACATTACCTTTTCATTATAGAGTGAATTCTACAAAACTGAATCTCTATTATTGAATTTCCCATTCAATTATTTGACACCACTGGTGAGCATCTATCATGTGCCAGGTGCTATGGTAATATCTCAGGACAAAAAATACACACACGCCCTGGCCGGTTGGCTCAGCGATAGAGCGTCGGCCTGGCGTGCGGGGGACCCGGGTTCAATTTCCGGCCAGGGCACACAAGGAGAAGTGCCCATTTGCTTCTCCACCCCCGCCCCCTCCTTCCTCTCTGTCTCTCTCTTCCCCTCCCGCAGCCAAGGCTCCATTGGAGCAAAGATGGCCCCGGGCTCTGGGGTGGCTACTTGGCCTCTGCCCCAGGCGCTAGAGTGGCTCTGGTCGCGGCAGAGCGACGCCCCGGAGGGGCAGAGCATCGCCCCCTGGTGGACAGAGCGTCGCCCCTGGTGGGCGTGCTGGGTGGATCCCGGTCGGGCGCATGTGGGAGTCTGTCTGACTGTCTCTCCCCATTTCCAGCTTCAGAAAAGTACAAAAAAAAAAAAAATAATAAACACACAACCAGAGAGACGAACCCTTGAATTTAAGAAATTTACAGCAGGGATGCAGGCCAGCAGCCAGAGAAAAATAACACAATTACAATTGTCTTCAAAGGATAGATTAATAACCTAGAAAAGTCTACAAGTATACTTAATTTCATTCTCCTGACTAGTTTCAATGACAGAAATATCTAGAAGAGCCCAAGAGTAGCTCTTAGAAGAAATAACCAACCACCTATTCAAGAGGAGGATACACAATTATGATTAAGCATATTTTGTTTCCTAGTGTTGGGAAACCCTTATGAGGGTGTGCCACCACTAAATCTAGGGGTTGTTTTAATTTCTGTCCTGAGTGATTTGACAACTACCTTGTCATTAATACAGACAACTGGTTGAAAACCCTGGCTTACAACCTAATCTGATTAAAATTTAACATAGAAGCTAAAAAAATTTAGATTTGGCATCAAGTTTACTGTCAAATTGCCTTTTGATTTTTTGCAAATATTTTTAACTTTTTGGTGCTCAGTTTTCCAGTTTCTGTGTCATAATTTTTAACTCCTACAGCTGAAATTTCATAGCTAATATAAGAAAATTTCTGTAAAAGTTAAATGACATGTCTAGGTTTTAAAAGGTTCAGTCAATAGTTGTAAAGAATCAACCTATCTAATAAAAAGCGTCTTAAGTATTACTGAGTTAAATATACTCTAGTGAAACCTTGTTTAAAAACAAGCCTAGAAATAAGAGATAGCCTGATCTGTTCCAATTATAATAATCATAAAAATAACTTATATTTCCTAAGAGAAGTGGTTTTCAAACTTTAACATGCATCATAATCACCTACAAAGTTGGAACATAATTTACTGGAGTAACGTTTAGTGATAAGACTATATAAACTTCAAGTGTACAGTCCTATACTACATCATCTGTGTATTGCATTGTGTGCTTGTCACCCAGTATCTAGTCCCTTTCTGTCACCATATATTAGATCTCCTTTACCTTCTTCAGGTTTCCCTACTTCCCTTTCCCCTGAGGTAGCCACCATATTGTTACCTGTGTCTGAGTGTTTTTATTTGTCGGTTTGTTGTTTTCTGTTTTCTATTTCACATATTACTGAAATCATATGGTTCTTGGCCTTTTCTGTCTGACTTATGTCTCTTAACATGATAATTTCAAGACCCAGCTATATATTTGTTTCAAATAGCATTATGAAATATTCCCATTAAAAGTTTGTTTAAACAGATTCCTGAAGGCCTATCCCAGAATTTGTGGTTCAGTAGGTTTGGGATGGGACCAGACTGGGACCTGACAAGTTCTTTGGGGATACTAACGATAATGCTCTAAGAACCTCACTTTTAGAACCACTAAGACTATTATCACTAGATATTCAACTTATTCTGCACAATTAAAAGACACACAACTTAATATCATTTTTTTCTACATATGTGAGTCATACCTATACAAATATACATGTAAATAGACTACCTACATGAATATATCTATATATTATTTTTAATTTTATATATTTAGCTGTTAGAGTTTAACTACACAGTGTTCAATTCTATACTAATACACCCTCAGTTAATGTTAATTAAAGTAGTTTCTAAATTTAAGGTTCATGACAAACTTGCAGATGATGCAATGATACTGTCATGATAGGCTGCTCTGTGAGTAAAGAAAGCAGTACAGTCTATAGTTCCGATGCCAATGATGCTCACCTGAAATCTATGTATTCTTATTGATCAGTCTCAACCCATTAAGTTTAATTTCAAAATAAAAAAGTTAAAAAAATCAATTCTTAATTTTATGCTTACATTAGAGTCTAAATATAACTGACCATCTGAAAATATCTATTCAAGTGGATAATGAGAACATTTAAATATTACTATTTACATTTCTGACTTTGTAAATTTTATAAATCCATTGATCTATAAGCCACTCTTAATGACAACTTTTAAGGACACATTAAATCATTTGTCAATGTGAATTGTGGGTGATCATTCTCTTAATGACCTGTTTAGGGTTTTTTAAAATTTTGTATATAGAGATTTTATAAAAGCAAGCATTCATGTATTGAGTTATTGCCATACAAAAGTTTAATAAACCTATAATTTTACATGTTAAATGACCAATGTTAATTGTTTTGTAATTTTTCCAAAGCACTGGTTATAAAATACTATTACACTGTAGATCTGTGATTGTGTGTGTGTGTCTCATATACGCAGTAGATATACCCGTGCATTTACATCATTCACAAATAAATAAGAGAAAAATGGGAAAACATTTGACAATCTTTCCAAGAAGTCTGTTTACATTGTAATATGAAACAATCTATCAGAAATTCCTCCTACCTTCATAATTTTTAATGTTTGCACATTTGACTTATTTCATATCAGCAGCTCTGATTTATCCATTTAAAATTTTTATGTTATTTTATGTTTTGTTTCTGGTTTATTATCAGCTTATATTTTTGGAAAATTTCTTCGGATTTTTTTTTAATTGGTGAGATTTCATCCTGGTTTGTTAAAGAGAACCAGCTGTTTTCTTGAAAGATAATTTTCGGAAGCTGTTGTGTACCATAATTACACTGCAATTACACAGCAATATCCATAAAAGCAGATGAGGATTCTATGTGTCTTTTTACCTCATTAGAAGTTGCAAAAATGACGGATGCAGTCTAGCGTAGTTTGACTATTGCCCTCTGTTGGCAAATTCAAGATCTGGTGTAATCTTGAAGAGAGATGCAGTAAAAACAAATTTTGTTTTTGTTTTTTAAAACAATAGTAACATTTTGGGTCATAAGGTAATACCATCTAAAGTTTCAAAAACTTTTTTACAATGAAAATTTGAAACATACCTTTAAAACCTAGCTATTAAAAAAAAAGTTACCTCAGCTAGTGGTATGTGATTTAGGGCTTTGTTCCAGCACCAAATTACACTGCACTAATCTTTTCTCCCCCACTTGAAATCTACTTGAATCATAACCCTCTTCTCAGTAGACAATCAGTTGGATCTTCTCCTTGTTCCCAGCATGTAACCTCTTCTTTGAAGCAATTCTCTCTAAGAAAATTGAGGTTTTTAAGTCTCTTACCGTTTCCAAAATCAGCAGTTAATCTTAACTTTAATACCTCCGTGATTAAAAATAAAACAAAGAAACCCTGAATATTTTGTCAGAGGTAAAGTAAAAATTTATTTCTAATAAGTGGCTGAAAGGGATTTTCCTTTTAGACTAGATGATAATATCTTACTTACTATGAGTGAGGAGGAAGAGGTAAAAAAAAAAAAGCCAGATTTTAACAATGTAGCTGCCTTTATCTCAAGTGCTGCAACATTTAATGTGAATTCTACTGGGAAAGGTGCACATGGACAAAAAGAAAAACATCATCTTTCACGTACCTCTGGATCAGACTGGCAGCTGGGGAATATAGTGTTTTAATAATATTTATTTTGGCAGAAGTGGTAGGAAGTAATAGAGTCTTGTAGCCAGCAAGGCAACCAGAGAACAGATCTGAGTTCTCCTATGAACATCTAGGAACCAGAACTTCTAACAGATTTGAACCTTTTTAAAAGTATATATTCTTTAAAGATATAATAAAATATATATATATATATTTTTTTTTGCTAAATTTCACTTTGACCGCTTACATCAGACAAATTGCTGTCTTCTCATGTAATAGTGTTGTTGCTGCCCGAGCAGCAAACTGAGAGAAGTTTAGTAGCAAAGTTTCTGGATTGATGTCAGATTTAGAAATTGAGAATTAAAATTAGTTCATTTCTTTGCCAACACTAACACAAATCTTGGAGCACACTTCCTCAGATGCACTAAAATGGTGACAGCTTAGCTAACCACTAGGGAAGTTTTCTGTACGAGAGCTCAGACTCATTTAACAACTTTGGCTTAGCATGATCCCACCTCCGTTGCCTCTGCCTTTGCTTAATTAATAACAGCATTGCCCTTTTGACAGGAAGATTTGTCTCACAAAACAAACACATTTCAAGCAGAACCCATAGTTTTACAGAAAAGAAAAAAAATGATGTGTCTGTAATGGCTCGTCTTGTTTCTTGTTTGACTCTCTTGCCAAATGTCTGTTTGCACCTACATAACATTTTAGAAAGAGAAACATAACTGCATAACTGACAGGTTCTATTCTTTCCTAGCAACTCCAGTCACTGATTGTGAACCACTGTTGATTAGTCACTAATGGAGGTTACATTCAGGGAAGAACCTTCCCAGTTGTCATGACAAGCACCTGGTAACGTACAGAATTGGATTCTTCATTATTTAGCCTATTAATAGAGACAAACTCCCTTTTGTCTGGTTTTCACTTTTAAACGGACTTATTTTTCTAGTGCTAATATTTCTGAGCCTTACTTCAAGTATTTTACTTATCCTGGATCAATGTTCCTTTTCATATATTGATATTCTGCTTGACCAAAAAAAAAAATCCCTGCAAAATATATATTTACTTATTCATTGAGTAAATATGTGTTGAATACTTACTATAGGCCAAGAACAATTATACATGAAAAAACAAACCAAACTTCCTACCCCAGTGGAGTTCATTGTCTACTGAAGGATGTAAGAAAAAAAAAAATTAAGTATTTACCAATTGAATTTACCAAGTCCAGTGGTGCTAGCTCTAAGGAAAAATAAAGCAGAGTGCAGAGTACATTCTTTAGGGTTCAAGAAGGGAAGCAGAACTTCTATAAATGATGTAGAATCAAGGAGCTTGTTATAGAAACTCAATTTAATAATTCATTTTACATTATTGTGGAAGCTGATTCAGAATTTAGTCAAGGCTGTTACTTTTGCATCTGGTGGTGGGCCTGAAGTCTCCATCTGTCTACGGGGCTAGCAGTGGGGAAGAATGTCGGAAGGTAAGGCAGAGGCATGCAAGAAAAATTGGAATCCAAAAGACATTGGGACCATAAGAACACACTAGCACCCACGTTTGTCTATCAGAACTGGATTCTGATAGACCTTGATGACATGCAGAAGGAGGTGGCACTCTCTCAATGGGACTGCACACCTGCCTGGCCCAGGATTCAGAGAAGTTAAAGGCGATGATGATCGGGTAGAGTAGGGAACTAGATTCTGTGGCCCTGGATTCGGCTACACACAAAAGTCAATCAGAGTTATACACACTAGGTGCAGCAGTATTGACACATTACAGAGACTTTACAGGTGAATGGCCCACTGATTCATTTCCACCTTTGAAATCTCCCAGTTTCTCCTGGGACTAACCCTAACCTGAAGTCATACAGGTAAGGGAATTCTGAGAGGTATAGTACCAGCATAGCTGAATTGACAAAAACACAAAACCAAATGCAAGTAGTGATATCAAGTAGATCGTTGGATTCATGAGTGTGAATTTCAGCAGACTTGTCTTGCTAGACATATAAATGTGGGAGTTCTTACCATAGAGATACTATTTAAAGCTATAAGACTAGTTGAGATCATCCAGAATAAGACTGAGAAAAAAAAAATTGAAGCCTGGATGATATTCTAATATGGTCAGGGAGCTATAAGGAATAGATAAAAGACTCAAATTGGTAAAGACTCAAAATGGTAAGATGAGTCTCTCAACAGAGAGTTTCCAGAAACCATAGAAAAATACGTTTCAAAACAAAGGGAGAAAGAGCATCTCTTTCAATAACTGATGGCAGGTTGAGTAAAATGTGGGTGGAACCAACAGCACAATGTGGAGACTGTTGGTGACTTTGCAGGAACTCTTTCTACATATAGTGAATCTGATTGAATCGAGTTCAAGAGAAACGGGTGTGATTATAATGGAAACAGGGTACACAGTCAACTATTTTGAGGAATATCATTCTATTTTTTTTTTTTTCATTTTTCCGAAGCTGGAAACGGGGAGGCAGTCAGACAGACTCCCGCATGCGCCCGACCGGGATCCACCTGGCACGCCCACCAGGGGGTGATACTCTGCCTCTCTTGGGCATCGCTTTGTCACATCCAGAGCCATTCTAGCACCTGAGGCAGAGGCCAAGGAGCCATCCTCAGCGCCCCGGCCATCTTTGCTCCAATGGAGCCTCCGCTGCGGGAGGGGAAGAGAGAGACAGAGAGGAAGGAGAGGGGGAAGGGTGGAGAAGCAGATGGGTGCCTCTCCTGTGTGCCCTGGCCGGGAATCAAACCCGAGACTCCTGCACGCCAGGCTGACGCTCTACCGCTGAGCCAACCGGCCAGGGCCCGAGGAATATCATTCTAAAACGTAACAGAGGAATGAACAAAGAGAGAAACATGGCACCAAATTTTTGTCTGGACATCTGTTTTAAGATTGGTTAAATTGTGTTATGTTTCAGCATGTTTAAAATGCTGAAGAGAATGTACCAGTAGAGAGAAAAACGTTGATAAAACAGGAGAGAGAAAGAAAAATGTACTGTCAGGATTATCTATTCTGAAAGGACTTTTCCCCCCTGTCAAAACTGTAAAAAGCAAAGTGAATTTATTCTGTGTCAATATTATTTCCAATTCTGGTCTTACCAGGGAGATATTAGGAGAGACCAAGCATGTGAGAAAGTGCAAGTCAGTAAAGAGAGATTCAGACAAAGAGAAGTTTAACTGGTGAGGTGCTGGGAAATTCTGTAGCAAAAGAAACATCTTGGAGAATAAGACTGTTTTGCTGAGGAAGAGCCAACTGGAAAAATAAAGCCTAATAAAGAACTTCAGTATACTGTGAATATGCATACCCAGAGCATGAGACACCCAAAATAGTGGAATAGCTGGTAACAGTGTAATAAACTGATAATCAGTTGGAACTCTCCTACAAGGTATCTCAACTTAGTGAGAGATACATCCCAGTTCCATAATTCTGTTATTAATTTGTTTTCTCATTCTGTATACATACATATATACACATACATATACATATACATGTACATATATACATGTATAGCCATATAAAATTCAGATTCCCCCCCCCACCTTTCCCCCTGGACTATTATTGGGCTAGCACCCTAAATTGTTTTTCCCCTGTCACATTCAACTGCTCACGAGTCTCCAAGTTTGTTTTGTGGAGCACAGTTCTTATTTCACCACCATTCTGCTAAAAACATTTTTCAGAAAGCTTTACCTGCCACAAAGGCAACAGACTTTTTCTGAAAAGTCCAGTTAAAGATTTTAGGCTTGCGGACCACGTGGACTTTGTTACTACTACAGTGCTGTTTTCATGAGCAACAGCAATATTGTATTTCATGACAATACATAAACGATGGGAACTCTGTGTTCTATAAAAATGTAATTACAAAAGAGATCAACCCACAGATGTAAATTTGCAGACCCTAACCTGTTAAATAAAAATCCAAATGACACTTTCTTATTAAGACATTGTCATTGGTACCCAATTTACCTTTCAACGTTATCATTATAGCCCATTATAAAAAAATACACAACCACTGATGAAAATGCCATTTCAGCAACTTGATGCATTTTATCTCAAACATCTAACCAAATCAGAAAATGTGTTTACTGCTACATAGAAAATATTGGCATCCTGTTTTTTTCCCAAAATTTTATGAACATATGATAGAATAATAGCAATAGTAAACATGTCAATGATAGAAAGTTTATCATTCATATATATTCAGGATATTAATATCCTCCTCAAAAGTTATTTCAATATATATACATAGTACTCCTGATGAGAAACATACTTATTCTAGATACACTGAGTTCATAATTAAGTATAATAATTAATGTCCCCTTTAGTTGTATATGTGCATATGTCTGTGTGGTAAGTGTATGTATATTTATAGTAAAAAAATATATATATGTTTTAGAGAAAGTGATAATTCTGTAATTACAGAGACCCAGCTTAGAATCATAGGTCTGTCACTCCAATTATTGGTGAGATTGGCTAAGTTACTAATCATCATTAACTTAATATTCTCCTCTATGGAATGGTGTTATGAAGTTTATGTAATATATTTATCTATATGTTTTGTTAAATAATGCATGTTATATAATAAATGTGCAAATAAGCAAGACATTAACCTATATAGTTATACTATAGGCATGCATGTAGATGTGCAATCTGTATTTTCTTTAAAAACTTATTTTTAATAACTTTTATTTCAATTCACCTCATGATGCCATTAAGTATTAGTATAGTGTTGCAATCCTTCATACATGTCTTTGGATATTAAATGAAAAATCTCTATGAAATTTTTAAATCATTTGTTCCCTTTGCCTTTGTTATGCTAATTAGAGTAATCAACACAAGCTGCCATAACATGCACACGCTATAACATCAGTGACATTAAACAACTAGTGAAATTCTAGCATTGGTTATCAGTGTACTTCCAATCAGTGTCCAGGGTGTCGCATTTGCAACTCTGCCATCTAAGGACACTTCACTTTCAATCACACGTGCAGAAAAGAGAAAATGGGAGAAAAATATAATCCTAACTATCGTGCTGGACTTGATGAGACACATCATATCTCCTCATACTTCCAAAACTCAGTCACAAAGTACCAAAATTATTGCTAGGGAGGCTGGGAAATGTAGTCTTTGTATTCCCATTAATAGAAGAAGAGTAAAAAATGTTTAGAATTTTATGTTCAGAATAATACTTAAGTCGCAAATAATATTTATAAAAGCAAGGAAAATCCATTACAACATAATAGTTGGAAATGTAAAATATATAAAATAAGTATGTGAAATTTTGGAAAGTTTTATAATCTTGAAGACAGTTTAATTTTTATTGGCCATTGATTTACCTTATGTTTCAGACAGAAAAAAAGAAAGCATTGGGATAAAAATGTTTTTCTTAAAACCTGTAACATGAAACACAAATATACCTAGAAATGATTCTCCTTGATTAGGCAAAATGTATCAAATTGCTATGAAAAGCCCAGTGGGTCACTTACAGGTCTTTTTGTGTACCCTTTTACTTAAATAAATGTTAATATAAATTACTTATCTCAAACATTCTTGATCTATTTCCAATTATAAACTTTCAATGCCTAATACTGTAGAGTTTAGATTATTGTTCTCTTAGTTATTGAAACAGCATCCATGTTTTAAGCTGATTCTGTGGCCTTTCTTCTTTCTCAGAATATGACATTTGATCTAACCTCCCTTGCACAATTAACTGGAGGAATCTCTAGAAGTATACAGGGTCCAAGTTAAATATGTACTAAAACATTCATTTGAATATCACTGTAAGAATCAGTTTTATTTGATACAGGCAAGCCTTATTTTATTGCACTTCACAGGTGTTGTGATTTTCTTTTCTTAATAAGTTCAAGGCCAGACTCTCCATCAGCAAAAAGATTACCATTCACTTTATTGCGATGGTCTGGAAGCAAACCCACAATCCAGCAGGGGTATACCTGTAAACTCTATCTGATGGATGCAGATTCCCCACAGGATGGAAACTAATCACCTACCCCCGAGGGGACATGATTAGCAAAGTATAAACAACTGAGGAGGCTCAAGTTCCTTCAGCTCAGGTGATCCACACCCAGTCAGTATCATCTTACATGACCCTTCACATCCTGAGTGAGGAGTCACAGGGCATTTGGAAACTAGCCTGAGAATCAAAAGACCTTGTTTATGCTCTTAGTTTTCACTGTTATTTGCCTAGCCTGCCTCTACATACATATATATATGTTTATATTTTTCTGAAGTGAGAGGCAGAGAGTCAGAGAGACAGACTCCCACATGCGCCTGACCAGGATCCACCCGCAAGCTCACTAGGGGGTGATGCTCTGCCCATCTGGGGCATTGCTCCATTGCAACAGGAGCCATTCTAGAACCTGAGGTGGAAGCCATGGAGCCATCCTCCTCAGGGCCTGGGCCAACTATGCTCCAATGGAGCCTTGGCTGAAGGAGGGGAAGAGAGAGATAGAGAGGAAGGAGAGCGGGAAGGATGGAGAAGCAGATGGGCACTTCTCCTGTGTGCCCTGGTCGAGAATCGAACCCGGGACTTCCACATGCCGGGCCAACCCTCTACCATTGAGTCAATCAGCCAGGGCTGCCTAGCCTATACATATTTTTAAATCTAAGTACTAAGTATCATAATAAATTAACTCTGCTGAGTCTTATGACTTTGAACACAATAATACTGACTCTGGTTAAGCAAAACGCATAGGGAACATGTCAGGTGGGCACAAAAAAGAATCAACAAGGTAAGAAGTAACTAGTGGGTTAGATGGTACTAAAGGCCAAACAGAACAAATAAGCTAAGAAAGGAGACATGGAAAGTCACAGCAAGGCAGTGAACTTGCAGATGGGGTAAACTACAAAAGACTCACTGGCAAAGGAGACCTGAAAACAACAGAGCACAGATGACGTAAGGGTCAGGGGAAGTTTTCTTCTGGAAAAACTCAACAGAAAGTGTAAAGGACCTCAGGAGAGAGCATGATTGTATCTCTGCGGCTTTTTTCTGTCCCAACTGAGTCAGCAGATAATTCATCAAAGGACTGAAAATTATATACATACATATATATATAGTTTAGAGAACTCTAGTATAGTGTTCAGGAAAAACCCATGATTTTAACATGTGGTAGCTTTTTAATTTAACACTATGCATACGTTGTAGACACTCACTTCTGAAGCGACAGGAAATGGTTATGCCTAAACATTGGAACCTTTTAAATTACTTTTAAAACAGACCTATATATAATATTCACAAGCCATTCATCTATGAAACAATTCTTTTTCCTTCAAAAGTAGAATCATTGTCATTCATATTAATAACATTTTTAAAGCTTCTTTTATCCTACCTGTTATTCATCAAGTAAAAAAATGTGAAAGTGTGAGCAAAAATTTCAACTCTAGAGACTTTTTATCCATGAGATAAAGGACAATTGAGTTAACTTCTTAGTCACTTGTGTGACCCCGATATGTGGGTCATGTAAACAAGTGTAGAGAATACTTTCCCCATTGCTTCTGCCTCCTCTCAGTGATGGACTTAACCAAACTAAGGAAAAAGAAACACAAAGGAGATTCATTGAATAATATAGCACATTTCATTGAGAATAATTAAATTTCATTCATCCCTGACTGCCTTACTTTTTAGCTCTGTTCTGATATCATTTTGATGTCAGACACTACTTTAATTTCCTATAGATGCTATAACAAGTGGCTGCAAACCAAGTGTATTAGAACAAGACAAAATTAATATCTTACTATTTTGGAGATCAGACATCTGAAATGGGTTTCGCTGGGCAAAAATCCAGACTTCTGGGGCGTCATTCTTTTCTGGAGGCTCTAGGGAAGGATGTGTTTTCTGCTTTCTCCTCTCAGCCTGCCTGTATTCCTTGGCTCACCGCTGCATTTCTCCCCCTTCAGAGCTAGCGAGATCAAACCGAGTCCTTTTTGTGCTGCCATTTCTCTGGCTCTTTCTCTCTTGCCTCCCGCTTGTGTTTATTAAGACCCTGTGCTTATGTTGAGTCCACCTGGGTAATCCAGGATATTGCCTTCATCTCCAGGTTAGTTAATTAAAGCCATTAATTCCATTAGTAGCCGCACCTCCCTGCCATTAACATGGTCACGATTTTCAGAACGTGGGCATTTTTCAAGAGTCGTTCTTCTGCCTACCATCGACAGACACTTGGATTCAAGTAGTACTTGATAAAATATAACGAAAAGGTTGCATTGTAATCTGACAGGTCTATGACTTTGCCGTGAAAAACTAAGGTCTGTTTCTTTCGTTATAGATTTTTTTCTAGTCGATCCACTTGATGTTTCTTAGCTAATGTTTTCCTTCTTACTAAGGCAGTGTTATGACCTTCATGTAGACACTCCTCAAAATTGTATTTAATTATTTCTGTACACTTCCTTCTTTCAAAGAGGCCACATATTCTTAGCAGTAATAGCAGTAAAAGAGCTGCTAGTTTGTTGATTCTCTCTGAATGGCTTGATCATGACACCTGGCTGCTGAGCCGTGGCTTTAGCTTTCACATAATCAACCCATTAAATTTTTAGCATGTATAATGTGACACAGTCACATGAATAAGTTTTAAAGAAATTTTAGAAACTAATTTCTCTGACTCTCCACATCCTGTATTATTTTTTCTGGAATGCTAAGAACTTATGACTATTTTTATTGGCCCTAGGAATACTCTACCCCAAAAGACACAAGAAAAACAAGAATTTTAGTGGACCTAAAGAAAGTATAAAATATTAAATTACATAGACTACTTAGAAATATAAAAACAATGAAGTGGTGCAGGAGTCTGGGCTTTAAGTATTATTATTTGCACAGCAAAAGATATGGTCCAGAAAACTATAAGTGCTCTGAAGATACTCTTGTTTTGCTTTCTTAACAGTAAGTCATTTGGTTTTCTTTATGCCATACAGTGTGTCCATAAAGTCATGGTGCACTTTTGACCGGTCACAGGAAAGCAACAAAAGACAACAGAAATGTGAAATCTGCACCAAATAAAAGGAAAACCCTCCCAGTTTCTGTAGGATAATGAGGCAGCATGTGCGCATGTGCAGATGATGATGTAACACCGTGTATACAGCGAGATGTGGACGGTACAGAGGAAAGTTCAGTGTGTTCTGTGGCTCACTAAATTCAAATCCGTGACCAAAGTGCAACGTGAATATCGGCGCATTTATAACAAAGCGCCACCACATAGGAATAACATTACTCGGTGGGATAAGCAGTTGAAGGAAACCGGCAGTTTGGTGGAGAAACCCCGTTCTGGTAGGTCATCAGTCAGTGATGAGTTTGTAGAGGCTATACGGGATAGCTACCTAAGGAGCCCTAAAAAATCTATGCATGAGCCCACATTGGACTGCACTGAATAGGTATTAAACTGGGATATTTCTCTGCATGAATTTCTCAAGAAACTTCATCTGTGTCTTCTGTGATGCAAACAAAATGAAATAAAATGTATTACCTTATAAGTGGTCCTGTTGGTAAAACATAGTATTTATAATAATAATTTTTATTCATTTTACTTCAGAGGCCTCATGAAAGTAACATGTAAATATTTTACAGATGACGAACTTAAAACACCTTAAAAGAGACTTAAAGTTACAGAATGAGGTAGTCAGACGCTTCGGGTTTTTCTCTGGATTCTCAGAAGGTATCTAGAACTCTGCTCTCAAAGATGAACTGTCACCTTGAACTACCATTTTATCAGTTGTTTGGTCAACATGCATTTCTGCCACATTTTATGCAGTTACTAAGAAAAACAAGAGAGCTTCCACTTTGAAAAGTTCAGAGTTTAATGGGGAAAGAAAGTGGTGTAGACAAACAATTCAATGAGTATCTTACAAGTAAATGCTTCTCACAAAAATTAGGGGATATTTCAATATTAATATGAAGTGATAAAAAAAGAAGCATTTTTTTCAAAAATAGGTTTTTTATTTTTATTTTTTGTTTGTTTTCTTTTTTTACAGGGACAGAGAGAGAGTCAGAGAGAGGGATAGATAGGGATAGACAGGAACTGAGAGAGAGATGAGAAGCATCAATCATCAGTTTTTCGTTGTGACACTTTAGTTGTTCATTGATTGCTTTCTCATATGTGCCTTGACTGTGGGGCTACAGCAGACCGAGTAATCCCTTCCTGGAGCCAGTGACCTTAGGTCCAAGCTGGTGAGCTTTTTGCTCAAGCCAGATGAGCCTACGCTCAAGCTGGCGACCTTGGGGTCTCGAACCTCTGTCTTCCACATCCCAGTCCAAAGCTCTATCCATTGCGCCACTGCCTGGTCAGGCAAAGAAGTATTTTTTTTTTTTTTTGGTGGGGCATTCCTTTATTAATCCTTAAGTAGTGAGATTTTTTCATGCTCGCTGACACACAGGAGTGAGTTTTTTTTTTTCAAAAAGTGAAATTAGTTCCAGTTACAGTTTTATTAATTTAAAATCATGTTTGATAACCAATTTATGGAAACAAGAAAAACATACATTTGCCTTTTTTAATGTTGCCTTACACTTATAAAATAAATTGATCATAGTCTGGATGATCAGGAGGCACGAGGACATACATGAATGTCCGTACTACTCAAATGGTTGAAGTCTCACACCGGCCAAAGAGCAAACACACAGGGAAAACACTTCCCTTTCATTCAGGGCTCCCAAAGCCCTGATGCATTATCGTATTTTTTTTTTTATTAAACAAGAATGTCAGCAAAGCAAACGACAAGTCAAAGAAAGTTGTTTGATTATGTAAATGAGATGCAAAGCAACTTTTATTTCATTGGTGAAAATGCACTTTCCAAAAGGCTGAAAGTACTGGAGTATCTGCACATTCCCTGGTCCATTAATTTTTGTGAGCAGTGCATAATGGAAGAGGAAGCAGCTCAGAGGAGCAAAGGGAAACATTTTAGGTCTACACAGCCGAAGTTAAGATATACAACAAAAATTACAGTGGAAATTATTTCTTCCCACCTCTCAAAATATAGCTATAACCTGTGATTCTGGCAGAAATCTGTATTTGCATCCATAATTTAGACCAGACCAATGGAACATAGTCTAAAGGTACTGCTAGTGAAAACTTTCTAAACCAGTGTTAATTTTATCAGATCCATTCTAGCTGATCACCTTGAGTGTAATGCTTATGTGAAATAAAATCATTCCAAAATAATTTTTACACTATGATATGGTCAAATATCTCAATAATCAAATTGGCTATCTTTTTAAAAAGTGTTAGTAAGTATTCTTTCACATAGGAAAGCTGTCCATGGGAGAGGTGAATTGCCATGAGCCTCAGGCCTGAAACAAAAGGAAGTCATCAAGTATTGAATAAAACATTGCAGCCTCTTCTTTCACTGGGAAGAAAAATCACCTTGCACCAAGCAACAGATGAAATGCTGTATTCTTATTGGGATAGTAATATGGGGTTCAAAGGAAGAACTGGTTGTTAAGGATAAGTATAAAGGCTAAAATGACAAATTTGAGAAATCAGATTTTTGTTGTTGTTGTTGTTGTTCTTTAGGGTCCTGATTTGAGGAAACTATTGTCTTAAGCATGAACTTTGGGAGAACATCGTGTACCCTTACAATGCTTTTAATTTTGATCCAGAGCCATAGTATATAGATGTGCAGGTTTTGCAGTGTACAACCCTAAGGACCTCATTCACTTTGTATCACTCACTTCATAGGATACTTTTCCAGAAGATAGCAGTCAAGTTCCACACACCATATCGCTGCTGTATTTCAACAGATGGAGTCCTCTCTTCAGGAAGGGATGCCTCTTTCTATTTTGCCATAAGCCCCCAGGTTATTCTTCAAAGAAATCTCAAAGTATTTAAATAAATGCTAGAGGAAAACTTTCCTTCTTTTATTTTTGCTTTGATGTTAAATAGATAAACACTTGAAAAACTAATTGGAAAATAAAGTGGCCAGTTCAGCCTTGACAGGCACATATATCAGAAAAGAGTTTGTCTTAGCACCAAGGGAAAGATAGACATTGAAATTTCTCCAACTTTTAATGTGGTGTTTACAGAAGCAATATCAGAAAACTTTTTTAAAGGAAGGAAATAAAGAATTAAAATATATGTTCTGGGCAAAAAATATTGATAACCTTCTGTACAAGAAAAATCCAGGGTTTTCTTATGGCCTATGAAATTCTATTGCTGAAAATGGTCATAAAATATAGAGAGAAATGTTTAAAGAAACAATACACAGTTATATGCATATATATGTTTATGTGTTTTATCATATATATGTGAAACACTACATAATGTATTCATTTCAGTGATTTAAAAAATAATATGCATTATATGTTATATTTTAGGCTCAGTAAAGTTCTACAACAAAGAAATCTTTAATAAACCCACTAACTGATTTTATTTTGCTTTTATGACATTTTTTTTCCTTCCAAGATCCATCTACTCACATCCTATGGAAGGGATGATATGTGAAATTTGTGTTTTCATGATAGTTTAAATATAAGTAGATTAAGAGGTATCTTTTTTTCCCATTATACTGGCCACATTTATTATTTTTTTAATAGTTAAGACAAAAAATGTAAGAAATATAATTAGGGGGAAAATTGGCCTGAGAGATGGAAAGAAACCTGTTTTATTTTAACATTCTGGACCCTTAGCCATCTTTGCCTTTAGAGGCTACATTAAAGAACTTCCACTTAATTAACTGACACTGCTGATCTGAATTAATGACAAGATCCCTAGCACCTGTTTTTAGCTTTCTCCAGGGAACCAGTTGAATGAAGAAGGCAGATTGAGAGAGTCTCACTGGGGCAAATGAATCCAGGAGATAGCATAGAGGCTAATTTCTACTGTAAGACCTTCATTAGTCATCTGTTGAACATCAGTTATTGAGTTGGGAATATTTCTTTAGCAAGAGGTGAAAATGCCTTTCTTTAAATAAATCTGCTCAAATGTCTGTGATTTAAGATTCCCTTTGACAAGAACACTTAAGATTTCAGATACTTCAGTCATATCAAATAGCAATGAAAAAAAAACGTGAATGCCAGAGGATTTTGCCCTCAAAAACTCCATTGTGAAAAAATTAACTAAGAGGAAATCAGTTTTGCTTAACACTTATTTCCAGACTGTTAATATGACAGAGTCCAAACTCTGACACTGCCTCCCTTTTATCCTTTATAATTAATTCCATGATGGTAAGGACACACTTCCTCCTCTCACAGGGATCTAATTCTTTTATAGCCAAAGGACTAACTCTTATTCACTTGGCAGAACTGAAAATAAGTACAGATCTAAAAAAATATCTCAATTCATTTCTGTGAGAAAAAGAAAGAAAGAAAGAAAGAAAGAAAGAAAGAAAGAAAGAAAGAAAGAAAGAAAGAAAGAAAGAAAGAAAGAAAGGCTTGATTACATCTCAATTCCAAGGGTGAAACAATGAGAGATACAGAAAAGTTTTATGTCCTAGAAGCTTCCAATGAAGAAGAGCTCATTGTATTTGTTTCCATAAGCTATGGCATTTTTTTTCCCTGAAATGTAGTACTTCCTGGCATAGATAGTGCTGCTAGTAAAACAAAGTAATTAAAAGTGAACTTTTTAGGAGCCCATATTGGCTTAGCTGTTTAAAGACCACTTGCCTCCATGCATTACAAAATTTTTTTTAGCTGTTAAACTGTTCATGGATAACTATTCCCATTTATAACATAGGAGCCAAGAGAGTGTTCAAAAGTTAATAAGGTAACAGTAAACATATAGACTTTAATAAAATAATTTATAACAATTATAGATATTAGGAGAAATAATTTATACCAAATTGTTTTACTGTAATATTTCAACATTCAAGTAATTATTTAACCAAAATGTTCATTTAGTTTTGACTACTGGCAAACTATTATAACAAGTATTACAGATATTATATTACTGGTATGCAACAAATTGTTCCATACCAAAATAACTGCTATCTGCATGTAATTTACTTTACAGTGTATTTCTGGGTTGCTTATAGATAGCAAGAGTAACTTAAAATTTCTTCTGAGGGTTTGTGCAATATCAATCTGCAAGCTTATTATTGAGGGGAAGGAGGAGCAGGGCTACACTAGAAATTCCAAGAATAAGCTCTGGACCTGAAGGTATCTAAGGAAAGTTCACTTTAGTGACACTTCATGGGCCTGGCAGAAGGAAAAACACATGTATTCTGTGAGAAAGTTATCTTCAAGGTGGGGTTTCAGCACTTTTACTAATAAAAATAAACATCACCAAAAAATCAAGGGAAAAAAATCAACATTAATGAGATTATGCAAAAACCAAACAATGTTTCATCTTCCCTATCTCCTTCAAAATGAAGATTTAAAATCGCTGATACAGAATATAAAATAATTACATTTGAAATGTTTGAAAATCAGATACTATTATACTGAGTGAAATAAGTAAATCAGAAAAAGCTAAGAACTGTATGATTTCATACATAGGTGGGACACAAAATTGAGACTTATGGACATAGATAAAAGTGCAGTGGTTACCAGAGGGAAGGGGGGGTGGAGAGGGAAGGGGGTAGGGGGAAGGGGAGGGGCTTAAAGAGAAACAAAATATAGGGTAACAGAAGATGATTTGACTTTGGGTGATGGGTACACAGCATAATTGACTATCCAAATGATGTGAGGATGTTTTCCCTAAATCTATGTACTCTGGTTGATTAATATCACCCTGTTAAATTTAATGGTCTAAATAAATAAATAAAAAAATGTTTGAAAATCAAAAACAGGAGTAAATGCTATAATATAAGTACAGTGGTACCTTGAGATATGAACAGACCAACATACAAATTTTTTAAGATATGAGCTGTGACTCGGTCTGTACTTCTGTTCGAGATCCAAGCGACATTTTGAGATAGGAGTCGTGATTCGAGAAACTGCTGCTAGTTGGCACATTGGCACACAGGTCCAGTATCAGCAGTTTGATATACGAGTTGACTAACTTACGAGCTCAGTTACAGAACTAATTAAATTCATATCTCAAGGTACCACTGTATATGACAAATTTGAAAAAAATAACCAAATGGAAATAAGTGAAAATGAATTACATTACTTTGGTTGAGAAGTTGTCAATAAATGGATTGAATAGCACATTAGGCACAGCTGAAAAGAGAGTAAGTTATCAGGAAGGTGGAGCAGAAGGGATCTGGAAAGCCACTTAGAGAAACAAGTAAATGGAAAGCAGAAGAGTTTAAAGACATAAAACATTATAATGTATATTGAAACAAGATACCCATAGCAGAGAATAGGAAAAATAAAGGAGAAATAAATTTGAAGAGAAAATAACAGAAAATTTTCTAGAATTTTTGAAAGATAAAAACTCATAGAAATTGAAGGTAAAATAATAAAAAATTAAATCTACACTGGACAAAATCTACACTGGACAGTATGTCAATGTACAGAAAAGATTTTAGGAGGAGATAAAAACCTATTAATTTCAAAGGAACTATGTATAAATAAACAGCAGACATTTAAAGGGTAGCTAGTAGCCAGTGGAGTAATGAAATAAAAATTTCATCGTAAGAAAAATCACTGTTAACTTACAACTGTGAATCCAACAAAACTAACTTTAAGAAAAGAGAGTAAATGAATAAAAAAATAAATGAATCTTCAGGAAAACACAACACTGCTAATTTGCCAACAACAACAGAAATAAGGAGTTTCTAAAAAATGTTTTTTAGTCAGACATAAAATGATTTTAGAAAAAAAGATCTGAGATTCAAGATGAAGTGGATGAAATGATGAGTAAAGACACAAGTCTATAAATCTAAAATACAATAACTAGATAAAATAATAATATTTTCTGATATGTGATTTCACACCAATGGAAGACATTAAAATATTAGACAATACCCTGGCCAGTTGGCTCAATGGTAGAGCATCAGCCTGGCGTGCAGGAATCCCAGGTTTGATTCCCGGCCAGGGCACACAGGAGAGGCGCCCATCTGCTTCTCCACCCCTCCCCCTCTCCTTCCCTCTGTCTCTCTCTTCCCCTCCCGCAGCCGAGGCTCCATTGGAGCAAAGATGGCCCAGGCACTGAGGATGGCTCTGTGGCCTCTGCCTCAGGTGCTAGAATGGCTCTGGATGCAACAGAGCGATGCCCCAGAGGGGCAGAGCATCGCCCCCTGGTGGGCATGCCGGGTAGATCCCGGTTGGGTGCATGCAGGAGTCTGTCTGACTGCCTCCCCGTTTCTAGCTTCGGAAAAACGCAAAAAATGTATATATATTAGACAAATATAGCATATGATTAGCAGAGTGATACTATTAACAGGTTTTAAAGCACTTGAATTGTTTGAGAAGGAATTTATAACAACTTAGGACTTTTTAAGTACAGTGATGATATTAAAGGTTAACCAATTATTAAAATACTATAAATAGTGTATATAAATCTAAACATATATAGAGCAGTTAAAATTTAAAAAAAGGAACTTAAAAGAGGTAATATAACAAAAAATTCATAGAAATCAGTGAAATAGAAATAAAAATATGATATCAAAGATGAGTCTAGGTAGCCAATAAATTGTAATTAGTGTAAATTTGCTAAAGAATTATATTTCAGGATAATTAATGACCCTATCAAATAAAATTTCTAGTTTATAGCATAATGTAAAGCTAATAAATATGCTAAAAATAATAGAAGTATGAATGAGAATAAGTCTTTACTATAATGCCCATGTTAATAGCATGGCACCATGAAGATTATTTTCTTATTGCAAGAGGAAAAATGTAACTTCATGAAAAGAGATTAACTAGTCTGTCACTACCCTAACCAGTGGGTATCTAATGTTGGGACACATAAATAGGTCTCCTAGTATGATATAATACAAATGACCTGTTAATGCACAAAGCACATCACAACACTTCCTCACTTAAAATTCTCCAGCGCTGTTTTATTTTATCTAAGTAAACTCCAAACTGATTTCCAAGACTTATAATGACTGACATGACCTTTGTCCCTCCCTGTGATCTCATTTCTAATTCTGCTCCTTCACACCCACTTGGTAGCCACACTGGCCTCCTTGCTGTTCATTTGACAGATCAAAGCCATTTCATTATCAGGACCTTTCCATTGCTGATTTTCCCTGCCAGGATTTGTTTTACCCCAGATATTCTCATTGTTGGCTGCTATTCATTATTCATTCATATCTGTGCTCAAATGTCATCTGCTTAAAGGGAGCTTCTCTGACCACGCTGTAGTTTAGTTACGCTTTATCCACTTAAACAGTGTCTCTTAATAGCACTTATTCTCTCAAACATAAGTTCTTAAAAATGTAGACATTTGCAGATAATCTCTCTTCCACACTAGAATGCAGGTTCTAGGAAGTCAGAAACTCATTCACTGATATCCTTGGTTGTCCAGAGTAATTCCTTCCTTAGAACAGATAGTCAAAATAATATATAGTGTTTTTTTTTTAATAAAAGGAATGATTAGGCCCTGGCCGGTTGGCTCAGCGGTAGAGCATCGGCCTGGCGTGCAAGGGGTCCCGGGTTCGATTCCCGGCCAGGGCACACAGGAGAAGCGCCCATCTGCTTCTCCACCCCTCCCCCTCTCCTTCCTCTCTGTCTCTCTCTTCCCCTCCTGCATCCGAGGCTCCATTGGAGCAAAGTTGGCCCGGGCACTGAGGATGGCTCCATGGATCTGCCTTAGGCACTAGAATGGCTCTGGTCGCAACAGAGCAATGCCCCAGATGGGCAGAGCATCGCCCCCTGGTGGGCATGCTGGGTGGATCCCAGTCGGGCGCATGCGGGAGTCTGACTGCCTCCCCATTTCCAACTTCAGAAAAATACAAAAAAATAAAAGGAATGATTAATCATAAATAGTGATTTCCAAAGTTACAAATTGGGTCAAATTAGAATTTTCACATACCTATAGAAATCTCAACCTGACATTCTATTATAACTATACAAAGTAACTAAATTAATTTTCATATAGAATGTGTGCCATGTTTTACAAAAAAAAAAAAAGTATTATGGCTATGTTATTCAATGACAGAAGGAGAAATAGTAGAGGCCCTTGGCTATCAAATGTTATAAAGTTCTCAACAAATTTATTATCTGCCTAAGGCAAGAGAAGAGACTCCTTGGTTATTATAATCCTTCATTTCTAAAATGTCTTAGACTTGCCAAATATCTGAAATTAAGGCTTTATATCCCTGTGCAAAACAATGATATTGAGACAAACAGAGTCTTACTGTCTCTCTTAAAGTTGTGTTCTTGGAAGGTGAATAAAAGTTGGCGATACTATCATAGAGGCCCTAGAACACCTTGACAATTAAGCCAGTTAAAGCTGAGAATACAGTGAAATATGACTGATTCTGCAAGATGCCACTTTTCTTGGAAAGTACAAGTGTGATCACAGTGAGAATCACTGCAAATTTACTGAGAACACATTTGGTCTTGAATGGCTCCATCATCTACTGGCTCAGAAAAAGGAGATGAAGAGACAAAATATTAAATATTCTAGGTAAAAGATCATGGTTCAGTTACATTTGTAAAACCTATGGTTGAGCTAGGAAGTGAATTTCTATTTATAGATTATAAAACATAAACACATCTGATCAAGGGAATGCTTTCAAATTCTGGCACACCACACACACTTTGTGAAGGATAAACTTTTGATGTTATGGCCCCAGAAATACACACTATATATATATGGAGAAACTGACCCCATTATTATATGGCTAAAACTCAGAGGTTACCTTCACTTATGTATGCTAATTTTAGATCATTACACATCAATTGAGAGTCCACTGTTCTAGGCATTGAGGATTGGGGGTTATAAATAATGCCATGTCCTTGATCTGATGGCCTCCTTCAAAAGAGGTCATTTAACTACAATGTAGTAAGTACTGAAACAAAGGCTTTGGATACACCTCCAAGGAACCAAGGTCTGTAATAGAGGGCTCCCAAAAGACATCTGGAAAGAGCTGATGTAGGAGAAAATGTACAAGGCTTGAGTTAAAGTTAATATTCTCAAACAAAACATCAGCCTTGGCCCTGGCCGGTTGGCTCAGTGGTAGAGCGTCGCCCTGGCGTGCAGAAGTCCTGGGTTCGATTCCCGGCCAGGGCACACAGGAGAGGCGCCCATTTGCTTCTCCGCCCCTCCCCCTCTCCTTCCTCTCTGTCTCTCTTCCCCTCCCGTAGCCGAGGCTCCATTGGAGCAGAGATGGCCCCGGCGCTGGGGATGACTCCTTGGCCTCTGCCCCAGGCGCTAGAGTGGCTCTGGTAGCAACAAAGCGACGCACCAGAGGCGCAGAGCGTCACCTCCTGGTGGGCAGAGCGTCGCCCCCTGGTTGGTGTGCCAGGTGGATCCTGGTCGGGTGCATGTGGGAGTCTGTCTGACTGTCTCTCCCCATTTCCAGCTTCAGAAAAATACCAAAAAACAAAACAAAACAAAACAAAAACATCAGCCTTGAGGCATAAATCAACAAAGAAGGAAAAGGATATTTCAGGAAGAGGAGATAGCATGATTAAAGGTCTTGATATATCAAATGTGTGATGTTAGGGAATTAAAAGCCTCCATGTTGCTGGAGTGGAAAGTTCTAAGCAGAGTTAGTAGAAGATGAGACCTTGACTGGTAATTACATATTAGGTCAAAGGCCATTACACATTTGTTATAATTGGGAGGAGAAACAGTTATAGATGAGGCTTCACTTAGCCAACTGTTACAGATGCAGTTGCGCAGAAGCAGAGATTCTTAGGGACCAAGATTCAAAGGCATAAATGGCCACCACTGATCTGTTGGTTACTAGCATGTTGAGTTACTCACAAACGAAGTCAACAGCCAGTCAGCACAGGTTTTATGAGATAGTAGTTCCAGAAAATTCCATACTGTCAAATGGGAACTCAGGTATATTCCTCACCAGATGAGACTCAGTGAGAGGAGAGACTGCGAATACTTTGACAATCACTGTCTACCCTAAAACTACAATTCTTAGCGTATTATAGGTGCCGGGGAATTAGTTATTGAATAAATGAGTGATTTTAAAACTTCCTAGATTAAATTAGTTTGAAGTTGAAGAATAAATATTGTGTCCTATGGCAAGAAATAAACTAACAGTAAATTCCTCACATGTAATACAAAAACTTACTGAATGATTGTGAGATCAATATAGTTTTAATGTTCTTGAACATTTCAGGAGAGGGAAATATATTTGAAATAGACACTATTTAAGAAAGAAGAGGGGTTAGTAAGACACAGAGAAGGTCTGGTGTTTCTGTGCTTCTGTGAAGAGTCATAGATATAATGAGTACAGAGATGAACTAATATTTACAGATGAATGACGTTTTCTCCACAACACAAAGTAGCCTAGATATGGATGAGGGAATTATTTTCACAAATAATTTATACTTTTCTAATAATACTTACTTTTTAAAATTCTAGAAAGTGATTATCAGAAGCTTTTAAATTTAAAAGTATATTTTTAATATTATTTACATGTTTTAGATTAAATTATAAAATAACTCAATAGAAAAAGTAAAATATTTCTTTATATGTGATTTATTTAAAATAAAATTTTAGAAGAAAGAAGTTTATTATTAGTCAGAAATACTTTATTTTTATCTATGGCTTTATTTCTTGGAATAAAATATTTATATTTTCTTTAAAAATACTGTTTTAAAAGGTAGATATGCCAAATATCTTCTTGGATATAATTATTCTGGTGCAAGATTCTAGTTCTTAAAAATATTTATTTTATATACTATGAAAAATAAGTGTAAAAACTAGGAAAGATGTACATGAGGCTTTTATGTCTTTTTTTAATGCAATTGTACTTTAATAGTTTCTAAAATGTTGTCCTGTGGCTTACTCATATTATAAGATTTAATAGTGGATTAATCATTTGTACACCAGGGGAAGATGGCTTGATCAATATCGTCTCTACTAGGGCAATGTTTTGAAGTACACTTTGAATAATCTCTTTTATGAACTGAGTCATATTTCTTAAAACATTAAACCAATAAACATTAGATTTGGTTTGGAATTAGAGTGATCTCAGAATCACATCTGACCAACCTAACCCAAAGTATGCCCATCTATACATCCATATCTATGCAATAAGCCCATCTAATACATTATTAACACTGGCTGAAAATAATAATGGACTAAGAATTAATTTTTTATGTGCAATATGAGTCCTTGATCTTGTACCTCCGAAGAAGCAAATAAGTTTCTCTAAGCCAGCCAAGAGTTTTGAGGCAAAAAATGTAATCTAATTTTAAACAATTTGTTGGTGAAGTCAAATTATTAAAACGATTCAGAATAATGACTTTTACAGTAACAATAAATGGGACAATAAACCCAAAGGAATCGTCACATTTACATTGGTTTGCTCTTTACTCTTGAGCAGTTTTCTATAGCTTTCCAATATACTATTTATTTCCCAAAGTTCTTCACAGAGGAAATAAAGATGTTTGAAAGAAGCTCAAATGTTTTTTACTAGGTGGTTGGTTGCCATTTTAAAATCCCATTTTGACAAAAACTAATTGTCAGTGCCTTATAGTATTCTGCAAACTCCCTCTCTGTTCTTTAGCCCTAAAGACCAGGTGTAACATACCCAAAATCACCACTAGGAGAGAGCTTTTGAAACATGGTCAGTTCTTATTTATTTACTCATTTTTAATTTAGTGGGATGACATTGGTCAATAAAATGATAGAGGTTTCAAGTGTGGAATTCTGTATTACATCAACTGCATTATATTGCACTGAGGACTATCTCCATTTCTAACCCAGAATGATACACATACACATAAACGTACATGAAAAACAAATTCCTGTGTGTGTGTGTGTGTGTGTGTGTGTGTGTGTGTGAGTGTGTGTGTGTGCGTGCAAGTGACTTTTAGGGAGTACACACAGTTCTTTCCAAACACAAACATTTGAAATTTTTACATGGCATCCACCAAAGACTGTAAGGTCCATGAAGGCAAGGATTTATCTTAACTATATCATATACTCCCAGAGCCATACAGAGTGAGCACAATAATGTAGGGTCTTCATCAGGACCTGATGGATCTTATTGCATTATTTCTTCATTTGGATACAAAAACAACAACAACAACCAAAAAAATCCTTAAAAACCAAAGAACTACATTCATTTGTTTTATTCTTTTAGTTTGATCTATTGTATATAGTATCAATACCCTTTTGGAGGAGCTCAGTAAGCTTAGAAGAGTCATACAAAATTTTTCTAAAATGAATGCTGACACTGTGTAGTAGTGAGTATAAAAGTCACTTGTGAAACATGGATGGACCTGGAAACTATCATGCTAAGTCAAACAAGCCAGGCAGAGAAAGAAAAATACCACCTTACCTCCCTCATTTGAGAAATCCAATGAACAATGTGAACTGAGGAACAGAATAGAGGCAGAGGTGGGATCAAAGGGACCAGAGGGAAAGCGGTCAGAGGGAAAGAGGATGAGCAGATGGGATCAGAGAAGGGAAAGAGATTAATGAAATTATATATACATAACACAGGGTTATACAGAACAGGACAGCAAATCCTGGAGGGAAGGGGGAAGGCATTGGAGAGGAGGGGAATGGGGGGGCTTTAGGGGGAATAAGTGGGTGGGGGGAGATATATTTGGCTCAACACTCGAATCTATGTAAACACAAATTAAAACCATAAATAAAAAAATAAAAATAAATAAATAAATAAATAAATAAATAGACAAGCCCCTCAAAAAAATGTTTTTGGGGAAAAAAAAGTCACTTGTGAACATTGTACTGATTATAAGAACCTGATGCAATCTTTAGCTTTTTCAATGACAGTTTACATTCACTATTATTTTGTATAAGTTTCAGGTGTACAGCACAGTGGGTAGACTATCATACTTTATAGCACGGACACTGTACTGCTTAAGCACACATGTTATTTTGGAGAGCGCCTTAGTGCTTACTTTGAAAGTAGCTTTTTTATTTGATAGTTCTGTAACCTTAGGCAAGCTACCATTGAACCTTTTAAAACCTGTTACCATGTTTGAAAAACATGGAGGCTAATTATTAGTATCTGTGTTTTGAATTGTGAGGATGAGGCAATATATGCCGTGTGCTTCTCATCGTTTTCAATAATAAAATAGCTATTCTCTCTCAGTTTATTCCCTCTGTGGTGTATTCTCTCTGCTGAATTCAGGGCATAGATTTTTCATTACGTCAGACAGTGAGCTTTATTAAGTAAAATATGGTATTTAACCTTTCTCCTAATTTTTCTTTCTATGATTATTAGTGAAGGCATTTTTACTTATTTTTATGTAGTTTTATATATATATTTTTTTTAATTTGATTTTTTTTATTACCTTATTTTTTCAATAGTAAATTCACATGATTTACAGTGCATGTCTTTATGTTAATGGTATTAAAAAGTCACCTGCCGTGTGTTTTTAAGAGTACGTTTCTCTTCTCTTTGCTTTTAGACCCAAAGACATTTTTACTGTGAAAATATTAGTACCGTTTTTGTATCCCAATCTGATTCTGTTTTCTTATAGCGTACCTACTCTTATTGTCTTATTTGGAAAGGCACTCTCTAATCTACCATGGAATATTTAAGTCCTCTATATTTTCTTCTAGTGAGTTTATTATTTCCTTTTTACTAATTCAATCCTTATCTACCTAAAAGATTTTTGCTAAAAAATATGACTTTAATTGTTTTAAATATTGTAATGTTTTTTCCCTGACCTGTAGTTGCACAGTGGATGGAGAATCCACTTGGAATGCTGAGGTCACTGATTGAAAACTCCTGGCTTGCCCGGTCAAGGCACATACGAGAAGCAACTTAGTACGAGTTGATGCTTCCTGCTCCCAACCCCTTTCTTTCTCTCTCTCTCCTGTCTCTAAAATCAATAAATAAAATATTTTTAAAATATTTTTAATACCAGAGTAAAAATATTTTCCATATTTTGAAAGATAAATTTTCTTATAATAAAATATTAAATTAACTTCTATCTGATTTTACACTTTTAATATTTATTCTATTGCTCTCTCTATGTCTATGCCTGGTATACACTGTTTTCACTTTGTGGCTGGGGAATATGTTCCATTTCAACTTTCTTTTTTAAAATTTATTTGATGCTTTTATCACATTTTTCCCCCAGAGAAATTATAAAGTTATTCCAATACATTTCAGTAAAACATTTTGATGCTTTTAACTAGCATTACAATATATTCACAAATTTACTTAAAATTTAAAAATATTATTTATAATTTTAATTTCAAAGGACAGAATTGATCATGCTTCTTTATAAACGTATTTTTAAGTAGGATATTGATTCTTAATTATAAATAAGTTTGGAATACTTTTTTTTAAAGGGAGATATATATTTTTGTCTCCTATGTATTATTGAATATGTTCATTATAATCCTTGATGTTGGATTAGTTAATTTTGTTCCTAAATGAAAACCTATTAAAAAACAAAATCTTGTATTCTTTTTGAGGAATATAACTCTTTCTATATCTTTAATAAAAATAAAGTTAAATTAATAAAATAAATTAAAATTAAGAAAATTTATTAAGAAAATAGACTCAATTCATAAATATTTAAAATCTATCATCTGAGATATTTTCCCCAATATTAAATTTTGAATTGCTTTCCTAGGAAAAGTATGTTTTTCTAGGAAATGTATGTTAAGAGCCATAAATACATTGTAGATAAGAGTCTGAGTCTAGCTTTTTTGGTCTGATTGATATCAATGATCTGCCTATCATTGATACCAGTATTAATGAACACTTCTCATTATTTGCTAATCATGAGGATATAAGTAGAAAAAAAGATGAGCATTCATTCAATGGAAGGTCATAATACAAATGATTTACTGATGATTTACCATAGAATATTACACAGTCTTTTACTCATTGACTCCCATCCTTACTCTATAGAAGGATAAAAACGGCTGTCCAAGCCCTGGCTGGTTAGCTCAGCGGTAGAGCGTCGGCCTAGCGTGCGGAGGACCCGGGTTTGATTCCCGGCCAGGGCACACAGGAGAAGCGCCCATTTGCTTCTCCACTCCTACGCCGCGCCTTCCTCTCTGTCTCTCTCTTCCCCTCCCTCAGCCAAGGCTCCATTGGAGCAAAAATGGCCCTGGCGATGGGGTTGGCTCTGTGGCCTCCGCCTCAGGCGCTAGAGTGGCTCTGGTCGCAACATGGCGACACCCAGGATGGGCAGAGCATCGCCCCCTGGTGGGCAGAGCATTGCCCCATGGTGGGCGTGCCGGGTGGATCCTGGTTGGGCGCAAGCGGGAGTCTATCTGACTGTCTCTCCCTGTTTCCAGCTTCAGAAAAATGCAAAAACAAACAAACAAACAAAAACGACTGTCCATATGTAAGAGTTACAACTTCTGAACTAAATATACTTTTTCTGATTATAAGAATGATTAATGAGTGTGTATTCCCCAAAGAGATAAATCGTTGCCTCCACAAAAATATCTGCTTTTATGCATTGTTTTTAAATGCTTGGTCATTAAATTTGTCAGAGATAGTTTTGTTCTCACCTTTGTTTGGATTGAAATCAATTCTTCAGTTCAAATAAAAATAATTTGATATTAAATAAAAAATAAAGTTTGTGTATCCATATATCGTTCTGCTGTAAAAATTCTTTTTAAAACCTTGTCCTTGGAGATGAATTTACATGGAACCAACTTAAGTATTTTAACCAATTCCAAGATTCGTTTTATAGCTGCTTTAAAAGGTTCTATAAAGCCGTTTTGTTGGTATAGATTTTGAATTCACAAACCGCTAAGTTCCACTATAGTGAACATGTATTATCACTTCATAAAACTCATTCGGCTTCATCATTCCAGTAAAGATATGACAAGGCTGTTTATCAGTAGGTAATAAGACAGATAATTTAACTGTACAAGCTCTAATTGGTCTAATTCACTAACTGACCTCTCACCACTTGATTCACTAGTACAATTGAGCTCTGATAAAGCCTTTAATTGTAAATTGCACACAGCTGTGAGCTGCTTCTCACGCTGGCACAAAAACACTATCATCGACTGTTTCATCTCTGCGACCTGCTAATTTGGAGCATATGTAACTGTTTTTAATGCTGAAGGCTTGACATACCACAAACAGCAGATGTTGCAGCTGCCCCTGAGATGCTTTATTTAATTCAATTACGTCTTTTGGAGATATGTAAAAAAGCTAGGCTAGATGAGAGAGGGCAGGAGAATGTTAAAAATGGAGCCCCTGGTTGAGGCCCAGGTGGCTCGATAGGCAAATGATTGGGTGAATGTCTAAATGATCTTTTTAATTGAGTAGACTGACGGCTAATCAGGGTCATGAAGTGTTATCACACTGATGAGCTGAGTGGAGCCCTGGGCTGCTCTGCAATTAATGCCGCTTTTGTGAAAGGAGAAAAGAGAAAGATAATGTATACCATCTGGCAATTGTTTATGATAAAAGCAGCAGTTTGCTGCAAATTCAAGTGAAATGCTATTCATAACATTATTTTTGCTGCTGCCGAGGGCAAGGACAAGAAGCCGGGGTCTTTGTCTGACTTCTCATTCTCCTTCTCAACCAAAACATTCATTTTCTTCCACGTGTGTTATTATTAATTACTTGGCTGCTTGCTAATGTATGGCCTGAATGATTCCCTGTTTGCTATGCCAATAAAAAAGCCCAGCATATACTTTTTGGACTACATTTCAACTTCCATGCCAACGTATCCAATTACAATAAAACAAAGAAATGGTGAAAGTCCCTGCCAAAAACTAGAGAAAACAAGTCAGTTTTTCTTTTTGTCCTAAAAAGCTTGACTCTTTGGCACCTCTGGGATTAAAAAGGACGGTGGTGGAGTTTTTAACAAGAGTGACAAAATGCACAGGGACATTTTTTTTCCAGCCTCAAGGAGATCATCAGCATTTGCAAACTTGAGTTGATAGAGATGATTCAAAACCTGTCCAATATCTTCACTCTTTATTTATCACTTCAGATGTGTGAGAATATCATCAATATTGACTTAAGGGTAAACTTAAGATAAAATTTTGATTCAATTGTTAACATAAGAAGTGTATACAAGTCTCTTAGACATAAACACACACAAAAAAATAGAGGTGGTTTTCATCTTGAGTCATTGACAAGACCAAAAACTAAATAAACAAAAAGAGAGATATCTCATAAAAGTGTTAAAAAGCTAAACTTAGATTTTGGAAAGGAGAAAAAAGTGTCATTTTTTTTTCAAGCAAATAAAGACAAGAGTTTTGTGTTACTCTCTCTTCAAATTATCGAGCATATACAGTTATACTTATTCCAAAAGGTAAAGTGAGAAAATAAAACCACCTAAAACCAAGGAGAAAAAGTAGTTATAAAATAAATGTAACACTAATGTGGCAGAAAGGTCCTCTTGGGACAGCCCTAGAAACCCTTAATATATACTTGCTGAATTAACACATGAATTCATTTACACAAATGTAATGGGCATGTGACTTATCCGAGAGGTATGTCTACCCACAGTCCTCATCTCCCAAAATGATGACAAAAATGAATATCAATGAATTAGTCTCTAACAGAATTATTACAGACATGCAGTGAGTTAATTGCATGTCTATGTCAATGTTGACCCCTCGGGTAAATCAAGACCTCTTTAAAAGCAAGAATCATATTTCCATTTTTTTAACAGCTTCCAAAGTGACTTCCATAACATTAATGTTGTAGACATGTGATGAATACCTGCACAGGTTCACAGAGAACTTAGTTGATGGAGGAGCAGATCATACAAAAGTATCTATTGCTTCAGAGAAGGGGTTTTTCATTTGATAATATTGATGGAGAGGGAAACGGAAGGGTACAATATAAAACAAATCATAAAAATGGTCCCAAAGTTACTGAAGTAAGAATTAGTACGATCATTATAATAGAACATTTTTTGAAGAAGAGTGTCTATACAGCTAAAATTTAATATCAATAACAACAATAAAACACACACATATACGTACACTGAACAAATTAAGTCATTTTGTTTTGAAGGCAAGATTCAAGCTACTATTTTGTATGTATAAAAACTAAGCAAGGTTTCTTTCCTGGAAATGCACGCTTAGCAGATCCTGACTATTCATAAAATATCAGCAAACAAACCTTGAACGCTTTTTATACCACAGAACTGAAAAGGATAAGAACTCAAAGGTTGTCAGGATCAGAAGTCAACATTCAGTGTGTGGACTTAAGAAAGGCTAGTTTGATATGAATTTTACGAGAGAGAATATTATTCTAATAATAACTAGCAATTAATTGGAACCTTATTTCTTTGGCAGGAATTGTGCTAAATGCTCCATATACATTATCCAATCTGATCTTTACAACAGACTGTCAGATGTATGTTATTATTCTTATATTTTGCCTATAAAAACAGTGACACAGAAGGTCCCTGTGTCCCCTCAGCCAAATTTATAGCTAGTAAGGAAAGGAGGACAGATGTAAGCCAACTTTTGATGCCAAAACCCATATTCTTCAGTAATATTCCTTAGCTTTTGTCTTGGAAAAGTTTAGGAACATGAAAATCATTCTTGAGCTAAAACCTGTCTTTGTTTACCTTGTATCTGTCTAAATATTTTATAAATTATTTTAATGGTTTATTTTTTAATGTTTTTAATTATAACTTTTAGCAATCGTACGTCTAGGCTCACTGTAAAATATTTAGATATTTAATGTAGAAGAGAGGCTTTCTCAGGCTCCAAAATTTCTAACACAAAGAAATTCAAAGACTGGTCAAAGAGTCCAACCTCACCAAGGTTTAGAAAAGATATGTTGTTGTCAAAATCTTCTGCCAAGCTAATGGAATAATTGTTCTTGCACTGACAAAATCAAATAATTTTTAGTGTACATTTTTCCATACCATTATGCATTTGTTAAATATTTATTATGGACTAGGTATAGAGTTCAGGTAAATAAATAAAGTTTCCCTCCCTCTCTATTGTCAAGGGGCTTCTTAGTTTAGGAGACAAGACTCCTAAAATAACAGCAATAATTTCAAAGCTAACCAGTATCTCCTGACTCCACTCATTGGAAAAACTGTGGGAGATTTTGTCGTCACATTAGTTATCTTGCTTTCCCAGCAAAGTGCCTGAGCATCGCTGGAGGAAATGTCAGAGCTGTGCTTCAAGTGAGCGTCGAGCAATGAAGGGCAGACAGAAAGAGGGCTAAGCCGGGGCGGGGCCCCAGAACAGCAGCCCAAAACAAACAAGAGGCCAGCTCAAGGAAGCCCGTATGGGAAAAGTACATGAAAACAGACTTCATAAACCTCATCAGTCAACCAGGTGATAGAAAGAGGGTGGAAAAGGAAAGACAGAATTTACACAACATTTTAATGTTATAGTTCACTGCAGAGTGTTGACAGGGGAGCATAATGCTGAATGCTACAATGGTATGTCACACAAACAATGGAGACTCTATGAAAAAATCATCTAGATTGGGACCTAGTGACTCTTCCTACCCTTATATTAGAATTTGACATTAATCTTGACCAATAGTACTGACAGTCAATAGAAACATTATGTTCGAATACAACAGGGTCTCCCTCTCCCCCACCCCTCCTTGTAAACTTTCTCACAAATTTGAAGTGATTCTTTTAGACTTAATTTCACTCACAAAAATATATTGCGGAGATCAATACTCAACACTGGTGGAATTATAGTAACAACCCAGGAACGAGGCTATCAGATATACAGAGTCCCTTGACACTGGACACAGATGAAGAGGCCACACTCGTGTGGGTCAAGTTCAAAGGGAAAGTGGGCTTTGGGTTGATCTTCAAAGGCCCAGTGGGGAAAAGTAAAAGGTTTGTGATATTCCTGTCTAAGGTCATGCTGGCTCTATTATATACATCCTGGGTAACCTTGGACTGATCATCAGACCTCTTTTGTTTCAATTTCCTGGTCAATAAAGCAGAAAAAATAAAGTGCCTCCCTCATAAAGTTGTTTCAAGGATTAAAGGTGCTGAGATGCTAACGCTCTTAGCACAGTACCTGACCAATGGTAAACATTCAATAAAGGTTAGCGATTGTTTTTATCTTTGCAAGGACTAACATGAAAAAGGAGGTTAGTGGAGGTGGCACAGACTACATGGGTAAAATTGTTAGTGAGATATGAGAATATGATCTATAAAGTACAGGAAAAGGGACAAGACAGACTAACAGAGGGATTATATTGGGAGTGATAAGTAAGCATATTGAGACTATTTTAGAGTAATTTAAAAGTTGTGAAAGTGTCTATAAGTACTAGGAAGTCATTGTCACCTATTGAGTAGACAGCAACATGGAGAAAAATAGAGGTCTTAAATTCATGCAACATGCACTGAGTTCTTATTATGTATTAAGAGTTTGGAGCCCAGTAGAAGCTAGTTGGCCAAGTAGGAGCTCAGAGAGCTTATGGCTGTAGGAACTGTTGGAAAACTGGGAATTGACCTTAAACTCCTATATCTCTCATATGTCTCCTAAGTGGGCTCTTCTTCAGTGTGAGTCTCCTAAGTGTGTTTCTTCCAAAGTACCAGGTATTCAAGAAACTACCCTAATTGTCCACAAATTTGGGGTATTGTAGTGCTTGCTCCAAGTGAGATTACAGGAATTGTGATTAGGTATTGCAGGATGCCAACAATTACCAATAATAGACCAGAAGATAGCAAGGAAACAAAAGGAAAAATAAAGGGAAAAGAATAAGGATTAGACTGACCAGGCAGTGTTGCAGTGGATAGAGCGTAGGACTAGGACATGGAGGACCCAGGTTAGAAACCCCGAGGTCACCAGCTTGAGTGCAGGCTTATCTGGTTTAAGCAAGACTAACTAGCTTGAGCCCAAGGTTGCTAGCTTGAGCAAAGAGTCACTTGGTCTGCTCTTGTGGAGCCTGCTGGTCAAGGCACATATGAGAAAGCAATCAATGAACAACTAAAGTACCTCAATGAAGAATTGATGTTTCTCATCTCTCTCCCTTCCTCTCTGTCTGTCCCTATCAATCCCTCTGTCACACACAAAAAAAGGATCAATCTTGGGTATTCTTAACTTGGAGGTGCAGGGAACAAGACAAGTCAAGAGTGTTTTGATCAGGAAGGAAGAAAAAAACAGAGTTATGTACTTTGACAGAAAAAAACCTTATTTTTTAAAATGGAAGCTGCCTTGACAAGATAGTTTGGTATGTTATAGCACTGTCCTGATTTAGAGTGTTGTCTTGCTGTACAGAGATTACCGGTTCAATCCCTGGTTAGAGAACATACAAAAAAAGATTGATATTTCTGTCTGCTCTCTCTCTTCCTCTCTCTCTAAAATAAATAATAAAAGAAATGAAATAAAATGGAAGCTAAAATTAACAGTCAAATGCAACAAATAATACAAAGAGGACAGAAATGGAAAGATCATTGCATTTGGAAAAAATGGAGGGAACTGTTGAGTTTTCAGGGACCAGTTTCGGTAAACAGTGGAAGCCATGAAAACCATCAACACAGAGTAATAATACTGATTCATAATATTGTTTAGAGACTGCCTCTTTCAATAACTCCCTCTACCTGGCACAGTTCATAGAAAGCCATGGGTGTCCTGCCTTCCTATTTTGTCTCAACGTTGCAACTCACCCTTCCACTTATGGCCAAGAAACCAGACTGTAAAGTCCTGAGACCAGAGGCTATTATTTATTACACCTGGTGCATATACCAGACAGTTAACCTGTTTAATGAATTACCCAAAAGGAAATTTTAACTTAAAAAAAATATATATATATACTTTCATGATCTTCAATATTTTCATTTATCATTTTGCAGATGACTATTTGTTTTAATCATGGGAAACTTGCCAATTTGCTACAGTATAAATTTTATCTTCAGTGTATATAGTCCATATACATACTATAATTGTATGGAAAATAGATGTGAGCAATCGGTTTTCCAGGTGTTAGAAAATGAGAGGTAGATTTCTTATCCAAAGGCCACTGAATCGACTCTTGTTCCTACTCTTTTATTCCTGATTCCCTGTGGATAGAGTTTCACAAATAGTATGTTTTCTTCATGAACGAAGAGAGCCTAACATTTAAATCATCTCCTTAAATGGAAGCACATATATTATATAGTGTAAGTTTTCCTGGAATGGTGACATAACCCTGACAAATAAAGACAGTGGCTCAGCAAAAAATTAGCATTCAGACCCAGTTGAGACTCTACTTTGCCATGTCAGATATACTCCACGTTAGAAGATCTGGGGCCAAGAGAAACAACAGTGAGATAGGTTGCATTTTCTCCTACTTTATGTAGTCATACTTTTTGCTAACCATATTCTTGTGGGTACTGTGCTTGATCAGTCATGTAAATTGTTTGGCCAATGAGATTCGGCAACTGAGATGTAGACTGAGGCTTTCATATTCAGGACTATTCTATGGAAACACTGTCAGCTGCCGTATGAAAACTCTGGCTAGCCTTCTTGAAGATAAAAACTATTTCTATTCATATGTACTGTGCACTATGAGATTTATGTATTATAGCCTATCCAACCTACACACTTGTGAAAAATAATATATTTTTTGCTGTTTAAAATTACTAAATTTAGGGAAAACTTGCTGAGTAGCAAAAGACAAGTAGTAGAGAAATGGCTACTTCACTCTTGATAATATTTTGTATCTTGAACTATTTATACTGAGAAGTTTTAGTGGATAGATGTGTTTCATCTTACCCATAAATTCATAACCATCCACAAATTGTCTAGTAGCTGTCAAAATGGACTTTTTCTTTCAGAAGTACTATGGAAAATTTTACAACAGTCCAAGGATATCTTAATCCTCCACGCATTTGAGATATTTTTAATAATTGTCTATTTTACGACACATCTTTTAGATATTGTAAATACAACAACAAATGACACTTTACATTTTAGTAGGATAGAAAGCCATTTTTAACAGTGAACATATATATGAATGAAATAGTTTCAGATAGTGGTAACTGCTATAAAGGAAGTAAAAGTTATTAAATATTGGTTGACTGGCAAATAAGGAAGAGCTTATAAGGAAGAGCAAATAAGGTAGAACTGTCAGAGGAGATGTTTTTGAAGACTCAATCTTTGCACTGGCCGGTTGGCTTAGCAGTCAAGCATTGGCCCAGCATGTGGAAGTCCCAGGTTCAATTCCCAGTTAGGGCACACAGGAGAAGAGAAAATCTGCTTCTCCACCCTTCCCCATCCTCCTTCTCTAGCTCTCTCTCTCTCTCCCCTTCCTGCAACCATGGTTTGAGCAAGTTGGTCCTGGGCCCTGAGGATGGCTCTATGGCCTCAGGTGTTGAGATGGCTCAGTTGTCAAGCAATGGAGCAGCAGCCCCAGATGGCCAGAGCGTCGCCTGGTAGGGGGCTTGCCAGTGAACCCCAGTTGGGGTGCATGTGGGAGTCTGGCTCTCTGCCTCTCTGCCTCTTACTTCACTAAAAAATTTTTTAAAAATAAAGATTCAGTCTTTGAATTTAGATCTAAATAACAAGGAAAGGGACAACCATGGGATTTGTTGGTAAGAATTTCAGGAAAACTAAATAAGAAGAGCAAAGGCTTACAGGGGAAGATGAACTTTATATCTGAATAAATAGGAGGTAAGTGGGCTAAAATGAGTGATTGGAAGTGTTGAGGGAAATGAGGTGAAAACAGGGAGGTAGGGAACAGTTTATATGAGATTCTATAAAAGTTGACCTTTGAATAACACAGGGCTTAAGGCTACCAATGCCCCATTCCACACAGCTGAAATTCGGTGCATAATTTTTAACTCCCTAAACACTTAACTACTAAGTGTCTACTGTTGATCAAAAATTTACAAAAAACAAAAACAGTCTACTAACCCATATTTTGTATGCTATATGTATTATATATGGTATTCTTATAATAATCTATAGAAAATAAAATGTTAAGAAAATCATAAGGGCCTGACTAGGTGGTGGCGTAGTGGATAAAGCATTGGACTGGGATGCGGAGGACCCAGGTTCAAGACCCCGAGGTCACCAGCTTGAGTGTGGGCTCATCTGGTTTGAGCAAAGCTCATCAGCTTGGACCCTAAGTCACTGGCTCGAGCAAGGGGTTACTTGGTCTGCTGAAGGCCCATGGTCAAGGCACATATGAGAAAGCAATCAATGAACAACTAAGGTGTCACAACAAAAAACTGATGATTGATGCTTCTCATCTTTTCCGTTTCTGTCTGTCTGTCCCTGTCTATCCCTCTCTCTGACTCTGTCTCTGTAAAAAAAAAAAAAAGGAAAATTATAAGGAAGAACACATACATTTACAGTATTCACCAAAAATATTTGCATGTAAATGGAGTTGCAGTTCAATCGCATGTTGTTCAATGGTCAACTACATGTATATACATAATTGTTATATGTATATACATAAAATATATAATTATATCTATAGATATATACACATGTAGAGACAGAGAGATGGAGACAGAAGACAGAGATAAAGAGAGACAGACATAAAGAAACAGACACACACATACAATAGAGAGACAATAGGAGTTGGAGAGAGAGAGGCAGAAGGGGGGAAAGGGGGCCGAAAAGAGAGAAAGTAAGTGATAGAAAAAGAGAAGAGCTTTTAAGCATTTAAAAAGTAGAGTGACAAAAAATATATGTAAATTCCCTTATTGAGCTGTCACCATCTGACAGTCAATATACAAATGCCTCACTTAAGATTATGCATATATTATAATAACACCCTGAAGTATTTTTATACATGAGAAAATGCAGAGAGTACAAGTAAATTTTCTAGAGTTACATGTTCAGCTTCATATCTATTTTTTTTAAATCAAATTTAGCTGACTAAAGCCATGTACAAATTACAGCACATCCTTTTTCATGAGTTGCAAACATTTTAATTTGCTCCCATGTGGAAGAGATCCCAAGTAGCATAACTCACCAAATGTTGATGTGGTTGTTATATGACTTTAGGGAACAAAGTGGTATTACAGACATGTTTTATTAAGAAAGGTGTAAAGAACAAAAAGAACAACATATCAGTCTCAGAGGTGTAGCCCTTGAACACGTGGTCCTATTGATATGCTGAACCCTGCCAGTTAACCTAACAGATTGAGCTCATCAGATGTATCCATAATCCCAAAATATCTCTGATGCTTTCATTAACAAGGAAATTAAAGAAGTCTGAATTAACACAATATAAATTAACCTATTTTTGGCAAGAAGACAAATTTGGTAATAAATATATTTTGAGATGTTTGATAACAAGAAGATTTTAAAAGGTCCTTGAGAAACTAACCAGAATGATATGTCTCTGATTTTACACTTGCAAACACAGTACAAATAACATATCAACCACATAGGAAGGGGGATGTTATCTGCCAGAGATTAGGTATGAACTTTATAAAGAATATTTAAATCTCCCTACCAACTATAAAGAAAGTGTTATTCATCATATGAGTGATTTATGGTACAGAAAAGTTAACTGATCCAAAGTCAAAGACACTGTAGATGGTGGTCAAGAAGAAACCTAAATTTCCTTGAATCAAAATCTCATAAACTTTCCTTTTTGTCATTTTAATGGATAATCTGTACCAGGATTAGTGTAATAAATTGGAATACTTTCTTACCCTTTTTTAAAGTTGATTTTTAGAAAGAGAGGAAAGCAGAGAGGCAGAGACCATGACAGATTCAGAGAGAAACACCAACTTCCTATTCCACTTTTCATGCTGTCATTGGTTGATTCTTGTGTGTATCCTGACCAAGGATCGAACCCACAACCTCAGCATGTCTAGACAATGCTCTAACCAACTGAACAACCTGTCCAGGGCCCCATTTTTTTATATAGTAAGAACAAAAATCCTTCACTTCACTCTGCTGTTATGGCGACAAAATGTAATGATATTTCAAAATGATATCAGGAAGACTGTACTGACTATCAATTTATTGCCCATCAGCTCCAAATTAACCCGTTTTGCCTGCTCTATAAAAATGGATGTAAGCCTTTTTAATATCATATTTTAATTTTTTTTCCATTTCTAGCTGCATGATGTTAAACTTTGTTCATAGAGGGCAATAGAGAGACCGTGAAGGAGGAAAGAGTTTTCCTTCTGCTTGAGTGTGCTCACTAGGAAGACCCTGAAATTTTTTACTTTTCCAGCACCATACTCTGATAGTGTGAGGGGGTTCTCCAGCATCAGCCTGCAGCAGCTTACCCAATAGCTCCTGTGGTGCATAGAGGCCAGCAGTATTCAGATTCCAGATGTTTCCCTGGTCACCTCCTTCCAGAGGGTTTGTTGTTGAGTGCCTCTGGTAAGATGATCCTTGGGAACACGTTTCCAGTACACTAAAGGGTAATCTGCTGTGTGTTCTAGAGTGCACATTTCCAGAAAGTCCTATTAGTGTGGTACCTCAGAGACTTTTCTGTCACCAGTGAGCCACAGCCGTGCCCTCTACAGCCAAGTTTTGGAGACAACCTTGGCCCATTTTAGAGAAGGGCCTCTTTCTTGAGATAATGTCTGCTCCTTATAATCTGTTCTTCCTGTTATTCTTTAGATTTTTCCTTACCTCTTACTTGCTAGTCTCTCCTCCTTAGTCCAATCCCCTGTATAATCAATAATTCTTTACGTTCAACTTTTAGTTTGTAAGTTACTCTGTAGTTTTTCTGTCCTGTTTTGACTCATACTAATGGAGACTAATATGTTCTTTTTTAAAGTGTGGATTATCAACATGGCATTAAATTTCCTTTCTAAATAAAATATGTAGGTGGTGCTGTTCTGTGTCATAGTCATTCTTTCATTTATTCATCAAATATTTATCATGCACATTCTAACTGCTACAGATTAAACATAACAATGCTACACTCCAAATCTCAAAGAAAGACACAAGTTTTCCTAAAATAATGATTATGTATTATGATACTACTAAATAAAAGTCACATAAATTGTTATGCAACTCAATGACTTAAGTTTTATGGATCGGCTAGTTGGGTCAGTGGTAGATCACCAGTCCAGCATATGGATGTCCAGGGTTCAATTTTTAGTCAGGGCACATAGAAGAAGCAACCATCTGCTTCTCCATTCCCCCTACCCACTCACTCTCCCACGGCAATAGCTCTATTGGTTCTAGCCCATCAGCCCTGGGCACTGAGGATGGCTCCAAAAAGCCTTCATCTCAGGTGCTGAAAATAGCTCCGTTATAAACGTGGCCCCAGATGGGTTGCCGATGGATCCCAGTTAGGGTTTATGCGGGAGTCTGTCTCTCTATCTCCCCTCCTCTTAAATGGAAAAGAAGGGAAAAAAAGTTTTATAATTGACACTTACAGGACAGAGAAGGTGATAACCAAATATCTGGGTTCTAGCTCTGGACTGTGTGAACTTAAATAGGTCTTACTATTCTCTTGGCTCCTTACTAGTCCAGTGGGGAATGATATACTGAGAAGATAAATTCAGTGTGATGTCATAATACTTAGTAATTACCTACCACAGGGTAAGGCTGCCAATTTAATAAATGTTAAGAAAATGTACCATTCCCTGTTAACACTACAAATTTGTGAGAATTAAACAAAAAATAATGATAATAAAATATTTCAGGGCACTTTGTATAGTATAAAGTACAATATGAAATGAAAGGGAAATTATTGCATATTTAACATTAAGTAAAGTGCAGTTAACCTGTGAATGGGGGCAGGACAAGTGTAGAGGACAGAGGACAGTAAGACAAGTCAATAACTGCTGCATGGTAAGTTGTGTTATGACATAAAAGAGGTTAGAGAAAATCAGTTCAAAGTCACATTTGAAGTACAGCATCAAAGTCAGAAAAGAGATGTGAGCGGCTAGAAAAAACAGCAATGGCAGACAGCTTAACCTGGTATTGGCACTCAGTGATGGGTGACTGAGAATAAGGTGTCTAAAGAGAACACAAGGCAGAGGCATTAATAGTGCCAGGCTCTGCAAAAAACAGCTGCAGCTGCAAACCCAACTGCGCTATGTGGAAAGACAAAGTTTACATACATTGGCTTTTACTGTCACTAGTTCTATGCTTAATATGCATCAAGGGAATATACACATGCTTCTTATTATACACCAGTAACATTCTTTTCAATGATTCTTAAAATGGCTTAATTTAATATTGATAATTGGATAAAACTTGAATATCCATTAAACTTTGTTATATTTTGGAGGATCAAGAAATGTTTTTCTTTTTAAAATAAATTTGTAGTTTAACCCTGTTTTCTTGCTTTTTAAATTTTTTTTTTTTTTTGGTGACAGAGACAGAGAGAGAGACAGAGGGACAGACAGACAGAAAGGGAGAGAGATGAGAAGCATCAATTCTTTGTTGCAGCACCTTAGTTGTTTGTTGATTGCTTTCTCATATGTGCCTTGACTGAGGGGCTACTGCAGAGCGAGTGACCCCTTGCTCAAACCGGCAAAGTTGGATTCTAGCCAGTGACCTTTGGGCTCAAGCTAGTGACCATGGGGTCATGTCTATGATCCCACACTCAAGCCAGTGACCCTACGCTCAAGCTGGCGAGCCCGTGTTCAAACCGGCGACCTCAGGGTATTGAACCTGAGTCCTCTGTGTCCCAGTCTGCCGCTCTATCCACTGTGCCACAGCCTGGTCAGGCTGATTTCCTACTTTTATTCTGAACATGAACTTTAATTTGTAGCTGAGCTAGTTACTCACCTATACACATGTATGTTTATGTATATAATATACATGTGTTGGTTGAGTATAATTAACAAATGCTCTTTGAATGTATGTGTGTGCTTAAACAAAATAAACTTTTTCTTGAAAATAAAACATAACTACAGAAATAAATGATATTTAAATTAGGTTAAGTCTCATTTTCATGAAAAAATTAAAATTTTCTGCCATTTTAGAAAAAGCATAATGATATAAATTTCCTTAATAATATAAGTTAGAATTTTTAAAAAACATAGGCAATATTAGGTTCTTTCATATTGAGTCACTTCTTTCTTTAATATCTAACACGAAAACAACCCACTCAACTGAAACTGAAAAATTTCTAGTCAACATATGTACTAAATGTCCTGTTCCCCTCATCCCTATAAGAATTTTTGCTACATTTTATATTCTTGGCATCTACCATCCAATCTCTACTCCCTCCTCCAACTTTTTTTGACTATGGTATATGACCTTTGTTTTTTTGTTTCTTTGTTTGTTTTTAGTGAGAGGGAGAGACACAGAGAGGTACCAGCAGGGACAGGCGAATAGGAAGGGAGAGAGATGAAAAGCATTAACTTGGAGTTGTGGCACTTTAGTTGTTCACTGATTGCTTTCTTATACCTGCTTGACAGGGAAAGGCAGGAAGGCGGTTCTGGCCAAGCCAGTGACTCCTTCTTGCTCAAGCCAGCGACCTTGGGCTCAAGCCAGCAACCATGGGATCAGTCTATGGTCTCGTGATCATGCTGGTGACCTCTGAGTTTCAAACCTGGGTCCTCAGCATCCCAGGTCGATATTCTATCCACTGCGCCACTACCTGTTCAGGCTTATATGACCTGTGATGTTAACTTTTCCTGGTTTCTCTAGACACTGTGTCTGGAATAAGGCTTCTTTCTCAATTATTGGTGGGTCAAATTTAATAGCCATAAAAATAAGGGAGAAAAAGTAAGTGAGGTAGAGAATGAGCCAAAGCAAAGCCAGGCAACTTTCTACCAAGCTGACCACGCCTCACATGCTAATACAGCAGGTTATTTGTCCAGTGAAAAGTCTCTCTGCAGACCTTATTGGACATCTTCATCTAGCAGCAGCATATCAGGGAAGAGGAAGAGATATATAGGAGTGCCATTCTATTTCTTACCTCTTATTTGTAAAAATCTTTCTCATAGGGATATTAAATTGCCCACATTTCTGACTTACTCTCCATTGGCCAAGTAGCCTAGGCCCTAGAGATAACAAATCTGGTAACTGAGAAAAGGGAGGAGAGAGATACATAAACCTGGTTCATTTCAGAAGCCTATTCTGCATATACTATAGTGTGTTTGTAAAGTCATGGTGCACTTTTGACCAGTCACAGGAAAGCAACAAAAGACAACAGAAATGTGAAATCTGCACCAAATAAAAGGAAAACCCTCCCAGTTTCTATAGGATGATGTGGTAGTATGTGCGCATGCGCAGATGATGACGTAACACCGTGTATACAGCGGAGCAGCCCACGGCCATGCCAGTCGAGATGTGGATGGTACAGAGGAAAGTTCGGTGCGTTATGTGGCTCGCTAAATTTGAATCCGTGACCAAAGTGCAAAGTGAATATTGGCGCATTTATAACGAAGTGCCAACACATAGGAATAACATTACTCAGGATAAGCAGTTGAAGGAAACTGGCAGTTTGGTGGAGAAACCCCGTTCTGGTAGGCCATCAGTTAGTGACGAGTTTGTAGAGGCTATACGGGATAGCTACCTAAGGAGCCCTAAAAAATCTGTGCATGAGCGCACATCGAACTGCACTTAATAGGTTTGAAACTGGGAGAGTTTTCCTTTTATTTGGTGCAGATTTCACATTTCTATCATCTTTTGTTGCTTTCCTGTGACTGGTCAAAAGTGCACCATGACTTTACAGACACACTGTATTTTCTCTCAAAGGATTTTATCCACATCTAAGGTTTTAAGTATCATGTCTATATAAATAAATAAATAAATAAATAAATAAATAACAACAACTGCCATTAAAACTACGTCTAACCTTAAAATTTACAACTGCTAGGAATCTATACAAAGATATAGCATTAGCCTCTTAAGTTCTATAAATGATTCAATATGTAAATCTGTGCAATGGGTATGACAACATCCTCAGAAATGCTTACATTATTGAATGACTATTGATATTAAATAAAGCTGTAAATATAAAATGAGATGATATATGGAGAATAATAGCACAAGGTTAGGATACATTATGTACTGAATAAATGCTAATTTCCTACACTCTCCTCTTCCCTTATCCTTTGGAATATGTTCTTAAAATAGGAAAATCTCCCTAGCTCATACAGAAAAATTTGACAAATGACCCTGTTATTATAGTATCATAGGTGGGAGAAAAGTTGCACTTCAGTTTTCAAACTAAGCAAATTTTTGTAATATGTTTTTATCCATGAATTTATCAGCAATCTCTATGTTATCATTTAAACGATCATATCTAAGAATCAAGGGAAGTACTGAAGAGAGAAAACCAAAATCTCCTCTTCTGTTTGCTCTGTTTTCTATTCAACCTTCAGAGGCAGAGCTTATAAAAACAGTCTCTTTTCAAAGATATAGAGAATGACTGATTTGAACCAGATGTTTTTTACAAGTGTTATTCTCATTATAGAGAATTAAAAATGATTAAAAATTGAGAAATATATCTCTAAAACATGTCATTTAACTTTAATTTAACTATTTAATTTCAGTTGTAAAATATTTTACTGGTTAATTCCATCATTATTTTATTGATTTTGGCTGTTTTTTCTAGTCTAGAAAAAATATTGAATAAATGAATTAATTGTCTCATTTTTAAATAAATTTCAAACAAAGATTTCTGAAACTAACAATTTGATATCCAATTGGCCAGGGAGATTTGAAATATAATCAATAAAGCTTGCCAATAATGAGAATAAAAACAAATACAATGAAAACAAAAGCATAGCCACACAGCATATTAGATATAGCTAAAGACAATGTGATCTGAAAGATAGATATAAAGAAACATTCAGAATGTAGCAAGAGATGTAAATAAATACGTAGTTAATATGCAGGGGGGGGGGAGATTATTTAGAGAATAGATTTAAAAACTTGAACATATGTCTAATCAGAGTTCCAAAACTGATTATAGAGAAAATGGAGGTAAGCAATATTTAAAGAGACTATGGCTGCAAATGTTTCAGAACTGGTGAATGTTATTCAAATATAAACTGAAAAAGTCCATGAAACTCAGATACTGTTTATAAAAGGAGCCCACGCTTTCACACATCATAGTGAAACCTCTAGAATCCAAAGACAAAAAGAGGATCTGGAAAGCAGCCCAAGGTTAATTTAAATTTTTCAAAAGAACAATAAAAAATTAGACTTAAAATATCAGTCATCCACTTGGGAAGGATATGTCAGTCCCACCTCCCAGGTAACATTGCTCCAATCCGAGACCTTACTGTTGGAGATGACCTCATCTCCTGCTTCACAGATGACTTTACCTCAACACTGACACCACTACCTCAGCAATGCACATGGACTGTCTAACCCAGGGATCCCCAAACTACGGCCCGCGGGCTGCATGCGGCCCCTTGAGGCCATTTATCCGGCCCCCACTGCACTTCCGGAAGGGGCACCTCTTTCATTGGTGGTCAGTGAGAAGAGCACATTGACCATCTCATTAGCCAAAAGCAGGCCCATAGTTCTCATTGAAATACTGGTCAGTTTGTTGATTTAAATTTACTTGTTCTTTATTTTAAATATTGTATTTGTTCCCATTTTGTTTTTTTACTTTAAAATAAGATATGTGCAGTGTGCATAGGGATTTGTTCATAGTTTTTTTTATAGTCCAGCCCTCCAACAATCTGAGGGACAGTGAACTGGCCCCCTGTGTAAAAAGTTTGGAGACCCCTGGTCTAACCTAAAGCACTGACAAATTGGATATGGGACATTTATTGCTTTTCTTCCTTTGAGGTTAGGGATTCTGTTGTTTTCTGAGCTTGTTTGCTTAGCTCATGATCCTGGTATGCTCCTTGCTCTCTGCCAAAACATACACTCCAATATTCCCATGCTTAAAGAGAAATCTGGTGGAAGGTTCTATCTGTGCCATTCTAAAAACTAGTGGAGATGACTGCTCTTCCCAGGAGGCAACTGGCTCCTGTTGGTCCAGGCCTTGAGCCCCTGGAGACAGGACTTCCCAATCCCTACTGCCTTCTTCTCCCCTCATGCGATATGTCCTCCTCCTCACTTGTTTCTGACAATGACCACCACACCCACCCATTCTCCTTGGTTATAAACAAAAACTACTAACCTTTATATATGCTTTACTGAACTACTTGTGCATACATTCCAACAATGAAACTGCTGGATCTGTAACCTTGACCCCCCCCCCCAAATACACCAAAACATTGTCCTAAAAATGTAGCTCATACTTTTAACTCCTTTACAACTCAACCGTGATATTTTTAGAGACTCTCGACATTTTCAAATTTGTTTTCTTGGCTAATGTCATATAAAGAGCGACTTGATTATGGGACCAGCAAAGATGCTTATACTTGTTTTTCTTCTTTTTTACTCTCATTATAAAAGTCTTTTCTATATGATGCTTAGGGCAGTTTATGCCCCACTCTCTAAAAGTCTCATCTACTATCTGAGCTATGTGAATACTCTAAATAATTAAACTCAAAACTGATGTCAAGACAATCAAGAGGATAATTGTAATAACTTAAAAAAAAGTTCGTTGGTGTTTTTATAAATGTCGCCGTGACCCAGTTTTGATGCCCTGGCTAGAGACCAGTTAGTTCCCTTTCCTGAGCAGCTGGTTAAGTCTACCCCCCAATCATTTCCTATATCTGACTGCCATACTCCAGGCCACTATGCAGTGTCCCAATTGCCACAGGGCCAGGAGAAAGACAAGTAGGGACAGTTCCTATGTCTGAAAGCCTAAAACTCTATTCAAATTAGCCACCTACAGGGAGCCCCTTGCCATACAGAAGTAGCTCACTATGGCTCTGTCTCCTCAATCAGACCCAGTTTCATGTAGGTTCAGTCCTTGGCCACCGGAACTCGGGATACGCAGTAACACTACACAAAAATGCCCCAACCTGCCACTCACAGCATTTGCCAGATTTACTAGTTGTGACTTTACCTCAGGCCAATGACCTGAATGATGATGTCCTCTAGAGCCTGAAATGTGGGAGAGAAAAATTATTGGGTTAAATATATCTGAATACCTCATATTAACTGATAAGAATTCACTCCGGGATTATAGAGTGAATGGAGGCAAGGTGGGCAGTAGTGGTGGGAGGAAGAAAAAGCCAACAAACACCGTGACATTTGTCTTCTTTTCTTAATATCTGTTTATTTTCCTCATATGCCTTTCAGACTATCTGCCTTGTCTGTTATCCCTTCCCCTCACAAATAAGAGCCTTTTTTTTTTTTGTTCTCATTTAATTTTGCATTTGATGACAAAAATGTATATTTAGGAGCCACATGGATGTGATATTCTGGCTGCTTGAAGAGAACTGTTTGAAGCTTGAACTGGTCGAAGAGGGCCAACTTGAAATAGGCATTTTGTTCATGCCGAACTTTTATTGTAGCCTCTTTTTGAGCACTTCCATGATCTCATAAGGACATCTGTTGTACTTAAGAAGCATCCTAAAGGGCCTGGCCGGTTGGCTCAGTGGTAAAGCGTCGGCCTGGTGTGCAGGAGTCCCGGGTTCGATTCCTGGCCAGGGCACACAGGAGAAGCACCCTCTGCTTCTCCACCCCTCCCCCTCTCCTTCCTTTCTGTCTCTCTCTTCCCCTCCCGCATGCAGCCAAGGCTCCATTGGAGCAAAGTTGGCTCGGGCACTGAGGATGGCTCCATGGCCTCTGCCTCAGGTGCTAGAATGGCTCTGGTTGCAACAGAGCAATGCCCCAGATGGGCAGAGCATCGCCCCCTGGTGGGCATGCCGGGTGGATCCCGGTTGGGTGCATGCAGGAGTCTGTCCGACTGCCTCCTGTTTCCAACTTCAGAAAAATACAAAAAAAAAAAAAGAAGAAGAAGCATCCTAAAGGTATAAAAAAACAGCTCATATATATTATATATAATTATATATAAATTTTATATATATATATATTTCTGGTAGAAAAAGGCAACTAATTTTAAAGCTTTGATTCAAAAACTGTCCTTTTTTTGGTCTGACCAGGCAGTGGTGCAGTGGAAAGAACATTGACCTGGGACACTGAGGACCCAGGTTCGAAACCCTGAGGTCATAGGCTTGAGTGTGGGATCATAGACATGACCCCATGGTCCCTGGCTTGAGCAAGGGGTCACTCGCTCGTCTGGAGCTCCCCAACTTCATCAAGGAATGTATAAGAAGTAATCAATGAACAACTAACATGCTGCAACTAGGAGTTGATGTTTCTCATCTCTCCCCCTTCATTTCTGTTTCTGAGTCTCCCTCTTGGATGCTAAAAAAAAAAAAAAAAAAGTCTCTTTTTCTCCTTCTCTACTAAAAGCCATTTCCTAGGTAGATTTTGAAGTAACTTGCAAAGATTGAGGGAGGTCACCAAATCAGCAAAAATGACAGGGTTACCACTGGGCAAGGTATACCTCAGAAAAATAGGCAATTTTTATATCAAATTTGATTGACTTGATGTTTATTACCTTTCTTTTCTCAAGAGGAAGTGTTGAGCACTAAAAATATTTCAAACTATCTAGTAAATACTCAATTCAGATAAAATACAGTTTAATTCTTTTTTATTTTATTTTTTTCTACAGAGACAGCAAGAGAGTCAGAGAGAGGGATAGACAGGGACAGACAGACAGGAAGGGAGAGAGCTGAGAAGCATCAATCATCAGTTTTTTGTTGTGATACCTTAGTTGTTCATTGATCGCTTTCTCACATGTGCCTTGATTGTGGGGCTACAGCAGACCAATTAACCCCTTGCTCGAGCCAGCGACCTTCAGTCCAAGCTGGTGAGCTTTGCTCAAACCAGATGAGCCCACACTCAAGCTGGTGACTTCAAGGTCTCGAATCTGGGTCCTCTGCATCTCATTCTGATGCTATATCCACTGTGCCACTGCCTGGTCAGGCTAAAATACAGTTTTAAATAGTTGGAATCTGATTGTCTTTTCTATTTAAAAAATTTAAAAAGACAAGGTAAAGCATAAAGGTTCACAGGACAGTAATATAGACAGAAATCCTATGGTTCAAATTAGTAGGTGATAGTATAAAATGTAAAAAATATAAATACAATTAAATACATTCTAAAAACAGGTTTGTTAAAGTACTAGCAAATCATAACTAGTGTTAGCACAAACTTCTCAAAGATATCCATTCAAGAATTTGAAGTTTGGTGCTACAATTAATCTCTTTTATTCTTTATTCCTAATGTTAAACACATCGTAATATTAGTTTAAAACTTTACAACATGTCACAGGATAATTATTAATAGATTCCTGGAAACAAGTTGAATTTGTCCACTTATGTATATAAAATATGTCATAGTGAAAATAATCACCTAAGAATTCTTGTTTATCTCTGAAATCTTTGGTTGCATCACAGGTTTATGTGAGAATCTAAATCTCCTGTAACTCACGTGGGATTATGTTGAAATGCATTCCCAGAGAAAATATTTACATAACCAGATATTCTCTGTAAATTTGCAAATAAAAAATTTCATATGACACTCCATAAGATTCATTTTAAAAGTTTAGCTGTTAAGTATTTCCCAATTCACAATGAAAATGAAAATGTTAAGATTAGAGAACAGACCAAATTCATTGGCAGCATCTCAGTAAAAGAGTCCTTGCTTGTAACTTAAATTCATCAGTCTTTTATAAATTGGAGAATGATTATATTATAAGCTTCACTATGAACAGAAATTTATTTCTAATCCAATTATTTGCAAATATTTATAACCAGTAGCTCTGATTGGAAAATAACATTGTGTATTTTAGAGTACAATTTGTAGAATTCTGATTAAATTGAGAGGAAAACACCTCATAATGCATATTAATCTTGTTTGTGGAGTCTCTAGTTATTTATTTTGAATCGGATTCTTTTTAACCTAACCTAATTTCAAGGATGAAGGATTTAAGTTTATTATTATACATATAAATTTCACTCTGAGTACTGTACTTTAGAGAAATATGTATAACAGAAAATATCTTCCTTCTTAACAAACTGTTTCTTGAAGGATTTATTTTTTGCTCTTGACAGTAGAATGATAGAAAACTTTGACTTTTCTTAGAAAAAATATTACAGAAAAATGTGGCAATGGTGCTTCTCATCTGAGCTATATTGCGTTCCCATTACTAAAACAATAACACCAATTTACTGCCCTTGATTTACAAAGCACATCAGTAAATGTTGCCCGCAGTTACTTTCCAGGCAGAGAATAAAACAGTCTAAACAGTTCTGATTGTTGTCATTTTTATAGGACAGTGAACTGAGATTAAGATATTAAGATGTACAAGAGGTCACAAACCACATCTGTGATTGAACCAAGAATATAATTTATGTTTTACAAACTCCAATTTTACCCCTCTTGTCTACTCGGCCATCTTGTCTTAGAATCCACTCTGTATCACTATCAAAATATCTATGTGAATATACAGATTGGTCTCTGTGTCTAAGTATAGAGTCATGCTTAATATATTTGGAAAAAGGTGAGTAAATCTTGTTATCAGATATGTACACAAATACATACTTATATTCTTTTCTCAATATATTTGTACAAAATGTGAGTAAATATTTAATAATCCTTCATTTGTAATTCTCTGGGATGGAATACAAATCAGTGATAGAACTCACATTCTTGTGAGAAGTGAGTCATTCAAGGTCCCTCTGCTATACCAACATCAGCACTGGAACATGAATTCTTATTCCTCATCTGATGCTCTTTCTCTATTCTCTTCATTTCTTGTTATTAGGTTCATTCTTCTTCTCAAAATCCTTAATTTATATGACCTTTCAAACTGTATGGCCAGAATTAGTGTATTCATTTTGAGAAAGGTAAACCACACGAAACGTCACCTTATTGGTGTAAAAGATGGAGGCCCCCCACATTAATGTCAGCTACAAAATGAACAACAGTCCTCTTGGAAAAGAACTGAAGGATCTTTTAGTTATTATAATAGTGATCTCTGAAGTAAATTTTCTTAGTAATTCTTATAATTATCCTATGTATATAATGATCAATCCCCAAATCTGTAGGGTTTATTAATTGTCATTGATATTTATGTCACCTGGGGCTTAATTGATCTAGGATGATTTCAACTGGGCAGCTGTTGTTTTTATTGATGATTAATGGATATGATCAAGTGGCTCTTTTCCAAGGTCCTTCTCATTGCCTTCACCAGCTGTTTACGTGAGGGGTGTTTCTCTTACACTGGTGGTGGAGGTCAAGAGCACAAAACTAACTGCACAGCCTAGCTTTAGTCTCTACTACCTTCACATCTGTTAAATCCTTTGGACCAAGAATTCACATGGCCAGGTCCACAGTCAAGAGGCAAGGATGCATACACTGTGAAATGTTAGGTCCCTTTACAATTATATGACTAAAGGAATAGATATATAACTCTATAACTGGGGAGGGAGTGGAGAGTTGAAACACTAATCCATTCTACCACGTACATGAAGGAGATCAATGTGTAGGTATAAATTACTGAGTGCTCATCACTGAATTTTTCATCTCTATTCTGAGAGCTGTTTTTCTCCTAGGCAGAATAGAAATCAAGGTCCTACAAGATCTTTTAATTCTTACACGAAGTGAGCCCAGCTTAACAACCTGTGGTGGCATGGTGAATACAGTGTTGATCTGGAATGTTGAAGTCACCGGTTTGAAACCCAAGGCTTGCCCGGTCATGGGACATACAAGAAGCAATTACTATAAGTTGATGCTTTCCACTCCTCTCTCCCTTATCCCTCTCTCTCCTTTCTCTAAAAACAAAATGAAACAATATAAAATCTAAAAAATATATTAATTCCAGATTTCAGATTTCAACACTGCTCCTGGTTTTGCCTGTCAAAGGGTACACTGGTCTCACACAGAAAAGGTGGTTATCTCACAAAATCTTCTTTCTGGCAAAGTTTGATTTTAGCCATATTAATTTTGTGGCCTGCTTCTGAAAACCTGCAAGAAATGCCCCAATTAATGTCCATTACAATGTTCATGTTAACCTCTGTGGGGAGTTGAATGCTCCCTGTGGTGCCTACAAAGAAAAAACCACACAGCACCAGGTAGACAGACAAGGAAGACCATATTCAAGATTGTTACCACAGAGACGGGAGACTGAACTCAACTTACCACCTTCAATAAGTACATTTCAAAGCGATGGATTTCTTGAGAAAAGACACTTCTGTTGTAAAATGGGCAAGAGGCTGGGAGAAGATTTACATCTCAAAGGGACAGAGAAAAAATGCGCAATTACAAGTTGTCTGAAATAAATGTTCTCAGAAAGAGAGTTTAGGGGCTTAGAGTTAAAAAGAAATCTGTCTGAAGTTTACTCAAGCCAATGGGAGCCTTAAGGCTCTTTAGGGTATGACAAAAAAAGAGAAAGAAGACTGATGAACTGAAGCATAATATGACAGGTCACAGGTGGGAGACCTAAATATTTTCATTGACCATATCTGTTACATTTGCAGAGAATATATAATGATTCTGAACTTATCTTGAGCAGTTATCTATATAAATATGAATACAGTTTTGATTTAATCAGTCTTCTGATTAGGTAATTTTTAAATTCATGTTCTAAATGCAAATAAGTTGCCTAAATAATAAATAAAATCACACATTTCATCTCTTAGAATGTGGGGGTACCAAGATATTACCCTTCATTTCCAAATGTGAGGGCTGAAATACTTGGAGATAATAAGACATATTATGTAAAATGGGTAAGAAGAAGTAGTAAGAGTATGGGAGAGGTGGGTTATTCCTGCAGACAATAGAGCTTCCTAATACCAAAACCCAGAACTAGAAAGACTTATTTACCCAGTCCTGCACAGACTTTTCACCGCAAGGACAGAGATAGTTGCCACATACTGATGGATGACAATTAGAGGAGAATGTGTGCCCTCCCCACAAGAGCAGAGAAAAAAGAGCTAGGCTGATCAAGTTTGTTTCTCTTTCGGAATTAGCCAATCACTCATCCTCCCCTGTGGAGATGAAAATTAGGAGTTAGAGAGAGACCTGGAAGATTAACCAAGAAAAATTTGCTCCAGGTGGAAGGAACTATAAAATAAGGAAAGGAGATACCCACTGCTTTCATCTGACCCACAATCAAACATGAATAGATCTTTATTTGTGGACTTTATATATTTGGAGTGGATGCATGATTTATATGCTTACCTGCTCATTGTCAGAAAAATAAGATATTCAAAAAAGTATATGTGGAGTATATTTCATGAGCTGTCTCCTTTATGTCATTTTCCTTTCCAAGAGAGAAATTAGGTTTAACTTTAACCTAAGCAATTTCTAATTAGGAAGACAAGTTTGCTGAAAAAATACGGACTTCTAAGTTAAATACAAAATTTCATTTATTTACTGTTTTTAATTGATGTTCTATAACTAACTATCTTGCTCTTGTTCCATTGAATAATTTAGGATTGACAGTACTGTTAGTTAAAATATTAAGTGAGAATTAGCACAAATATGTTCTTGCATTAATGAAAAATAAATAACCTGGAGTTTTATCAGACCATCAACAGAAATACTGGGATGGGATGAAAGATAACTTGAAGCATCTTGTGGTTATACTTTAGATCTTGTAACACTTCAGTGAAATAGAAATAAAAATGTGATTTTCTAACACTTCAGTGAAATAGAAATAAAAATGTGATTTTCTCTTCAATATATTTCTAAAGTGGTGAGAAAGAGCCATACAGTAATTTTAGGACCTGGGCATTTAAAAAAATCTACACCATCTATAAAAGTTTTCAAGGAGAAGAAAATAAAGGTTGAGTGGGCTTTCAGACAGAGTCAAGAGAATGACACTGTTCTTGGTATGTAATCCATCATTAGTTTAACAATACTAGAGAAAACAACTACCTACAATGTATCAGAACGAAGTTGTCTATATGGAAAGAGATGAGTGCCATTGAAGTAAACACAGAGGGCTCAGGGAGAGTAAGGAGGCATTGTTGAAAAGCCACGTGGCCTTTGAGAATCTGTAGAGTGTTAGAAGAGAGGGAGCTTGGAGCTCAATACTATTTCTAAAGTTATAGATTGATTCAAGAATGGATCTCTGGATATGGATCTGTGTCCATTTTTATTTCTGTAACTACTTTTATATCTATCCATAGTTATTTATATAAATAGCTGTACTTTTGTACATAAATAGGTATATGCCCTCACTTGAAAGTTATTTTAAGGTTTTTTTGTACTTTTATTTTAAATAGCATTATGAGAATGTTTCTTTCCCATTAGATGTAAAGTGAGCAGATTCATGAAGCATTTCTAAAATTGACATAATATTCAGCAACTGAGTGAGAAAAATCATTATTTACAAATGGCATATTTTTTTTCAATGAGAAACATGGATTAATGTAAATCTATACTTGTTCTTATTCTTTTGGTTTTTAATATCACCTTGAAGATGGTGCCCAATAAAAACCCATGTGTTATAATCACCTGGTTTATTTCATTGTATTTACCTCTTGTTATAATTTTTGTTTGATATGTAATACTGGAATGTTCACACTGGCAGAGTTTAACTAGTGCTATTTTAATTGCAAACACATCGCATGATTAGTCAGAACTGTGAGTCTGGCACCCTGAGGTGAAGATGTGTTCTGGCTGGGCCTTCTGGGCATTGGCATTCGGACCGTTTCTGCTGCTTGCTATTGATGCACAGGGCGATTGTGGAGTCAAATAGCTTCCAGTAACCAGTCTGAGATAATTCAACAAACCACGTTCAGGTTTTCCATTCTTTGGCCTTTTATAAAAACATGGGGAAAATATGACTTTGTCATAGAGATTAGGTTTTTTACTGGGGCTAAATATGTAAAATAAAGTTTAAAAAAGAGCTTGACTATATATATAGCTCATTAGGACCTTAAAATCGGGTGCTTTGAAAGCTCAGTTTCAAATCCTATAGAAAATGCTTTCTGAGCAAAGAACAGAAGGTCAGAACAATGATAAATGACCTGGATGGAAAGGCATTCTAGAGGACAGCTTGATATTTGAAAAACTAGTAGGATTCCTCAATTAATACTGACTTATCTGTTTGCTGGAACTTTGAATCTGTCTTTCCCACCTAGACGTTTAAAAGACATTTTTTATAATTAAGGAAACAAGTCTGTAACTGATAGGTCAAAACAGGGAATTTTTACTATTATATGAGATTCTGCTGGTTGATTAGATATAATAATAATCTTTTATAATTGTGTATCACTTTGCAGTTTTAAAATCGTTTATATAATTTTTATTGATAACATCTACTTATATCATTTAATTTGAATAACTATGCTGTATTATCATAAAACCTATCTAACAAGGTAGGCAATGTTTGTATTATTAGTGATACTTGACCAAAGAGGTTCACTAAGTTGAAGTGACTTACACAAAGATACAAAATTCATCATTAATAAAACTTATATCATAAAAATCTTATGTCTCTCAGTCTTTTTATTATTCATGTGCTCTTGCCTGATGAGCTACTCAATTCTCTTTCATATACTAGATATTTATTGAATACTTACAATGTATAATCCAATGCTTGTGGCAATTCAGAAACCCACAGTTCTTATTTTGAAAGAAATGATCATTTATTTGGGGATGGATATTAAGAAAGTATTAACACCTGGAACAATTGGTGTAAAAATGGAGGGATACAGCAGTACTCTGTTATGAATTCTGCAAGGCTGGAATAAGGAGATATTTCAGAGGGAAGGCAGCAGAATGCGGTTTAAAGGAGGAGGGTGTTTCCTTTTTCAAGTCCAGCAGCAAGGACTGTCCATTTGCACAAGAGTCAGCATGGGCTCTTGAATCAGCTTCAGGTCTACAGAACTGAAGCAACTGGCTGGCCGACTGGGCAAATAGGAAGGAGCTGGTCAAGGGGGCTGTCTCTTTTTAGGAATTATTTAGAAAGCTATATGCTTGATGCATTTCTGATCTAGAGATCATTCGGATCACAGAGTCCAATTTCTTTATTTAGCCATGACAAAATCTAAACCCCTAGGGAAAAATAAAAACCTGCCAAAGATTAAACTAGTTAAAAGAGTGGCAAAACTGACCCACCAAGCAGGGATGGGTTTACTCTAGTCTGAGAATCAGGACTTTTGGGGCCAATCTGCAGGCATATTCCATGACGATGAGGAAAAGTAGATCAACTTAATGTGTGTAGAGGAGATATTTTAAAAACACCGTTGATTTTGAATTCTTGACTCTTAGGGGAAAAAAAACATCGTATTCTGCTGCTGGCAAAGTGGATTCTGCTACTACACAGAGGACCAGTACATTAACATTTTTTGTATTTACACTAAAGAGATTGGGTAGCAACAATTTAAAAGAATACACTTCACCCCCACATTGAAAGAAATTCAAAAATTAACTCATAACTTAAAACTATTCCATTTCTAAACATCTTCTAATGCCTCCAAGGGCAATTCAGTTGCTAGGAATTCTCAAGATGCCAGTATTATCATTATGCTGAATTATTTACAAACTTGTATCAAAGTACCAGATTAAATTGCTTTGGTCTTATGTATAATTCCTCTGATCTTTGGCAATCATTACTTATTTACAGCTTCCATAATTTTCCCCCTTTGCAAATTAAAAAAAAAAAAAGTTTCTTAACCATAGCTAAAAGGCACTATTTTACTTTTAGAGTAAAAACTGTCTCTAATATAAAACAGTTAAAAAGAAAAACTAGTCTCTAAGATTTAGAAGCAAGATTTTTCTATGAAAAGCAGATTATCTAAACAGTTTCTTTCTCTGAGAGAGACATTCATAATATTTATTGTAAAATATAAATATTAGGTTTCTTGCTTCATGTGAACTATTTGTAGGTATAGTAAATATAATTTTTTTAAAAATAGAACTTGGATAATAGCAACAGTTAATGTTTAGATTTATCAAAATAATGTGAAGATTACTTCAAGAAAATGTTCAAAAATTAAATAAAAATTTTCCATATGCTGGAAAAAATATTCAACATGTGATTTGAACTGAAATTGGCTTTAGTGTCATACTGTGGCTTTAAACAGAACAAGTCTATGTTTAATAATAATGTTTTCCTAAAACCTAGAGTTGAGTAAGTTTGTACAAAAATTGATGCTGAATGATCTGGTTTACATATTAATTTTTAGCAACCTTTTTGTCTTTAATTTAGAACTGTCTACTATTATCTTAGCAACCTTAGAGAACACCTTAAATTAATAATAACGAATTGGTTTTTGCCTGGTTTTGTATGTGTGATTTATTGTTGGTGGTGAAGAAAGTCTTTATAAGATTAAAATTTAAGAAAAGAATTAAGTAAAAGTGTAGTTGACACCTATAGTTTGGAACCTTTTATTTAAATGAAAAACCAGATTTCTCAGGATTGAATTGGTCCCAGAAATTAAAATGTTTTGATATCTGATAACTTTTGTAATTTGTATGATTTTTTAAACCAGCAGGATACTATTTACAATAATGTATTGTATTAATAATTGAGTAAAATTGACCTTTGAATATTTGGAGAAATGTTGTGGTTTTTAGAAGGGATAATGAACAAAAAGTAGGCAATAAATTATGATGCACAGATCTAAAAATGCACTGCATAGTGTGAAATGAGAATAACGTTGTAGAATTCTCTATTCTGCCCTTTCTCCTTGTCCAGGTAGAAGACACGCAACTTGGTGGGAAGAGCAATAAGGTGAAAAGTCCCTCTTTCCTAATTTAAGTCCATCTTTTAATTTAACTAGTAGTTGGATTTCAGGTAATTTGATTGACTCTCTGAGTACATATCTTCACCTGTAACCTTGGAAACTACCATTGCTACTAATAGTTAATATCCTATGAAGTGTATACAATTATTAGCTCCATTATAAAGTCAGTAAACTGAGGCACAGAATAAATATTTACACCTGGCTTCACACTAAGGAAGAGCTTTTGCTCATAGACGCTATAAATTACTGACATTCTGACTGATCCCTTAACTTCCATTTGGTTGTTTATATGATTTAAGGGCTTTGGTGAATTTTAAAGTGCTTCATGAATTAAAAAGCACAGTTCCAAAGTATGGATTATTTATTATTTTTCTACATGACAAGATAATTTTGTTTATAATAATCTATATTTTGAGGAATATCTGTGTAAAGTCTCTAGTCTAGTTAATTGTATTGTCTCCATGCTATTTCTTTAATTGGATATGTAAAATGTTACTACTAGGAAGCTGGAAGGATATATAGAACTTCTTTTTATGGTTTTTTTGAACTTCTTGTGAGTTTATAATTATTTTAAAATTAAAAGTTCAAAAGAGAAGTTCTAGAAAACCACAAGATGTTCTATTGCCATATAAGAAGAAAATATTAGAATTTCTATTACCATTATTTTTCTTTACCCATTCAAGACATTTTACTTGTTCTAATTCTCAAATTGTTTTATCTACAGTGTGTCCATAAAGTCATAGTGCACATTTGACCGGTCACAGGAAAGCAACAAAAGAAAATAGAAATGTGAAATCTGCACCAAATAAAAGGAAAACCCTCCCAGTTTCATACCTATTCAGTGCAGTTCGATGTGGGCTCATGCACAGATTTTTTAGGGCTCCTTAGGTAGCTATCCCGTATAACCTCTACAGACTCGTCACTGACTGATGGCCTACCAGAACGGGGTTTCTCCACCAGACTGCCAGTTTCCTTCAACTGCTTATCCCATGAGTAATGTTATTCCTATATGGTGGCGCCTCGTTATAAACGCGACAATATTCACATTGCACTTTGGTCACAGATTCTAATTTAGCGAGCCACAGAACACACTGAACTTTCCTCTGTACTGTCCACATCTCGACTGGCATGGCCATGGGCTTCTCACGGTGTTATGTCATCATCTGTGCATGCGCACATGCTGCCACATTATCCTACAGAAACTGGGAGGGTTTTCCTTGGTGCAGATTTCACATTTTTATCGTCTTTTGTTGCTTTCCTGTGGCCGGTCAAAAGTGTACCATGACTTTATGGACACACTGTATTAAAACAAGAATGATAATAACAATTCTATTTTTGTGAATTTTATGTGAGATTTGTTTTGTGCCAATATGTAATGACCCTAGTGAATATTAGCCTGTTTTTCCCTCCTTTTGAGAAAATTAAGTGTTCTATATATTTATTTGCATCACTCTCCTGTACAATAATTAGTTAGAAAAGTCAGAGATGATTAGAAAGAATTGTATCAATGCTGTATTTTTTGAAGTTATTAAAATTCCCAAGTATCACGGGGTTTCTGTTTTGTGGATATCATTGTTCTTTGCCTGAGTTGCAATTTTATTGAGTAGTCCTGAGTTAATATTTTCCCTTTAAATGGAAGAGTTTTATCTTACACTTGCCAAATTTCCATATTCTTTTTTAGTTTTTAAATCTTATTTATTTCAAAATGGCTGGAACAGATTGTGTAGCATGTCCAATTCTAAGAGAGTTGAGCTCTGTAATATAAATTGTATTTATATAATTACTCACGCTGACTCTAAGCACTAACAGGTTGCTCTTCTGGGCTGATGCATATAAAATTAGTGATCACGATATTTTCAAAATTTTGAATTTAGTATTTCTACCTCTCTCTTATTTGCCCTAATTGACAATGTGTTAGTTGTATTTGTGGAGTTAGGTAGCAAATCTCTGATGAAAAATTTTCAATCAATGGTACAGTTTGGTAAAGAAAGAGTTAAACTTTCTTAATGTTGGTGTTCTCTTAAAATTTTACATGTGAGCCTGGCCTGTCGTGGCGCAGTGGATAAAGTGTGGATCTGGACTGCTGAGATCGCCGGTTCAAAATCCTAGGCTTGCTGTCAAGGCAAATATGGGAGTAGATGCTTCCTGCTCCTCACCCCTTCTCTCTCTCCCAGGCCCTCTCCTCTCTAAAAAATAAATACATAAAATCTTTTAAAAATTTGCATGTGGCCTGACCTGTGGTGGCGCAGTGGTTAAAGGCATTGACCTGGAAAGCTGAGGTCGCCAGTTTGAAACCCTGGGCTTGCCTGGTCAAGGCACATATGGGAGTTTATGCTCTCTGCTCCTCCCCCATCTCTCTTTCTCTCTGTGTCTCTCTCCTCTCTCTCTCTCTAAAAATGAATAAATAAAATCTTTTAAAAAAATTTGCATGTGCTCTTTTGTGTTTCCTAGTAACCTTAGAGTAGCTTTGCCCCACATGAGTATGTCTAGCCAATGAAGAGTGAACAGAGAAATGTTCGTCACTTCTGGGTTGAGTCAGTTGAAAGACCCTGTGCTTTCTTTTCAGATTTCTCTGTAGCTTTGTGGTTCTAGAGGAGCTGGCTACAAGCAGGAGAACCAGGTGCCTGCAGCCGACATCATCTCAGAAAACACGTTGTAGCTTCGTGGTTCCAGAGGACCTGGCTACAAGCAGGAAGACCAGCTGCCTGCATCCGACATCATCTCAGAAAGCATGTTGAGCCACTGAAATTTTAGAGTTTGCTTACTTTGGCAGCTAGCTGCACAGATTTAAACAGTGGCTTGGCTGTTGTACAAGTTACATTTTTGAGAAGTTAGCAAATTTTATGAACCAATTAAAATTAATATTAGTTTTTTGGGGGAGATTATAGTTAATTTAATGTTAAATCACACTTTTGTTAAAATAAAAACTTTTTTTTAAAGTTAAGAATGGAATGAAAGGTAAAATATTTTTTAAATTTATTCTTGGTCATTTGTAAAGATGGTATCATTTAAAATTTATCTCAATATATAGCTCTTGTTGCTCAGAGACCTGCTAAAATTCTCCGGATTGACCAAACAAGAACAAATCATCGCCACAAAGAGGAATCCTGTATGTATTATTGTCCAGGGAAGGTGAATTATCTTCTTCAAATTAATCCAGATCTAAGGGTGCCCTGTGATAAGCTGTATTTTTACAGAAGTAAAAAAAAAGTTATCTTTAGTTGCAGATTTGATGTTATTAAGTTTTCTGGAGTGACCACCAAAGCTGTGTGGAATAATTCTCACTATTTAAACAACAACATTTTTTTTTTCTTATAGGAATAGTGGTATATTATACTTGAAAAAAAAATACAACCCTTTTACTCCATTGTGAAAAATATTGCTTCTAGGTGAAAACAGCAAAGTTCATTCCCATCCCAAAAAATCCACCCCAGGAAGTAAAAGTTTTAAGCTCAAAGACATAGGTAAATATTGCAACTAAGCAAAAAATAAATAAATAAATAAGTATAAAATAATTTTTTTATAGAAACATGTAGTATATCTTTAAAGTTTAAAATTTATAACTCTAATACCCATTAGGAAACTGAATGGATAACTTGTATCCCCATACACAACAAAATTACTCAGTTTAAAGTCAATTTCTATGAATGGTAGCTAATGAAATGCCAGTTAATTCCTTCATAGTCTAACTTGGCATCAAAACACAGGTAGAAAACAAACGCTTGTTCAAAGGGAAAGTTCAAGAAAGTCTCTAGAGAATCATTTGTATTTAGATGCATTCTCTTTACCAGATCTGCCGAGCTCTCCAGGTAAACATTCTGAGGCTTTTGTAAATAGCCAAGGAACCTCGATGCCCCAAAGTGATCCGAACCTCAGCTCTGCATGATTCTAAATGAAGCAAGTTTTCATAGAGAACAGCAAAATAACAGTTCATCTCAGGACACATGTTTTGAAACCCCAGCATCTCATCTTTTCAACTGAATGGCAGTAGCTGGCCCATTTTAAAATTATTACTTATTTAGCTTCCAAAATAGTAAGAATAAACAAGCAGTATATATTTCAACTAGCTGTACCCAGCCACACGTTGCTGTGGCTCAGTCTGGTTAAATGGGAAAGAAAGAAAAGAGAAAGTGCACGTTTCTGATATGTTTAATTTCACAATGTTTGTGGGTATACAATATTTTTTGTTGTTTTATTGTCTGTGCAGATATAGAGATTGTCTGGTTTGCCGAGTCTAGAACACGCAACATATAATTGTCCATGTGAGAAGCAATCCGTGTGTAGATCTAAAGTGCACAATTCTAAAGGTTGGACCTGAGCTTTGTTGATGGTGATCTCAAACGCCAATTGAATTGGGAACTGCAATCTCTTAAATTGAAATGACATGTTCGTTGGAATCATAGGAATGCGAGGAATGAGGACCTTTGAAAGCAACATCTTCAAGATTGTTGCTTCTATGACGTTGCTCATTAATTTTTTTTACTGTAAGCTGCATGCCGTTGCAAAACTTTGGCTGGTTGATATTTCGCAATACGATAATTGGCACGCCGATTTTCTATCTATCTATTTATTTATTTATTTATTTATTTATTTATTTATTTATTTATTTATTTTCTTTTCTGAAGCTGGAAACGGGGAGAGACAGTCAGACAGACTCCCGCATGCGCCCGACCGGGATCCACCCGGCACGCCCACCAGGGGCGACGCTCTGCCCACCAGGGGGCGATGCTCTGCCCCTCAGGGGCTTCGCTCTGCCGCTCTGCCGCGACCAGAGCCACTCTAGCGCCTGGGGCAGAGGCCAAGGAGCCATCCCCAGCGCCTGGGCCATCTTTGCTCCAATGGAGCCTTGGCTGCAGGAGGGGAAGAGAGAGACAGAGAGGAAGGAGGGGGGGTGGAGAAGCAAATGGGCGCTTCTCCTATGTGCCCTGGCCGTGAATCAAACCCAGGTCCCCCGCACGCCAGGCCGACGCTCTACCGCTGAGCCAACCGGCCAGGGCCAGCACGCCGATTTTCAATTGCAGTACGTGCCGTGGCATCCCTGGCAGATCGAGTGAATTGAAAAATTCTGTTGGATAATTAACCACTTCGTCTGCTTCCACAACAGTGTCGACGGACTTTTATGTGACTGCCTCGCTTTGAATGTTAAACTGAAAAATATTGTTAAGTTTGTAGACGTCTGTGTTCTTGTCTGCAAGAATAGCTCGTTCACTTAGCCAATCGTGATTCTTATAATTGGTTTGAATATTGGGAAATACTTTTCAACCAATTCTTCTTTTGACATCACTAAATTGCAGAAGTTATGAGGCAATGAAACTCATCCTGAGGTCAGATCAACTGGCACCTTTCTGTTTCCAATTTCCAGATTTAAAGTGAGAATATCTCAACTGATCAATTGTTTTGCAGCTGGACATGCATATTTATAGTTAATTTTAATGTCTTTATGAGTCACCACAATGTAGAGTATTTCAGGCAAGCATTTATTTCATCTTCTGCTGTCGATCGAGAAATTACAGGTAATGTTTGCCTGAAATCTCCTGCAAGCAATATTAATGTGTTTCCAAATGGTCTGATGTTTCCATGCAAATCTTGCAATGATTGATCAAGAGCCTCAAGTGATTTTTTGTGTGCCATTGTGCATTCATCCCAAACAATATGTTTACATTTCTGCAATACTTTTCCCATGCTGGATGCTTTGGAAATGTTGCACGTGGGAGTTTCAATGAATTGCATGTTTAATGGCAATTTTAAAGCAAAATGAGCAGTTCTTCCACCTGATAGCAATGTTGCAGCTTTTCTGGACAATGCAAGAGCTAAGGCTATGTCATTTTGGGATCGAATTGCTGCCAGAATCAATCTAATTAGGAATGTTTTACCAGTTTCTCCTGCTGCATCTAAGAAGATTTTTCCAACTCCGTTTTTGACAGTTTGCATCATTTGATCATAAATGCCTTTTTGCTCAAGCGTTAGCTTAGGAATATTTGATTGCACATACGACAAAAGATCACCCGTGTTGTAATTTTGTTCACGACGCAATTCTACATTGAATGAAGTAGCAGCAGATCAATTCGGTGATGGCATTCCCAATTGATTGAGAACTTTGTTAGCGATTTCTAAGCACAAATCTTCAATCATTATCAACGCTTTTTTGTAGATTTCTGCTGTGAAATCCATGTTCATATTTGAATTTTCCTTGTGTATTCAATGAAAAATATCTTCAGCCATGTGCAATTTATATTTCTTCCATTACATTGACATGGAATCGTCAAATATTTAGTACAGCGTGTGTTGCTTTTATGTCCAACAGATGGTGCTGTTTATTTTTTTTAAAAAAGCATGTTTTTACCTGTCACAGGTGTGACATCTATATAATAGTAGGTATATAAAAACATAAAAATATGCGTGTATTAGAATGCAACATTGTGTCAAAATTTCAAAGCAGCAGGTGAAGAACTTTCGAAGATTTAAGATTTTGAACAAATGAACATTTACAATTTTATTTATATAGATTGAAGAAAACATCGGATGTCCTATTTCACCTTGAATCAAATTTAGCAGAGAAAAATATTGTGGAATGAAATTTTTTTTGACAGACAGAGAGTCAGAGAGAGAGATAGATAGGGACAGACAGACATGAAGGGAGAGAAATTAGAAGTATCAGTTCTTCATTGCACTATCTTAGTTGTTTGTTGATAGCTTATTCATTGATTGCTTTCTCATATGTACCTAAACAGGGGGGTTGGGGCTACAGTAGAGCAAGTTACCCCTTGCTCAAGTCAGCGAACTTGGGCTCAAGCCAGCGACCCTGAGCTCAAGCTGGTAAGCCTGTGCTAAGCTGGATGAGCCCACACTCAAGCTGGCGACCTATGGGGTTTCAAACCTGGTCCTCTGCATCCTAGTCCAATGCTCTACCCACTGTGCCACCATCTGGTCAGGCTAGAATACAATTTTTAAGAATATAGTTCTTTCTGAAATTTATTTTAATACTAAGTTGTGTGTCTACTTTCTTATTTTACAATAGAGCATGAACTATTTACTTGAATGTTTAACCATCTAATATTTCAGCTGTAAGTCTCAATTTCAAGTAACAGAAAGTAACACTAACTAACTTAAGCAAAAGGAACCTATTAGGAACATGTTGGTGGCTTATAAAACTATTGCAACCTGAGCTAAAAAATGGTCAAAACACCAGGGACATCTGGATGCTTAGTCAGTAAGAACTTCAAACTCAACCCTAGGCTCAAAGAACTAACACCTTGGTGAGAACTCTTATGTGAAGACTGACTTCCCCTTGAAAGACAACTGTTTATTTTGCCTTTACATCACTGCCCTAGTTATGGTCAAATTATCCAGCTGATTTCACTTATGGTATGTTCGGCTCTCTGGATGAACTAATATTCTGATTGGTGTGGTTTACGCATGCGCTCACATGTGAGAGAGAGATAAAGGAGCATTACTCCACACGTTCCATTCCTTTACCTAACATTCTTATAAATCCTTTACATGTCATTATTTCTAAAAGTGACCCTGTTCTATATAGTGCAAGAAAAAAAAATCACTTGAACAGTGTGATTTTAACACTTTTCTTTCTGTGACTGTATTAAGGACAGATAGCTATTCTCAAAGCAATGATAATCCTGAGTATCTAGTATTACTGTGCAGTAAATTGGATATGCATTTTCTATGTTAGCCAATGAGAAAATACACATCTAATTTTAGACATATGGAATAAACTTATCAATGCCAAAGAGAAACTTTGAAAAGAGTTGGATATAATTCCTAATTCTTAAGATATAATTTTCCCATTAATATTATACAAAATAAATAGTGTTGCATTGGAAGAGATTTTCAAATTTTTAAATATCATCTTGAATAAGAAACCCATTCATTATAAGGTTGTTCATCGTTCATCTAAATTTTATATTACACCAGAATTTTCTTTTTTTAATGACATACTTGTTCTGTTAACACCTTTGCTTTGACCATCTAATCTTGTTAGTTAACTGGAATATTCAATTATTGATCAAACAACTTTCTTTGTGACTCAGAACTGATCCTTTTGTTTTTTAGAATAATATTGGGTTAATAAGTAATATTCAAGTTGACATGGGATAGCCTCTGCTAGCAAGGATTTAATAATGGTTCATGACCAACTCTATTATCACACTACCTTTATTGGACAACATCCTCAAAAAAATTGGCTTTAGTTATCACTTTTTTTGCTGATGTTTTCTAATTTCATTTCAAAGTTAGATCTTTTTTCTTGGATTTGAAATGTATATTCCCAGCTGTGTCCTGTATGTTCCCAGGCTCTTTTAATGTCATCAATCAAAAAAAATTCATCTACATCTTTTAAATTTATAATTTTTCTTAATGTATTTTTATGTTGATGAGCAAAATTATTATTGACTAAAATACAATGTATTTGAAATTTGGAAATTATCTAAGAACATTTCTCTTTACTCTTATTTAATCTACATATACCCAATTTATCAAATCCAACTGATTTTAGCTTTAAATACTTTTAAAATTTCTCCTCATTTTCAAACATACTGTCATTAACATAATTCAGTACTAAATATTTTTTATTTATTTATTCATTTTTAGAGAGGAGAGAGAGAGACAAGAGAGAGAGAGAGGAGAGAGAGACAGAGAGAGAGAGAAGGAGGGAGGAGCTGGAAGCATCAACTCCCATATGTGCCTTTGACCAGGCAAGCCCAGGGTTTCAAACCAGTGACCTAAGCATTTCCAGGTCGACGCTTTATCCACTGCGCCACAACAGGTCAGGCAGTACTAACTATTTTTTTCTAATTATAATAATATTATAATATTTATTATAATAAATTATAGTTAACATTTAGACTTCACTTTTCATATTTCAAATCCTACTCTTTTTATTTTTTTTAATTTCTGGCTAGCATTAATCTTTTATAACTCACTTAAATCTTCAAGTACTCTTTCCTTGCATTAAAGGACAATGTAGGACATTTTGGAAGGGAATATAAAATCTCTCCTTTATCTAAAATTATAAATTCTCTTTTCTTTCAATGTATTTGCATCAGTTGGAAATGATGGGCTGAGATTGGCATTCTCCCTCTATCTGTTTCTTCTTTCTCTTACACTGGCTTGAGTGCTATGAATCTTATTCAACTGAATGTCATTAGGACTAATCTAAGTATCTGAATAAACTTTCACAACAGAATAATACTACCCTCAAAATAGTAATAATGATAAGCCTTTATTGAATTCTTATTAACTAAACACTAGCTGATACTTGACATGTATCATGTCATTTATCTTCATGAAAATATTTATAATTTGGCCATTATTACTGATGACTTCTCTGTTTGCCTATATTTGAATTATCCGGAATTTAGTAAAGTTGATTGCAACCTCCTTATTAAAAGATTTTTTTTTTATTTTTAATTGGCCTTCCAAACACCATTGTTTGTTCATATTTTTTTTCCCTTTCCCATTCTGCCCCTCCCCCACTTCTTATACTGGTTTGTATTGAAGTTTATGAAGGCTTACTTATTAAATGCTTTCTTTTTAATTACTTCTTAGGTGATCTTATTCAGTCTCGTGGCTTTAAATCTATTTCAAATGCTGGTGATTTCCATATATGTATTCCATTATAGACCTTCCATTTTACAATATTTTTTTTTTTTTTTGTATTTTTTTGAAGCTGTAAATGGGGAGAGACAGTCAGACAGACTCCTGCATGCGCCCGACCGGGATCCACCCGGCACAGTCACTTTGCTGCGACCAGAGCCATTCTAGCGCCTGGGGCAGAGGCCAAGGAGCCATCCCCAGCGCCCGGGCCATCTTTGCTCCAGTGGAGCCTCGGTTGCGGGAGGGGAAGAGAGAGACAGAGAGGAAGGAGAGGGGGAGGGGTGGAGAAGCAGATGGGCACTTCTCCTGTGTGCCCTGGCCGGGAATCGAACCTGGGACCTCCGCACGCCAGGCCGACGCTCTACCACTGAGCCAACCGGCCAGGGCCATAGACCTTCCATTTTAATTTCAGACTTGTGATATTGGCAACTTACTTAACATCTTCATTTATATACTTAATATGGATTTCAAACAGCACATATCCAACATGGAATATTTTCAACCCCCTTAATCTACCTTTATAGGCATCTTTATGTCAATGAAAGACAATGCCATTTTTCAGGTTCTTTTATCACATAACTTGGAGCCATTTTTCATTATTCTCTTACTCAAGCATCCTGATGCATTTGGAAATTTTGAGGTCCATAGCTTCTAATTATTCAGAGTTAGCCCACTGCCCAACACTCACCTCCACCATGTATATTAGAATATGTTACCATCACTTCTTACTTGTATTATTAGAAGTTTCTTATTCTAGTTTCTACTGCTGCTGCCAACATCTAAATTCCATACAGCATTAGTGAGCCCTTTAAAATTTAAGTCAAATAATGTCATGTCTCTCAAATTCTCAATACTACTCAAAGAAAAAGCAATGTGCTTTATCAAAGCTTGCAAGAATGTACATGATCTCACCTCCCACTGCCACTCTGACTTCTTCTTATTCTCTCACTCACTCATTTCTTTTTTTTTGAGAGAGAGAGACACAGAGAGAGGGACAGACAGACAAGAAGGAGAGAGATGAGAAGCATCAACTCTTTGTTGCAGCACCTTAGTTGTTCATTAATTGTTTTCTCCTATGTGCCTTGACCAGGGAGATCCCGCTGAGCCAGTGACCCCTTGCTAAACCAGCAACCTTGGGCTTAAGCCAGTGACTTTCGGCTTCAAGTCAGTAACCTTTGGGCTCAAGCCAGTGACCATGGGGTCATGTCTATGATCCCATGATCAAGCCAGCAACCCCATGCTCAAGCTTGTGAGCCTGTGCCTTAGCCGGATGAGCCCGCGCTCAACTGGCAACCTCGGGTTTCGAACCCGGGTCCATTGCATCCTAGGCCAATGATCTATCTGCTGTGCCACCTCCTGGTCAGGCTCACTCCTCATTTCTAGCCAAATTGATCATTTAGTTGCTTCTTGATATGCTGCGCTACATTCTTATGATCATGTTCACATTTGCTAATCATTGTCCCAAATAGCTGCATAGTTCCCTACCTTCCTTACCTTAGTTCTCCACTCAACTACCAGCTTATAAGAACGGTTTTCCATGCTTTCCAATGCATAGGAGAAATCCTCAACACCTTTTGTCACCCTCATTCTTTCATGTGCCAGTCCTGTAAGACTGCATCTCTTCCCTACAATACTTAGCACTCTGTCGTGTATTATATATTTCTCTTTATTTATTGTCTATTTAGTCCTGCCCACTTCACCATTACTACAATTTAAGATCCATGAGACTCAAAGATTTAGACCTTTCTGTTTTCTTTTCTGTTTAATCAAGAACAGCATCTGACACCTTGAGAGAGATTATGGTGAGCACTTTTACTGCTCAGTGAGAGTCAATCTTTTCTTCTTTTAGCACATGGGGTATTTAGTCTTTCTTCATACTCTGACGTAGGGGTGGATATATCTATGCTTTGCTAAAGACATGTGTATGAAAATCCTATATGTTACTTCTAGGTGACTACATTTAATTGTTGACTCTTGCCTCTAAAGCCCTGTTTCCTCCTTCTGTGAAGATCTTGGAAGCTCATGTTCATGTGGAGGTGCCAGAAGTGTGAAGCAGCCTGGAATGCTGAGTGTACACACGGAGGACAGCTGTTCTGGAGAACTGCCCAACCCCGAGCGGATTTGCAGGACAGGAAAGTAAACTTGTGGTGTGTAGCCACTGAGAGTTAGGGAGTTTATGACCACAGAATAACCCATCCTATCTTGACAGGTGTAATAATCAATTAAATATGTGTTGAGTGAATGAATAAATGATCCTGTTTTATAGAAGTAAAAGTGATCCTGTTTTATAGAGGTGAAAGTGGAGTCACAGTGAAGGTATGTTATTAGCACAGGATTGTCAATGGCAATGTAGAGTCAAAGCCAGGCCACATATAATATGTATTTAAAACATTCAACAATCATTTTAACCAAGTGAGATAAACTGTTTATTTTAAATTTACTTGTAATATAAATCAGTGACAAAGAGATCATAAGTCAGTAACTGACTTAAAACTCAGATGACAAAGACACACTATAGGAAAAATATCTAGCCTTCCCAAGCTTTTCCTTCATATTCTTAAGTCATTTCAAAGTAAATGTCTAGGACTCTTATCTTAATGCCCTAAAGACTAGCTCATTGTCATGAGGTTCAATTGAGTACAAACTCTGTCTTTACAGGTTAATGCAAGACTTAAAGATGGTATTTCTCATAAAAGAATTTAATAATTCTTACTTGAGATTAATTCCAGAAAACGTTTATAGGTACAAACAAAAATGTTTCCTTAACTATGGGAGAAAGCAAAAATTAAAAAAGGATGATTATGTCTCTAACTTCCTTAACTTTCAGTTTGAAGCCAAATTTAGTATTTAATTAAGGAAAGGAAGGTCCTTCCCCCTTTAAATGTTTGAAAGCCACATTTAAAAGAATGAAACTAAATGGTTATCTGACACCATATACAAAAATTAACTCAAAATGAATTAAAGACTGAAATATAAGACCTGAAATTATAAAATATACAGAAGAGAACATGGGTAATAAATTTAAGTACCTTGGTCTCAGAGTGGTTTTTGTGAACTTGACCCACAAAACCATGGGAAGTAAAATAAATAAATAAATAAATAAATAAGGAAAGAGAAAGAAAGAAAGAAAGAAAGAAAGAAAGAAAGAAAGAAAGAAAGAAAGAAAGAAAGAAAGAAAGAAAGAAAGAAAGAAAGAAAACAGGCTCTGGCTGGTTGTCTCAGTGGTAGAGTGTTGGCCCAGTGTGTAGATGTCCCAGGCTTGATTTCCAGTCAGGACACACAGGAGAAATACCCATCTGCTTTGCCTCACCTGCCCCCTCACTTCTCTCTTATCTCTCTTTTTCTCTCTCTTCTCTCCCTCTCCTGTAACTATGGCTCAGTTGGAGTGAGTTTGCCCTGGGCGCTGAAGATGGCTCCATAACCTCTGCCTCAGGCACTAAAAAATAATGGCTCCGGATGCAATGGAGCAAGAGCCCTAGATGGGCAGAGTATTGACCACTAGTGAGCTAGCAAGGTAGATCCTGGTTGTGGTGCATTCAGGAGTTGGTCTCTGTCTCCCCTCCTCTTAATAAAATAAAAAATAAAAAATAAAAAAAATAAATGGGACTATACAAAACTAAAAAGCTTCCTCACAGCAAAAGAAAACATCAACAAAACACAAAAGCAACCTACTGAATGGGATATTTGCAAATTATATTTCTGATAAGGGGCTAATATCCAAAAGATGCTTAATTCTACTAGCAATAATGAAAATGTAAATCAAAATGACAATGAGATACCACTTCACATCTGTTAGAATGGCTATTATCAGTGAAACAACTAATAAGTGTTGGGGAGGTTGTAAATAAAAAAGAACACACACTCCACTGGTGGGGATGTAAACTGGTACAGTCATATACATTAAAAACAGTATGGAGGCTTCTCGAAATATTAAGAACAGAGCTACCATATGATTCAGCAAACCCTCTTCTGTGTATCTACTGTAAAAATGTGAAAACATTTATTTGTAAAGATATATGTACCACTATATTTACTGCAGCATTATTAACAGTGGCCAAGACACGGAAACCACCGTAAGAAATGATGAGATGTTATCATTTGTGACAACATTAATGGATTTTGAAAGTATCATGAAGTGAAATAAGTCAGATGGGAAAAAGATAAAAACCATATGATTTAATTAATATGTGGAATATGAAACAAGAATCTACAAAGAAACAATGACCTCAAAATATATATATATATATCCCAACAAACTCATAGACTCAGAGAATAGTATGATGGATGCTAGAGGGGAAAGTGTTTCAGGAGGATAAAGAGAGTAAAAAGGTCATATTACAATATATATGGGGATGGGAGATTAGACTTTGGTTATGAGCATACGATGCAATAATATACAGTTGATTTGTTTTAAAACTGAACACTCAAATCTTATATGTTATTAACCAATGTTACCTCAATAGACTTAATGTTTTAAAAAAGAAGAAGGGCTCTTGGTAGTATTTACTTCTTTTTATTTTAGATTTCAGTAGCCTCTCTTTTTCTCACTGCCTCTTTATCTTAAAAAAATATTTAAATTTCTTTAAACCACTTTCTATATTGTAAGCCCTTACAGGTCTATTTCAAAAGTACGATAATGTTTAATTTAAAATAATTTGAAAATGAAAAATAAATAAATAGAAAAATGGTCATTTAAGTAATACTTTATTAATGAATTCTGGAAAAATTCAAGTAATCAACATTATAATTTTTTGTATAATTAAACATGCTGAGTCTGAAAATTTGGACAATAGAAGAGAAGAAAAACAATAAATTGCAAGTATCATATAACCCAACAGTAAAAACCATTATAATACATATGCTTCATTTTTTCCCTACTATACATTCCATTTTAATGTTTTTATTTAGAATTTATTGTATTTACCTTCCTTTGTGTGTTACTAGGGAATCACTGAAATCCATGGAAAAGGGGATGAAATGTAACCATTAACTATTACTAGGTTGTCCTATATCACTGTAATATATGACATTTTTAAGACTTCTAAACTATCTCTTCCTGCTCTCTCTCATTTGAACAGAGTTTGACCCTTTGAAAAGTATCCTTTTTAAAAGTATGAGAAAGATAATTTCATTGCTGGCTTTTACAATTTAATTGCTATTGATCTCTCATCATATTGATTTTTAGCAACTTCAAAGTCTATTAGCCTATTTGGCATTAAAACAGCATTGTGTTATTTTATTAGCTATGATTTTATTAATTCTTTGACCATTTTATAATTAAATATATTATATCTAAATATATAATTTATAATAACACTAATTCAATAATATAGTAAATGTCCTAAGTTTTAGAAACATGTTCTATTTATTTATAAATGTAGAAAACACTTTATTTTCATACATGCAGAAAATATACATTGTTTTAGAAGTATGACTCAGCATATATACATTAGGAAGTCAACAATAAAAATTCTTTCATCTTTATTCTACCTTTGTTTTAGCACTAAATCTATTTTTATATTTTTTCAATAATCACTTGCTAAAATTTCTCAATCATCTCATTATTAAATGAATCCTTTGGTAGATTCCTCAAAAATACTCATGCATACAATATTCCTTGAAATTTACATGTACAATCAGTTGTGTGTGTATGTATTTGATCATTGAGCGACAGTTTGATTGGTTATAAAATCCTGAGATTATAATTATCTTTTTTTCCCCTGAAGTTAGAAGCAGGGAGGCTCTCAGATTCCTGCATGTGCCCAACCGGAATGCACAGGCATACCCACCAGGGGGTGATGCTCTGCCCATTTGGGGCATTGCTCTACTGCAAACGGAGCTATTCTAGCGCCTGAGGTGAAGGCCATGGAGCCTTCCTCAATGCCTGGGCCAACTATGCTCCAATGGAGCCTTGGCTGCAGGAGGGGAAGAGAGAGATAGAGAGGAAGGAGAGTGGGAAGGATGGAGAAGCAGATGGGCACCTCTCCTGTGTGCCCTGACCAGGAATCGAACCCAGGAATGCACACGCTGGGGCCGACACTCTACCGCTGAGCCACAGTTAATTATCTTATAAACATTGCTTCACTGTTTTCTTGGTTTCAATGTTGTAGAAATGTTTGATGTCAAATTGATTTCCTTTCCTTTGTATGTGACTTAATATTTCTGTCTAGAGCCACTGGAGTTTTTTTTTCTTTAAAATTTAATTTTATTGAGATATTCTTCAAGTTGACTAGATCAATTTTCTGAAGTGTTAACTACACCAATCCTATATTCATGTTTTCTTATTCAGAAACATAATTTTTCTTTTACAGGAAAAATTAATTTTATACTTATTGGGTCACTTTCCTTCTCTTTTCTCTTTTTACTTCTTTATTTTGGTCTAATTTTCTTAACTTTTTTCAGTTTGAATATCTATGTGTCTTATTATCATTTATTCCAATTTGCTCATTATACTTTATATTCTACAATATATTTAGTTTTTAGTTTCTATCCAAAGTTTTAATTTCATATTTTCTCATTAATTTTATGTATCATCTTTTCTTTTTATTTACATTTTTATTTGTTATAAAAATATAATTATAATATTTATGTTATAATATATATTCTTATATATTGAATTAATAATTGTAATAGTAGAAAATTATTTACTTTATAGATTATTTCATGTGTGTAATTATTAGTCAATTTATTTTAATTCATGTTGAAATAAGAGAACCAAATTTGCTCAAGGCAGTATGGCTTCAAAGCTTACAATCTCAAATAGTAAACAATATACAAATCTCTGTCTCTCTCTGTTTTCACCTTCCTGTATTGTATCCATGATCACATAAAGAAGTTTGATAATAACCTTTGGAATATGAGAAATTATGTGGAGGAGAACCAAAATGGCCACATCAACAACCCCAGTGATGAACAAGGCATGCTTGCGGGTCTATCCAGAAAAATCCAGCTGAAGCTGACATTATAGCTGACTGCAATTGCATGACTGAAATCAGTGAGCCAGAAGACACACACAGGATATATCCCAGATAGTTTCTAGCCAAGCTGCTCATCTACAGAATTATGAACATATAAATGATTATTGAAAGCCACTAAATTTTAGTGTAGTTTATTGTGCAGCAAACGATAGCTGCTATAATATACAGGTTTATAGTTATTTGTGCAGAAAAAAATAAAATAATTAATAAATAAAAATACAAGAAGAAACTGTGTTTTACATACTCACAACTGTCAACCTATTCCTGCCCCACCCTCTACATTTATATTTTCTGGAGAGAGATGAGATAATATGCACATCAAATTTTACACTGCTGAACTAAAGGCAGAGAAAATCATCCCATCTATACATGAAAGAGGAAATTGTCGATGTGTTTTAGAAAGTGGTATGTCAGGAGCTTACTGGCCATTTTTGCTCAAACTTTCTCAATGTGTTGGTGCTCAAACACTGAGAGCCTCCTTCTGCCACCTATTTACTTACTACTGACTCTGTCCAGGGGAAGCATCTGCAAGTTATCTGAAAAATAAATGGGTCTCGGCAAAGAAAATAAGTACTCTTCAATTGTCTCTGCTCAAGAATAGAAAAACTTTGAGACTATTATCAACTAACGATTAACCACATTTCTGTCGAAGCTTTTCTTGTAGGCATTACAACACCATATTCGAGTGTATGAGTCTAAAAATAGATATAGTTCGTGTTATTGAGATTAATTTTTTTTAAAAAGAATTAATGGGTCTGATCAGCAGAGGATTCCTATTTTTTGTCTTTGAAGTTAGGTGAGTTGCAGAAGCCGCCCCTGTCCCAATCTGCATACCAGGGGCAGAGCCTGCTACTATGAATAACAGGGCAGAGAATCGGGAGACCTGTTATGACCCTGTGCTCAGGACTTTGCAGAGGGGTTTACCTAATATAGTAGTTCAGTATAGAATAGACACATTCCCTGATAATAAAAATGGTGATTATTTGGCCTCTATGGCAATATTGCTTTGTTTATTAATTGATTTAAAAATATGCATTATTTGATTATAATTGACTATACAATGATATAATAAAATAAAACTGTATAGTTTGCAAATAAATTCTATGACAGGTTATAAACATTATTATAAAAATTAGTAGTGTGCTGCTGGGTGAAATGGAATGATGTTTTGTAAAGTTGATTTTTCAAATACATCTAAGTAGGTTTTCACTTATTTCTTTATCTGAAATTTTCAGTGGCTGGGAAAAATAAGAAGGCAATTCTTTTACTCACATTTTTTACACATCTGAAGAATTTAATATTTAAAAAGAAACTGTAGGTGAAATAAGTATTTATTTAATTCAATTGTATTTTGGGCTCCCCTGGAAACCACACAGATTAGCTAACCAAAGTGACTCAAGTGTAATTGATCTTTTATATTGGTCACATACCCCTTTGACTTTTCTTACTATATAAAGCCAAAGAGTTTCCTAAAATATTTTGATATCATATTTTATTTATTTTAGAAAATGATACTGTTTCAAGCCAAATAAATGAAAATACTTGAGTTTACAGAAGCATTCTATTCTGTGACCTTTAAATCACCTGGAGAGTGTTCAAAGCACCTTTTACTGCTTAGTCTAATTATAAAATACTGAATTTTACATCTTTACTAAAGAGCAAAATATACAATAACATTATTATCAATTGGCTAATTTCTCCATAAACTCAGATGTAATATAGAACAAATTCTGTTCGATATCTATAGGTATTCTAAAAAAGGTGACTTAGTCAGAAACGTGTTCTTTAATCGACACTACATGATTCAGTGTAACCACAATAGCAGTGACTAAACTTAGAAAAACTTCTCAAGTCTTTGAATAGGGCTACCCAATTTAGAAATAATGCAGTCATCTATAATAATCAAGCCAGGTGGCTCTTTAACCTATCTTAAAATAAGCACTTCTAGAAAAATAAGTGCTTTAGTATGAAGTCCAAGTTAGGGAACACTGACTGTTTGACCGTGCAATGACCAGCTCCAATGTATCAGACTTTAAGAGACGAACTTAAAATAGAACCAGAAAACAGCCACCTGGGTGCCCATGCAGCACAGATCGAATCTTCCCAGGCAGCAGGGGACACACCTGCAGGCTGAAAGATTGCTACCCTAGTGTATTGCAACACCTTGCAAAGTCTAGCACAAGCCTGTCCCGTACTACACATGTTCACAATGAAACTTGGTTTTAGGAAAGTAATAAGGCAAAGCACACTGGTGGCGTTCACTTGGAGGCAAATATTCACTTAGGGTAATTAGCTTGAATAGTGAGATTTTAATCATTTCATTCTCAACATAAATATTTGGCTAATCGATATGAAAGGTATTTATTTTCTCTATAGTTGGCTTTGCTTCTCAGCGTTAGTACTGTGTGACAGATGGCTGATGTCATCTCGGCTTGGAAGAACTCCGTTGGCAATATTAGCGTGGCATATTTCTGGGGACTTGTGATATGCTATGAGATGATGAGAAGTAAAAGGGTCCAACAGGGAATTCCCCAAAGCAAATATATGATTTGATACTCTATCTTACTGACTCATCATAAATATATATTCCATTTAATTAACATTTTATTTAAACATATTATTGAAAATATTAACATAAATATTGAGCATGCTTTTGGAATACTGGTAGTTAATATCACAAGTTTATTGGTTGTTTATATTTTACTTGTCCTCTCCTTTGTTCAGATATGCTGATAGAACCATCTTAGTGGTCATTTCTGTCGCAGAGGTCACCAACAATTATGCCAGAGCAAGAGGACTTGTTGGAGTTTGCTGTTGACCAAAAGGTGACCTTCACAAACTTCTCAACTGATGAGTCTAAAATGACTTTTCCACCTCAGTCCTATGTTCTGGAATTTGTTGTTGCTGACGGAGAATCTATTATAATACTT